>NW_028258157.1:0-303000 GCF_053883595.1 Heterocephalus glaber
ATAGGGTACTGAAAAGGGAAGCCATGCGCATAAAGAGTCAGCAACAAGAAGAACCATTAAGAGACTGCATGCTCAGACTGGCAAGGGAAGAGGCGGGAGCCAGAGTCGTGGAAATTGTTCATGGACACAATGTTCCCTGTGGAAGATTGGTGGACAGCCAGTTAGAGCATTATAAACTTACACAACCACGAGAATTAAGAGATTCATGATCTGGAGGCTTAAGGCAGTCACTCCAATGGTCATGATCTCATACCCAGTACCCTGGGCTGAGGTGACATGCAGACCCAGAGCTCATTAACTCATTATGAAAGAGAAATGGTAGGTGCTTCAGCCATGGTTCCCCTAGTAGACCTTTTCCCAAGGGCCCCTCAGGCCACTTTCTCCTGTAAGTAGTCAATGTAAGAAGGGAGTAGCAGTCGTTTTGATAACCATTAGCCTCAGGTTCCATCTGAAATTGCTCCTTGGGGTTCGAGGCATTACTGTGGCCTCAGACTTAGAGTTTGTGGAGGCCCAAGTAAAATAAACGGTTCGTTCCTAGTCCAAACCCCGCTTCCTTTTTGGCCCACTCTACTCATGCTCCATCCAATGAACACCTCGAGGGTGCCTACAATCAGAATAAACATCGATGTTAGCAGGAAAACACAAATTATTTTCTCAGCTGGTGACAAAGGTCAAATGTAAGTCTTTGGAACTAGGTCCTCCATGGAAAAGACTAAATCAGACACAATACCACGATCAGTTTAGATGGGGCATGAGAGGGATTATTGTTACCCTTAATGATGTACCCTTCAGTGATGCTGAGGCCCCCCCCAGTCCCATTTAAATCATAAATCTTTCCTCTACAAAGATTAGATGACTCCAAGCTGTTGAGAAAAAGCTACCTCAACTCAACCAAGAAGTAGCCCCATCTCCACTGCTGAGATGAAGTAACTCTACTAGAGCAGATCAGCTCTACCTTAGATAAACACTGTATTTTGGGGGAGTGTGTTATTTTTCACCATATGAGAAATGGCCTTTCATTCAAAAATAGACAATAATATATACTTATGACCTTGTTAGGTTGAGGTTATTTCGCCTGCTGTCACAATATAGCTGACAGGGACTATGACTCTGCACCTAACATCGCATTGTTCCATTACATTTATGCCATCATATCAATTATATGTGGGAGCTACAAGTGACAGGAGACCTGAGGGCCTGGATATCAGTGCACAAAGAGGGAGAGAGATGACCCTAGAGAGACTCAGGGGCTGCTCACCTTAGTATTTTTTAAGTTCCTATAGATTGGAACATGTTGTGATATTTCCTCTAAAGTAGATGGAAATTGTTCCACTTTTTACTTCACATCCACTGAAAGAGAACACCTGGAAACAGTGCACTGACCTGTTTGTTCACTAAGTGACAAAAGCTCAAAGATATGAATGGGACTGGGAGCAAGAAAGGGCTCTCAGCAGGTCCAGGGTGCAGTCTAGCAGTCCTGGCCGGGCCACGTGACCCACAGGACCTTTGACACTAGGACACAGTGGTGAGACTTCGGAGAGAGTCGATGGGAAACCCCAGCGCTGAAGGGTGGTGTGAACCCATGGTGCCGGTGGGAAAATCCATGCCCTCTGCTCCGCAGCTCTGTTCCATTCAGAAAGAAACACATATAAAATAGCTCCCGTGATGCTAGAAATAAAGATCTGAACATCGAACGGCGTATTGAGTGGCAGTGTGGCCGCAGCTACCCCTCATGAGCCGCCTTCGCTCAGACAAACAAGCCAGAGCTACAGACTCAGGGATTCCGTGCAAAGCAGGAGCACACGTGGGCTCAGACCGGAGCAGGACCAGAGGCAGCTGCACTGCTGTGTGGCCCAGACCCGGGCCTCGTGCTGACATCACTCAGCACTGCAGGGCGTCCCCTGCCGCTGAGAGGAGGGAGGTCAGGTCTGCTTGACCAGTGCGGCCTCCGTGCGTGGACCCAGCGGGACACTGCTTCTGCTGCCGCAGCTTCTGTGTGCAGTTCCCTTGCTCACTGTCCGGCCCGGCGGGGAAGCTCCGGACACCGCAGGTGGACTTCTCCCCCACCCTGTTCTCTCCGCCTTCAACAATGCCTTCCCAAGCGCTTCCGTGAAACCTCAGCAAGCAAACGTTTGCCTGAGACTTGCATGCTCGGGAAACTGGATCCAAGGCACTATCTGACTTAGAGTGTTACTTCAGTAACTCCTGCGCATGTGCCGAATCGCTCTGGGTTTCCGGTAGTGCTATTATTGATAAGATAGCAGTGACTCTGCAACAGAGCTCTAAAGCCGTTGAAGCAGGTTAGGGTGCTAGGGTGAAGTGTGCACACGGACAGTCTCAAAGCACGAGTTTGTCAGTGCAGAGGTCTGGAATTATTTAGTATTTAGATATCTGACCCTGTCTTTTGAAAAAGAAAACAAAATTTAGTTTCAGAGTCATCTAAGAACTTTATCTTTTTTCATGACATTTAAGTTTTTATTTTCAAAATTATTTTATATGAATGATCGCTATTTTAAATACCTTAATTTAATATCAGTTATTAAAATACAATCACAGTCTGAACACAGAATCCTCAGTTTATACTTTATTGGTGATTAGCATAACAGTGTAAATTTTTAACTGAAAACAAATCTAACTCTATAGCATATAAATCTTATCATACTACAACAGTGCAATTCAAACCTATCAAATATGTGAGAGGTTATACAAAAATATCCAAGCTCTGTTGGAAATATTGATTTTATTCTAATGTTAGAAGTTGTGTTTTAAGAGACCTTTTCAAAGAAAGCGAGTGACATAAAGAGAGGGTGACCTTTACGTGGGTTAAATCCAATGTCTTCTATCCGGATCACTTTCCTTTCTTAATTGTCCAACAGCTCAGCATCGTCTGTCTCATTGCTGAACGGATATCGCATTACTGTCACTAACGGAAAGGAAAAGCATCCTTTGTTAAAATAGTCATAAAATCTTGTCTGTTAAAATTTGAAAATATAAAATCGACCACTAAAGGTAATAGAAATGGAAATATTTTATTATGTTCATATTTTGTGAAATAATTTTATAGTTAATCATCGATTCAGCAGCTGTATATGTTTCAAAAATATAATTGATGACATTAAAAATATTCACTGATAATTAACAATGTCTCGTTATTTATAATAAATAATCAAGGTGGTGTTTGAATTAATACATTTTTTTCCCTTAAACACATTACAATAAATTCTATTGACTCTTGTCTATGCTTCCATTGTAAAATGAATTTCTTCGGCTCTCCTAGTAAGCTTTCCAAGTTACCCTGTGTTCTTCAATGTCGGCTTATCTTTTCAGGAACTCTTCTCAACTGGGGCTGACTCTGTTTCTCAAGGCCTGAAGAAACTCACATGGAGGAGTAGAAAAGGGGAGAGAAATCCCCCAGATGCTGCAGAGCGTGCTCATGGGAGGTTCGCTCACAGTGCACCTGGACAACACAGCGAATCATTTAAAATACCTGAGTCCTGAGCATTCACACTTTGTCTCCCGAGTGCCACCTTGGAGAGAGCAGGTCTGCAGATTGGTTGTCAACCCTGGGCTTTGCACCCCGCCTCCACCTTACAGCTACAAACTTCAGCCATGCTACTCGACCTGCCTCTGCCTCACATGAAAATGGGACTGGTAAATACAGCGCTAGGCTTCTAGGATGGGTGGAAACCCTAAACGCATTTATAGACGTGTCCTTGCTCCATAAAAATTGCCCAAGAATGTGCCAGGTTTTGTCCGATGCAAAAGAAGGAACTCTTGCCTTCTTGTCTGCAATGCACATCCAGCTGCTGGCCTGTAAGACTCGGGAGGTTTGCCTGACAGAGATTCTTTTCTTTTTGTTTGCTTCTTGGTACTGAGGCTTGAAGTCAGGGCCTTTACATTTTTCAGCTGCGACAGGGTCTCCCTAAGTGGCCCAGGCTGCCTTTGAGCTTGCCATCCTTCCAAAAGCCTCAGCTTCACGAAGTGCTGGGATTACAGGTATGGGCCACAGTACCCAGGTGACGGTGACACTCAACAAAGAAACTAATTAAGAAGCTCAGTATTAGGGTATGGAGGGGAAAAACCGAGGCATTTAATATGGAAGATGCTCTCCTGGAACTGGTGGGACTCACATGCTCACCGTAAGCACCACACAGGGTTGGGGGGGCCCAGTCCTCCCAGGGAATGTGCTCTGCATTTCACATCAGGAATCACTCTTACTCATTTCCTTTGACATGATAGTTAAATGACACATTTTTTATTCATTGAGTTTATTGGTACATTTTAGGTATACAGTACAGTTACATTCATCATTGGGGATTTGTACCTTTACATGATGCATCTTGGTTCTTATTTTTTTTCCCCCATTCCCTGCCCTCCCTTCAACCCCTCCACCCCTCCCTATTTACAAAGACTGTGTTTCTATTTTTTCCTTTTCTCCTATTTTTTTCCTTTCTCTTCTTTCCTTTCCCCTACTTCTCCCATTGCCCCTGCTCCTTTAGACCTTTCCTTCCTATTACACAATATCAATTATACCTTTTAGTCCTTATTTACACTTTCAGTTTCTCACACTAGAGAAACTATTCAGTATTTACACAGGTGTGTCCTGTTTATTTCACTTAAGAGGATGGCCTCAACAGAAAGCTTGGTATAGTTAATATACTTTTACTTGTTCTACATTTTGTCAATATAAAAGTCACAATTATTCACAAAGACATGAAATGACAGAAGACAGCAGGAAGATGGAAGAGAGAGACAAGTGAGTTGTTTCCTAACTAAAGAAAACAGTGCGTGGAGTTGGGCCCTCATTAGCTAAGAACTGACTCTTCTTTAGAGGCCACAAAACTACTAGGTATAAACTTTTCTGTTGGGTACACACACATGTGCATGCACGCACACGCACACACAACCATAGATCCTTAATGGGATAGTGGTATTCTAGATTGAACATACATTGAAAAAAAAAATGATTGGGACAGAAACAGTCCTGTGACTGTTCTTGCAGTTGCACCAGGGGATCATGGAGAGTTCTGAGAGAGAAACCCTGAGGACCAGACCAAGAAGGAGTTGGTATTAGTGGTGTAGTGACTTCATGCAGCAGAGGCAATGAGAGAGTACATTGAAAAACTGGTGAAAGCATGTGAGCTTTTGGTGCCCAAGAATATCCATTTCATAAAGCTCTGTTTTAAATATGAAGCTCAACACAACATGCCTCAATTTTAGCAACAGGCAGGAAGCCGGTGGAAGAACGATTTCACCTTGATGGTGAGAATGCCCCTGTTCCTGTGGCCCAGAGCCGATGATCTGGCCCCTAGAGGGGTGACCGGCAAGGCTGGGGTCACATGTGGCCCAGAGTGCACGACGTGACCCACTGTGTTTGTTCTCATTTTAAAAATCTGCATTTTGTCTACATTTTTGGTGCACATGATAAAATAGTGCGTACTTCACAGACAGGCACCAAATGTCTTAAAAGCACAAAGATGTGCTGGGATTGTTGCTGAAAATGTATTTTCTAGTAAAGCTATGCAGTGGGAGAAGTGAAATGCCATACTGCACTGCTGTTGTCCCTGGTGTGTAGGGTATCTGCGTCACCCTGCTGTACGTAGATTGTGATTTGTAACTTTTAGGACAGAAAGATGCTTGTCGCTGGAGACCAACACAGATGTGTAGTGAGGTGACAGACAGTTTTCTGTCTTATAAGTCTTTGCTGTTATCTTATGCTTAGCATTCTAGCAGTTTACTCAGGCACTTCAGAGAAAACAATGTTATGTTCTTAGATTCAGTTCAAGGTAAGCTTTCTGTACTGTGATCACACTTTGTGTTATATTAATCATGTGTTATATTTTTTTCAGTAAGTTTATTGGTACATTTTAGGTATACAATATGATGACATTATATTAATCTAGAAAGGACAGCAATTCAGATTGGCATTTTCCAACTGCTCTTACTTTTCACAAAAACCTAAAGTAACTGCTGAAACACACATTTCCAAGTCCTGCCTTTCAAAGTGGTAGTGTAGCGTCCATGAATGTACAAACTGCAAAGCACTTTAGACAATTCTTATGATTAAGAAAATGGAAAACATCCACTCCAGGGTGCTCCTGAACTTTTTACTGCGTTTTTGACAGAGACATTGTCATCCTGACAGCTTTTCCCTCGCACACATAATGCTGATCTAGATTGGCAGCATATGAAATTAACATCAAACTGTAATTGTGTATGTTAGATTTGTAGTGTACCATAATTGCTGGGTAGTATTATGGTTTGTAGGTGTTTATTTTGGCTTTATTTACAATCATTCCAAACCCAGGCAACATAATGTTCCTCTCCACCTACACACGGCCTTTTGATGTTGGACTCCTAGGACAGTCCCACGAGGAACCAGCAACCCCTCTTCTGTGGGCCCTCTCCTCTCCTGCTGCTGATCTGTGGGTCCCGCTTCACTTCTTCTCTGCCCCGACCTGCCCTCACTGTTCCTCCTGAGGGTCCACCCAAGCCACTCATGACCGATCCCCCACACTTGAGGACATCACAAGGTCAGTCCCTCTGCGTATTGGCATGTTTCTGGGTTCTAGCTGCACCCTGGGGTCACCAGAGGGGAAGGCTTTGCTTTCAGAGCATTGAACCCTGGTCAACGAGGGCGTCTGTGAGTCAGAAATAAATGCCAACTTCTCTTAACAGGAGTAACACTCACACCTGTTATCCCAGCACTCTGGGAAGCTGAGGCAGGAGATTTCAAGTTAAATCCAACCCTTGGCAACTAAGGGACTTAGTGAGGCCTTGTCTCCAAGTAAAACAATCAGTAAAGGATGGGGTGGGCCGCTCAGTGGGAAGGCCCTTGGTTCAGGCCCCAGTGGGACACCTCCCATTTACAGACAAGAGCACTGAGGCTCAGACAGACAGCTGACTTCCCCAAGACTGCACGGAAACTAAGTGATTCACTGAAGACTCCAGCTTTATCTCCTATTTCCAAACCCCAGTGCTTCCCTCCATACCTTCAATGTCTGAGCAGTGTCTTGTCTGTACTTCACTCCATCTATTGTTCCGGTAAAAATGCCCAGTAGTTCATCTCTCTCACACACATGAGAGAGAGAGAGAGAGAGAGAGAGAGAGAGAGAGAGAGAGAGAGAGAGAGAGAGAGAGAGACAAGAGAGGAGAGAGATACACAGATACCCTGTTCTAGAACAAAAATATTTTGTAACTGTCACTCGACGCCATTTGTGCTGTTCTGCTCCTCCTATCTCTTTCTTCCTTCCCTCTAGAACATCTTTGGAAGGCCAGCTTACAAGTAATTACTCATTTCATTAAGACATTAATCCCACATCCCCTGAAATTTACTTCTTAAAGCTTACCAGCAATCTCTCCAACAGCAAATCCTGTCTGAAGCAAACATGATTTAAGTGCCCAAGGTTTTCCTGGCACTGGGGATAAATGCTTAATTAATATCTCACATTATCTTCCAAGAACCTCATAATAAAAAAGACAAAGCAAGAGACTAAGGACATTATCTGTCCTGATAAGTGTCTCAGGGGCACCATAGGACTTGTCCATTGCAGGAAGTTTATCCAGGGGCAGAGCTGGCTGAGCCATCTTACTTTGCAAATAGTTGATGAAGGGAAATAGGCATCAGAAAGGACACAAAATGAAATGGTAGTAAAATCAAAATATATGCAATGAGGTCTTTTGCAGAAGAAGGAAGGTATAGCACAATGTGACTAAAACTGAGCTTTATTCTCAGAATTAATGGGATACAGTTGGGTTGGATACAGATGAAAAGAGTGAAGAACATCCCCATTTTCATGAGCTAAGGATATGGGATTTGGGCAGTGTGGACTTAGTTCCAACTCTTTATTTGCTAATAGGAGAATCTGGAACATTTTATGTCTCTCTTCCATGGTTTCATGAGGACTGAACACTAGCATGGCTTTTGCTCACAGGTGCGGAACTGAAACGCTCATGCGGTGTGGACCACACATAGTTTGTGCTATTGTATTGTGGCAGAGAAGACTGCTGTAGGATTTAAGAAACAGGTAGGAAACAGTACGGGCAGTTAGAGGACTTGCCTCATCCTGTGAAAGTGATTAATTAAGGCTATTCAGGAGGTAATGGAGATGAATGGGAGACAACAGAATATATTTTAAACTACTCAAAGGGCAGGGTTTGTGAATTTTCAGTATCGCAAGAATTCATGAATCATTGTGATCAAGAGTAATTAAACAATCATTTTTAATAGTAGAACAACTTACATTGCTCTTGAACTTCTAAGAAATAAGCATTTATAATTTGTTTAATTAAGCATCTTTCTCATAATCGAAACTTGACAGTATGCTAATCACAGTGCTAATTGTGAACCCTTTTCCATTTTTTAAAATACTTCATAAACATATGAATATTGATACAATATTCCACTTCTTACCAGGATCGATTCCACAGCCATCATAAACTACTGATGGCTGGAAGAAATAAATCTGCAATTATTATTTTATTCCACATTTGTATCTGTAGATGCTGATATTATCAATGACCTTATAAATCCTAAGAGGATTACTACTTCACAGTTTACAGCCCCAGTGCATTAGTCATCTGTACTTTGAGAAATCTGACAATTGTATAAAATAGTTTTCTTGTTTACTGTGACTCATGTGTTACTGGTAAGTGATTATTTGCAACATACTGAAAGCTTCCTCACCGTTTCAGAGCAATCTGCTTGTTTATGTTAAAGCTTTACTGGGGCCATATCCAAGACACTGCTCCCTGTGACACAAAACTTCCTGGCAGCTTGAAGGAGGCACCTTCTGTTGATTTCATAACAAAGGCTTGGAGGAGTCAGAACTAGCCAGGCCCCAGGTCATTAGAGACCCGAGAAAGCCCCATGTGGATGGGATATCCAGTGCGCCCAGACCCCTCTCTGAGTTGAGTAGATACTAGAAGGGAAGAAATTGTGTACAACAAGCCTAGGTAGCTCTTTTAATGGGTACTACAGAAATGGGACAGTGGCTGAAAGGGCAAATAGGATCAAGGAAAGTACTTTGAGAGCTGAATACAATATTTTAAGTCATAATAGATAATAAAAATCATGCACAAGAAAGATATATTTATATAGAGAGAGTTTTTTTTCCATCAGAAGGCCAGCGAGTTGGTACCCTAGCAAGAACTGGAGAGGTGGACATAGGTTGGAGAAGGTCACTTCTGGCCCTGGGTGGTTGGGCTACCAGGCAGGCTATGCGCAGGTTAGTGGAGTTCATTTTAAGAGGCTGGGAGAGTTTTTAAATCTGATTATTATCTGTAAAATGTAAATGTAAAATTGTAAAATGTGCAGGGATATCCCAGTTGAGCATGAGAAGTGGTGGATGTGTTAGCGATTTGAGAAAAGCAAGGCAGCTGTGAATGTTCATCATTGTGTGTGGTAAAGGGAATTTGATTAGGAATCTGTAGTCTACTGTGACTGCTTGGAAACATGACCTCGAGTTTGAAGTGAGTCCAAAACACATAATTGTGTTCTTTTCATCAGGAACACACAGCAGTCACAGAAAGGGTGGTAGATGGAGTCAACCAGGTCTGAGGCTTTTTTCCTCAGGGAGTTTGAAGGAGACAGTGAGGCAGAAGCATGAAATGTTTGTGGGTAGACCAGCAGGCTGGATGATGGAGGCCAAGCCAGTTGAGAAGTGATGTGGCACATGGGAGAGGTGAGGGAGCAAGGAAAATAACGGCATCAGCATGGAAGATTTGGGATCAATTAACCAATGTCTAAATATCTTTGACTAAGTCGGGCCATAACAGAAAGCATGACATATATTTTAACTCATTTTTCCATTATCGTGATTAATAATAATAGTCTTGCGGTGGCCATAGGTTTGGTATCTGGAATAGGGAAGAAAAAGAATAGGAAGAAAGGAGTAAGCCAGACTAGTCAACCTGATGTTGATTGATCACTTTCGTGGAGGTTCAATAGGCCATGAAAGACTCCAAGAAACATGCTAGGAAAAATCTTGGGAACCTAAAAGTAAAGTCATTGATGAATTCAAGAACCATAAGAATAGTTAGTGCTTGTTAAAGTGTGGCACACACCTCAAAGTGTAGTAATTTGTGGAGGAAGAAAATGCACATTCGACAAGGAAGAAATGAGGGAAAACCACTCATCCTCCCTCTCTAGGCTTTGAGATGGAGGGTGTGTGTGGAGGGGGGATTCTACACAGCAAGCTCTTCAAGAAAAGGAAAACAAATCCATTAGTGCAAGAAGGTGAAAGAGCCTGCTGAGCATGTGTGCGCATGTGTGGAAAATGCAGGGCTGAAATGTTCTCAGATGCAGCTAACTTGGACTACGGGGTGGCAGTGTGAACATCTAAAGTAGGAGAAACACAAAAGACAGAAGGAACTCTGGACCCAGTGAAAGGAAAGTTAATGAAAAATCTTGAAATTTGTATACCATGCTTAATGCCAAAACATGGAACCTTTTCCCCACTGTTTCCCATCTACAAAAATAGACACCTTCACAGGATCTTGCCCCGGTTCCAACCCATCCACCAGGCTGCCTCCACCTGGGTTAGCTCACAAGGTCATAGCTGTTCTCTGAATTTCCAGTGTGCCCATTGTACACATCGTGTACTCTGATAAGAATCAATAAACTGCCATGCATTATTCCCGTCAATATTTTACTTATATAATCTCCCAGCTGGGAGGTGAGTTCTTGAAGAGTGAAGACTATTTCATCCTTCTGTAAATTCTCCCAAGTAATTTGTAGGGTGAACTCTACTGTAAAGTTTTTCATAAATATCTGTTACTTTAATCTTATTATTTAAAAATAACTGTTAATTACCATCCATTTACTGGAAAAGATTTTACCTATCCAGAGTCGAATGTAGTTTTTTATATAAATTAATTGTGCAATAACATGATCTTCTACATAGAAGACCCAAAAAATTCCACCAAAATATTCCCAGAATTAGTAACTAAATTTAGTAGTGTGGCAAGATACAAAGTCAACACACAAAAATCAATAGCATTCCTGTGCACCAATAATAAACTTACAGAGAAAAACATTAAGGAAATAATATCACTCACAATAGCATCAGGAAAAATGAAATACTTAGGAATTAACTAATCAAGGAAGTGAAAGACCTTTACATTACTCTGAAATGTCTTGAATGTTTAGTTAAATAAATCAGACAAAACAAGTTTAAATATCATAAGGTTTATCTTATATGTGAAACTCAAAGTATGAATAAAAGCTAAAATAAAGTAGATAACAGGAAGTCGCAAGATAGATCTTTTGCAAATGGGAAGGACACGGAGAGATGGCAGGAGGGCAAAAGGCGGGGAGGGGAGGGGGGTAAAGAAGAGGTTTTAGATGCCTTGTGTACAATACCACCTCCCACGAGGGGTGTGGCCACTGTGTGCTGCAAACATGCACTAAGAAAAATGTAAATAGATGAAACATTTTAAGATGTATTATTAGTACAAAAAGCCAAGAGTTAATTCTTCAATTCAGGACAATATACACTTAGGGGTTAGTGTTTTAATTATAATTTTTAAAATATATGTGAATAGCAATCTCAATGAAATCATCTTGACCAGTGTGGCCAGGCAGCAGATATTTGTCCCTGAGTGGCGTAAAGGTCATCACAGGCCTCTGTAGAGAAGACCACACTAGATTATGCAGGAAAGTTTGCTCTACTTAAATTGTTTTTTCAGAATTCAAAAGAAAGGAAAGAAAGAGTAAAGGAAATTGGCAAATAAACTGTGTCATCCATACACATCATCAACTTAGATCTCTACAGGGCAGAGGCACTGCTGTTTTCATTACTGATGTCCCCACGCCCAGTGCCTTTAAACTGGGTGCCAGCTCTTTAGCCTTCAATTTTCACTTCCACCTTCAAACGCACTGCGTAAATCCTCTCATTTCTACTCATAAGTCACCATGCACAATAACTTATATGCAAACGGTTTTTGTCTGGGCCTGAATGATTGTATTAGTAACTGTAATGTGGTTTTACTAACCGCTCTCACCTGATGATTTCCAGGCAGCAAGCTGAGTTTTGTGCTTGGCTTGGGGTCCTTACCCAGTGAATTTCCATGGCTACAAAAAAGAATTAAAGAAATATTAAAAAAGATACAGCTAGTACTTATATGCATAATTAATAAATGATGTGATAGTTTACCTTTATAAATCAATAATGTTATATTTAAATAATCCTTAATGTGGCTCTTAACAGATGCCTATGTAAGTCATAATCATTTATGTTCTTAAATTCAGATTAGTAGATGTGTTTATTATTAGTAATTGGTGATATTATCTTTTCTTCTCGATAGAAATGGAGCTGTAAGTTAAAACCATACCCATTTCATTTTATGCTCTCATTCCATCATTAAATAAGCAACTCAACTTAGTAACAGTGGTAATGCTATCCAGGGGCAGCTCCAGGACTGGACCACAGCACTCATTTGGAAATTTGATTTTGCTTTCTTCTCTGTCCTCCTATCTAGAATTTTAGGTGGTCAAGTAACACTGATAAATTAGATAAAACTTTACAATTTGATTAATAAATTTAAAATCAATGTTTTATATCTCTAAATTTGAAACACATTAAAGCATATAGGTCTCAAAAAGCCTAAAGTTTCTTTCTGCAAAACATCAGATCTGTTTTTACCGTGGTCCCAAACCTGGCTCCTTGGCAGCGAGATTAGAATGACTCCGCTGTTGGTCGCAGTGAGGGAATAATCTTGAACAGGCGGGCACACTGTACAGGAAAGAATAACAATAACAGACAGGACATTCACAAGGAAACTAAGTGCTTCCTTTTTCAGAAATGATCAAAATTAGTTCCATGCTTTGACCTTAATCAAATAGCATTAAGCTTACAATTAACACCACTATGCAAAAAAAAAATGAGTTAGACAGCATCTAAGAATAATGCCCATTAGTAAGTATTTTGTTTGATTATTGGAATGAAAATAATATCCTTAAATCACTTACCTAGAATTTCTGTAAGAAAAAAATCAGTTTCCAATTTGGGGAAAGTAGGAAAAAATAGAAAACAATGTCTTGGATATTAAAAATATATCAGATTTCTCTGCCATCTCTACATTCAAGAAAAATATGCATGCTGTGTGGTTGCCACTGGATACCTGGGAAGAAGTGTCTAGCTTAACAGACGTGGCAACACAGCACTCTATTCCCATCATGCACCTTGTGGCATGCACACTCACAGGCCTTCTCCCACCGTATCCTAGGGTTCACCCCAGAAACTCATCATAGACTTTTAAATCCATCTATTATACTTTCTTAATTCACTGTCTTCTTTGCTTTTTTAAAAAACTAATTTATTCAAGAAAATGATATTATGAATCTAAATATTGTTCTAAACTATATGTTGCCTTCAAAAGACATTTTTACACGCACTTCACTGTGTCCATTCCATAGCGAGGTTGTCCTACATACATTTTACTTTCATGCAAATACAATACTCTGCTACCTTTGGATTTTACTACATTACCTCATGGACTCTACACTGTCTTCCAAGATAAGAGGTAATCTTACGTTAGAGAGTAAATATGGTACAGGTCCCATTAACTGTTTCCATTTTTATGCTTCTCAAAAGGAAAATAAATCACCCTTGCACGTAGCTAAACTACATTTTGTGTCTTTCCTTCTCTTCCACCCTCCCCAGAAGCCCGCTTCAGTGATACTTTGTCTGTGAAACTCGCCTTGCATAGTCTCTCCGGGCAAGAGTGAAGGAGCAGAGACAGGGTTTAAGCCTCCTAACCCCCAGCCTGCTCCTTCCTGGCTGGGGTTCCACTCCTCCTGCCAAGTCCCTCTGCAGTAACCACTGAGCTCCTCAGAACTCATACTGACGGCTCTCACTTCCCCCTGTGTCACCTGTCGCACTGTCTGAGCCATAAGGGCCCAGAGATAAGTCTAGATAATCCAGTCCTCCATTGATATTAAATATAATCACATGCCTTGACCTTGTTTATGCATACAACAGCTAAATTCCATTTCTGTATTTTCTGTAGGAATATTGAAATCTCATTTCTTCTCCTTCCTTTCTTTTTTTCCCCAAACAGTTCTTAGCTGGAACCACTTGACTGAGCAGTTCGTGAACTAACAATGCTTTTGAACCAGAAGATCTTGCTTAACATCTTGAATCTAACTCTGAAACACTGACACTGTTCTCTCTCGGCTTTGTTGTGATGCCAGGGAGGATAACATCTATGCGACACTGAAAGTAATAGGTGGATTTCCACAGCCTTTCCTCTTCGCTTTCATCCGTTCTTTTCAAGACATCCTTGATGGACTTTATGAGCTATGGACAAAATCAAATGAAAACGGCAAAGAAAATCTTACTCTTTGAAGAGGCACCACGAGAGAGCATACAGGCACATCAGGAGAAGAGCTCCAGTCAGGGTCAGCACCGCGGGGAACCAGCTATCCGGGCTCCAATAATACAAGATCTTCCTTTCCACAGAAGTAGTCATCTGAGAAACACAGTTCTTATTTACTCAGTGTTAAGGCAGCTATTAAAACACGAAGCACAGTACATGCTGAGTTCATCATCCGGGTCACTGCTTCTTGTTTCTATGTATTCGATATGATTATCACCTGATACTTATTTTAAATATTAAAAAATCTGCATGTAGCAAATTACAAGGCAAAATAAAGTAACCTTCTCCCAATAAAAACACGTTTTTCTTTAGAAATAAATAAAAGTCTTTGTTCCTAGCACTGTCACTGGCCAGATCCTCCTATCTGCTCACTTGGTGAACATTTGTCCCCTGCCTGGCTTTTCCTTCACCTTTACCTTCTGGAATCAGAGATCTCTAGTAACATCTACATATTTCATTGTATCGATTTCCTTCCATTCTGGATTTCTTTCCCTACTGGGAAATAAACTCTTACTGAAAAGTGACCATATCTTGCTCTTTTGGGGGCTTTCCACAGTTTTGGGCCCGGACAAGACATTAATGAGCATTGGCGAAGTGACAGACTGAATGAGTCAGCAAGTGTTTTACAGGGCAAAATATTATTTCACAAATGAATCAGATCACCGTGGGCCTTCTTGCTTCCTGGCATGAAAACACAATTTTTTTTCTCCAAGTTCCATATCTCTCTTACTACCTAAAGCGGGACCATTTAAGAAAGTAGAAACAGGAAGTTTGCTACAGATTCTGAGTATATCCAGGACTCGGGAAGAGGATATGCCAGCAGATGGCAGCATCTGACAGAGTAAGTTTGGTGACGCTCGGAATCCAGGGCGCCATTTCTTCAGGTAACACAATCCAGGAGGTGAGTTTCACAGCAACACATACACACACACACACACACACACACACACACACACACACACGTGTGGGGGGGGGCAGAACTTTGCAAAAAACGAAAAAAGGGATTGATGATGGCAGTAGAAACAGCACTACTTATATAACTGGGGGGGGGTTCGGGTTACTCTTGGATTTTGCTAGTCTTTGAGATTAAATAAATCTGACTAAACATTCTGATTTATAGTACTATGGAACGGGCATGTCTAGACAAAGAGAGATCAAGAAACCAGACTAGGCTGAGTTTGTTGAAATGCTGTGTTCTTACTTTCCTAAATACACAATGCTACACTTTATTTCCAAAGAATAAAATAAATGGATGACAATTTGTCCCTTAATCACTTACCTCTATTTTCAGCTCATTAGCAAATAATACCCCTGCGAGTACCTGTTAGAGAAGAATGTGACTACGAACATGAGACCCAGCCTACACCAGTCTTCCTCCCTCCCTTCCTTCCTCCCTCTGTCTTCCTCCCTCCCTTCCTTCCTTTTCTTTTTTTTCTTGCAAAAATATTTATTCAACAATTTCTGTATTCCAGGAATCACCATATAAGAGATACATAGACTCTTAAAGCCAAAAGGGACCTGGCCATCGTTCATTCATCATTCGTCTTGAGCCAGGCCTGGTGCTGAGCCTCCTGGCTTAGTTATTTCCATGTTCCCAACCCCGTCTCAGCAGAGGGACATTCCCCACCACCTGTGCACAAAGAAGCCACTGAGGCACAGGAGCGCTGTGTGTCCGCCTGAGGGGCGGAGTTGTGGGTCCAAAGACCACGTTCCTTTCTGGACTCCGCTGGACTGCTCACCTCCAATGAGATTAGAGTTGTAAGAAAAAACCCCAATCTAAGTCAAGGGGCCAAGGGGCCATTTTATTAATCACCATAGCCCAGATGCAGTAGAAATTGTCAGTTTTCATCCATGAAAGTCCACCTTTACAGAACCAATTAAAGACATTTAAAAACTGTTTGGAGGTTAAATGAAAGAATCATCCTCACCTCTTACAGCTCACTTGCCTGACAAACAAGGGTATGCTTTCCAGTTTCTTTTTTTTTCCTTCTCTTCATCTTACACACACAAAAATATATCTAATACTTTTATTTTCAAAAAGGAAGCATCTTTCTACAGAGCATCTTTCTAAAAACTTTTTCAAAGTCTAAGACAAGTTTGGATATTCCATTGTTTCAGTAATGATGTAGAAAGAGCAGTCTTTCTACATGGATTAAATATAAATTAATGACTTGTATTTACATAGCATGCTTATTACAAGAGCTTTCATGTATCTGGTTTCATTTGATCCTTCTAACATCTTTGGTACAATACACAGAGCCATTCTAATCCTTCTAGTAATCCATGTACACAGAGTAAATATTTAAACGTGTATTGTGTGCGGCTTGGCACTTTATGCTTTTCAGTTGGTGATTCCAAACGGTTTTAACTGAATTTGAGAGTTAGCACTTCACACTCTCAGTCCTTTGCTTTCCTAGCTTACCCAATTTCACTTTATGTTTTAATTCTTTTTCAACGTTCTGGTTCCCCCAGAAGGACACAACCACGAGGACGAGAGCAGTCGCTTCTGTCCCACCCCTGCAGTCACAGCTGGGCTGCACTCACCACTTCTGGTCTTATCTTGTGTAGTTTATCCTTGCTCTGCTGGCCTACTCTTAAATCCAAAACTCTAAATTTGTATTGTCTTTAAAGCAAAATCCAAAATTCATAGCTTCAACTCCAGATCTTTATCAATCTCCTGAATACTTATTTTTCTTTTGTTGTACTGGGGATCAAACTCGGGACCTTGTGCTTGCGAGGCAGGCAGCGGAACCACTGAGCTAAATCCCGGCCCTTATTTTTCTTTCTTTTATTATTAGTACATGTTCACAGCACACAAGTCTTCCATTGGAGCTGGCTCATGTACAGAACACATCTTAATTCCTGTCTTCATCCTATTCCCTCTCCTCTGGCCTCTCTTCCTCCTTATCTTGATCTCTTTCCCATTCGAGAAAGAAAGAACTCTCTCTCTACTTCCTATTATCTATCTTCTATTTTGCTCTTTATTTATACTTTGAGTTTTTCTTATAAACCATCCAATATTCAAGCTTGTGTGTCTGATTTATTTCATTTAACATTATGGTCTCGAGGTGCATCCATTTTCCCACAAATAGTTCAAGTTTGTCTTTCTTTATGGCAGAGTATATGCCACTGTGTGTAAACACCACATATTCCTTATCCTTTTATCTGCTGATGGACAGAGAGGCCACTTCCAAGGTTTAGCTGTGATGAGCTGTGCTGCTGTAAAATATGGGTGTGCCTGGGTCCCTGTGGGGTGAGAGCTCAGCTCTTTCAGGAGTACACCTCCAGGAGGAGCAGGACACCTGCCTTTGCGCTCTGCCTCTGGCTAACTGCACACACTGGCTTTGCACACATTTGGTTGCTCTTCTTTTACAAATCAATCATGTTTTCTCACATCCATGTTCCTCAGTTTGCACCACTGATAAATGCCTTGGCTTCGCTCTGCAAATTAAAAGCCTACATAAGATTCAAATTTCTCTTTCTGGAGTTTCTTGCTCTTCAAGCCAGAACGTGCTGCATTGCCTGGCTTTCCCTGCTATACTCTTCCTTCCTCTACGGTACTTGTCAAAATAGCTTGCGATTTGCTTTATTGGAAATGAATCTCTATGTATTGTGGCTTACACATCTGTGCACGATTCAACCTCTTTATTCTTCACTCTCCCTTCCCAGCACACTGCCCTCCTGCTCGGAGGAGTCGTCAAACGTCAAGCATTTCTCTGTCTCTTTCAGTTTTCCTGGATCAGCCAGTTCCTGAGTTTGTGACCTTGCAAAAATTATTTCAACCCCCGGTACATCAGTTTTCTCCTGTGTAACAAGGACAACAATATTTAAAACTTTGAATCTGGTTAAATCATGTGATGGATTCATTTAATGTGAAAATTTAATGTATAAATAGATTTACAAGTATAAATTTCATGAGTAGGCAGGAAAAATTGTTCAAATATCAAGTTGAATGATTTTCTCCTAAAAACAACTATTATAATTTGCTTGAATCCTTATACCCTAAACTGTCTGTAAGTCATTGTAGGCCTTGGGTATAGGAGAGTGCAACATAAAAAATTTGTAAATTCATTTTTAAATGTCTGTTGAAATTTTTTCCTACTGCTCACAGGGTTGCCTAAGCAGACAGCATAAAGCACCAGGGGCAGGGAAATCAATGCCCAGGACTGACAGACACTGGGCTGTGTATGTCAGTGACATTTATCTCCCCTTAGGTAAATCACCAGTGAAACAAGAATTTCCCATCTGTTATTTGGGCACTAAGCTTCTTACAGCTGAGTGCAGTTAATTTGGTTTGATTCATAACCTTAATTACTTAGCTTGTTATATTTTACACGAAAAACAATAATAACAATCTTCCCTGTCAATAAGCCTTTCGTGAGTGGGTATCAGTCACAACAGCTGTCCGAAGCTACGATCCAGGAGAGCACACTTCATATTCCTGCAATGTGTACTCAAGTTGTTCCACTTAACTCTCTTTGAAGAGAAATATTTTTTAATGGTTGTCAATATAAGACTGTTATTCAAGTTTATATTCAGAAATATATATCTATATTTCAAGTTAAATATAGATCAGACTTCTATAGAAGAATGTTACTTTTTAGTAGTAAGACACTAACTTAGATATGCTGGTTTTGCACATCTGCTGAGAAAATCACTATAAAATAAATTGTAGAAAATATTAGTATCTTGGAGAAAACACTATAACTTTTTTTGTCTTTGGTGGGAACTATAAAGGAGAACTTAGCCATTTCACCAAACACTCATGATGAATGTTTTCGACCTATTTCTGTGCTGTCAATCAATTAGTAAACATTGATGAAATAACTAAGCTATGCTATTAAGTATTATTTGCTCCCATGTGCTGGGCACTGCACCGAGGGACTTATGAAATAGCTGTAAATAATCTCCTCAGGCAGATTGGAAACCGAGGCTCATCTGTGGGAAATGACCTGGTCCAGGTGTGCAGCGACAGAGCAGGAGGGCTGGGTCTCAGGTCACCTCCACTGTGGCCCACAGGACTTCTCCAGGATGAGCCACACTGCCCTCTTCCTGCTGTGCTGCTTGGGTCCTGAGATTGCTTATGATGTAAGAACTCTCCACAGAGCCTGTGTGAAGTCAGATGATTACCATTGCCTTCATTTTCAACTTCCTTTTGAGACTCTTACTTCCCATTAATTAGCAGGCCTGATCATATGATCATATTATGAATGAGTGAATAGGATGAGCATTTTAGAAATTCATCTTGAAATAGTTTTCAGAGCATTATATTTTTTAAGTTCGCTGCTTTTTCCTCTGCTTTATTATCCTGAGAGCCTCTATGAGTACTCACGTCCTAGGTGCCACTGCAGTAAATGTATGTTATTGAGAATAAAGGAACAAAAATTTTAAAGTAATTAATTGCCAAACTGTCACCATTCCAGAATGAAAGACATAATAAAGCAAACAAACTAATATAAAACAAAACAATTTCTGAAGTTTCTTTGATCTGTAATTTTTCTCACTTTGATTATCCGCATCATTACCCTTGAAGACCATGAGACTACCTTAGTATTTCATAAGATGTTAAGTTCAATGTTAGCTTCTAGTTTACAAATAACTTCTTAAAATAAATCAACTACATACTAACAACACATTTCCAAACAATTCTATCTTAAAATTACATAGTGTTAAATTTAATATCAATCTACTGAAAAGTACAAATATGTAACAAATTATATGATAAAAATTCAGAATTCACAACATGGAGTAAGCATTGCTCTATACTTTTCTTCTTGTCTAGATATTTTTGGTGTCACTAAATTTTGATTCGATGTTCTTCTTACATGTGGAAACCATATATAGCAGAGATTTATAAATATTTTAAGCTGGAGATGATCCCACAGCTTTAGGACTTTTATGTAGGAATTTCAGTATATGTGACCAAGAACAACCTCATTTGTTGACTGGGAGAGGAGGGTGATTTATTTATAAGGACATGATTTCCAAAGCACGTAAAGCCATCAAACAAGAGACAAGTGTAAATAATCTTCTCTTTTCTCTTAGGTAGGAGTCTACTTTCCCTAAAAAGAAACTCTAGCTGTTCTGTTGAGTTGCTCAGGAAAACTTACTTGCTTACTTTTCAGAAAATAGCATAATCAAGTAGAATCAGAAAAGTGAATTATAGACCAATTACCCAGCATGCAAATTCCTTATGAAATGACAGGCAAATACATGTCTTGCTGATTTCCATTAATGTTGCCCATATTTTCCTTATCTTGATATCTTGTTGCCCATATTTTTTCCAGTAGCCCCTTCCATAACGCTTCTTAGCTATTGTGTATCTATTTCCTACTGGGAGTTGGATGAACTAAAGATCACAAAAAATGAGTGAATGTAAAATGTGATTCTCATACTTACTCATGGACTTTATTTTTTATACAGTGGCTAAATATGTCACAATACCCTTAGGTGTGAATCCTTACATAGTTGCTTACCACGTCAGTTCTCAGCATTGCAGAAAGTGAAATGTCTGGGGGCCACCAAGAGGCTGTACTCCCGACCCACAGCTAATGAAAGAAGGGTGACCTAGCTGGTTAGTTCCCATGTCTACAGTGACAGAAGAACTTAGATGGTTTGTCGATAAAGGTTGAACAGCAGAATTAGGGAAGATACGCAAAAAAGATTCCCACCCCCTCCGAGGTCCCTGAGTGCGTTAACTGTTCCTCATGGAGGAACACACATTGCAGTTCCTCACATCTGTCCTGCATCTGATAGAGTCAATAAAAACGGCCTTGCAGGGCTTTGTTATTCTCCTTCCTGCACTCTCCACCTTCCGACCAACCCTAAACGTACTCATTAGGATCAGCGACACATTGCAGCCATCTTCTTACCAATTTTTGTAGAAATAACTTGCGATAATGGCTATAGATTTGTTCTAATTCTGCTACTACATTTAAGATGTTATAACTTACTAGGTTTTCTTTTAGTCCCTCCTAAAAATAATGTAAATCAATGCTGGGAGACTGAGAAATATATTTTTCTTAAAAGAATTACAAGAATTACTGGTAGTCATGTTTAGAAAATACAGAGGGAGTGAAATCGCAGAACAACATAGCCTCTGGAAATAGATCTGAGCTGTTGCTTAATTTAGTCAAATCAATCTCTATTTAGCACAATGGTACCTAGTTAATAAGGTTGCTACTAACTAGAAAAATACCTTATGTGGGTTTATAGCATTCATAAGACAATCAATTTGTGACCACTATTGTCATTATTTCTATGTTGCTGTTTCAGTCTTCACACAAGGAAAAAGACAGCAAAAGAAATTAGGGCAAGAGTTAGATATTGAGGGCCAGGGATTTAGCTCAGTGGTTCCACCGCCTGCCCTGCAAGTGCAAGGACCCGAGTTCCATCCCCAGTACCAAAAACGATAAAAGAGTTAGACATTGAGTGATCCCCAAAATACCACCACGACCTCCACTCCTCGGCAGACAAGACAAAACAGCCATTCAGGTCAGCTCACACCAAATGTATTTCTCCAATCTCTGCTGTAGTTTTAAGAAAAGTAAGTATTAGGCTCAGATTAACAGAAAGTGCCAGGGAGGTCTTCCCAGCATTAAAAATGACCATGATGTTGGATTATTTTTTGAAATGAAGGGTAGGAGTATAAAATACATGCTACTTCCTCTTCTGGTGGTTTAATATTTGCTTATTGTATATAAGCATTTGCTAATCCTACTCACTTTTAAATGTCTTCTACCTTCCTGACCTACTAAAAATAAGACCAAGATGGACAGGTCCAGTAGTGTGCCAGGAAATCAGTTCTTCAAAGACACCCCCCAAAAAAGCCTGCAATGTGGTATTTGTCAGTTCCTATAGTATAAATATGTCCACCATGCATATTTTAATCTGCCAAAGATTTGACATCCTGAATGTAAAATTTCTGAATATTTAACAATATGGTTCCATTAGCTGGAGTGAGCCAGCTTCAGCATAGCATTGCTCCAAATTATCAGCTGAGATCAAGATTCCAGGAATATTTGTTTCCAAATTATCTTATGAGGTATCCAATTGGTCTCTGAGAGCTCAAAGGCAGCCTTACAGTTGGATGAGCAGGGTAGTGGGGAAAACATATGAGGTCACAAAGATATCAGTCCTCAGCATCACAGAGCAACCTCGCTATTCTTAGGATTTTACTTTACTGTTCATTTTAAGGAAAAGAAACTGAAAAATTGCAATTCTCTCCCTCTCTCTCTCTGTCTCTGTCTCTCTCTCTCTCTCTCTCTCTCTGCAACTAGCAGGTTTCCTACTTCCTCACTGATAGGGTAAAACTCTTCATTATCCCAATATGCATTATGAAATATGGATGTGGTCTCAGATTGCACTAGTGAAAAGATTGGTTGAAGTTACTTATAGACTCTCCTTTCAACTCTTTATGCTGAAATCAGAGTGAAAGCCATCATTATAAACTGGGGTGATTTAAAGTCTCTACCATCTTCCACATTGCTACAATGCACATTAGTTCTGGACTCTTTATTATGGCTTAAATCTGCTGCACACAGTTACTTTTAGGAATTTTGATTCATAATTCCTTGGGGATTATTTTTTCAGGAAACAGTGTCTAGCCAGTTACCTCATTGTCTCTTTAGACAATCTGGACTTGAATTGGAAGAATTTATTCATTTCATGAAAGATGGCTTAGTTTCACTCTTCTCTGCTCGCCCCGAGATGGACCTCTGAATAAGCAGGTATGAGTTCAGAAACTAAGGTTAATCAGGAAAGGATTCGCAGTGGTACTGTTTATTCAGATTTGCTTAACTTTGGGTGCAATTATTTTTAGCTTACTTAACTAAGTTGTTCTATACTTGAAATAAAATGATTTCTTCCTATTTTCTTTCTTAAGCCCTAGGTACCATTTCACTTTTCCTCATGTCTATAAGAGCAGGGCATGTGTCAATGTATTTGAGGAATTTCTCTATAGCTATGTGTCAGTGGCTTATCTTGTTCTGTTTACTTTATACTAATGGGAATATACATTGCTCATGGAAACATTTTTTTACAAACTCAAATACAGTGATAAAACCATGTTTTAAACTAGAGTTGCATAATCAGAGCTGCATGGATGGCTTTTACAAGCCTCTAAAATGGAATATAAAATTATACACACACACAGTGTGTGTGTGTGTGTGCATTGATCTGGAGAAAGGAGCTATAGCTTTCATCAGTCTCAGCATCGATTCAGGAACCCCACCTCTCCCAATTAAGAGCTATCACATACCTTTCTTGCAATGTATGGCATTGGTCTTTGACTTACCACACACCATACTTGGCATTGTAAAACATGCAGAGGTCTTTGTGTGATGCCTTCAGTAAAATATAATTTACAGGATATTCTCCATTTTTAAAAAGAAACTACATGAAGTTTCTTGGTTGAAAATCTGCACTTAATAGTGAATTTAATGCTGAAGATGTCTGTTATATTTATAATGTAACTGAAATAATTTTAATTACTTTGGACTTTTTATCATCAGGTCGTTGTTTCTCTAAAACTTACAGGCACATATTGTTAGCAATCTGGCTTTCAGAATGTTCTATTTTCGTAATATGCTTTTATAGTTATATTTTAGAAGCAGATAAAATTCTGGCAGTATACTTTAACCGCTCAGAAATGTTTTTAAGTTTTCATATCTAATTCAACATTCTAAATAAAAAATATCTGCCCTGTAATAAAAATATAAAAGATACAGTCTATAATAACGATGACTAAATCCTTAGAGAAATTCACTTTCCCATGATATAGTATAAATCAACATAGTATAATACATAAACTTTAAATAAAAATGATGGTCAATTCTATAGCTCATATATATTTCAGATGTAGCAATTCATTTCTACATGAAGGCCTCATTACAGAGCCTATCTTTCTTATCTGGATTTTAAAAAGGAACTCTCAGCTGTTCTTGTGGATACTTCTTCTATCTACCAATTCCCTTTATATTCCTTACATCCTCACTCAAAAATCATTTAGAAACATCTGTTATCCTGGCCTTATACTTTCTCTTTAGCTTCCCTCTGATTGGAAAATAAAGTCCATATTCCTAGATTGGTGTACAGACATATTAAAATACATGCCTTACCTTTCCACCAAGTTCCCCACTTTTCTGAGCATGTGTCCTGATTATTTAAGTGGCTTCCACTTAGATATTCTATTATTGATAGCTGAAAAGCTTTTCTGTAACTCATTAAACTTTTCAAGCCAATAGCTATCCCAAGGTTTGGCCATATAGTTAGTAAACAGATGGATGGAGACATGGATGATCATTACAAGATAATTTTATAACAAACATAAATAACACCAATCAGTGATGTATTCAAAAAACTTTGAGAAATGCCACCTATTAAAAATTATCTTAAAATATGTAGG
Organism: Heterocephalus glaber; assembly: GCF_053883595.1. Taxonomy (NCBI): domain Eukaryota; kingdom Metazoa; phylum Chordata; class Mammalia; order Rodentia; family Bathyergidae; genus Heterocephalus; species Heterocephalus glaber. The sequence continues at coordinate 24,785 of NW_028258157.1, forward strand.
TCTGTTTGTGTGCCTGGTTACTCTCAAGAAAGTAGAAGTTACAAAGGGTGATCAAAATATGCAATGAATATTTAAATAAAAGTATTACAGCAAAAGACACGTTGCCATGAATCCCCCTCAGAAAACTTCCACTCCCCTTGAACTTCAAACACACTTATCCCATTATTCTTTCCACTTTCTGAAGCAGTTCCGAAGTCCTCTTTTGTGTCTTTATGACATGTGATAAAAAATATTGTGAATGCTGCTGCCAAGTGCCATTCAAGGGAAGGCAGGCTCGTAAGAACATGACAGTGTGTCCTTGACTACTTTCTTCATGGGATCCAAACCATGTCACTTCTGGCTCTTCCCTGAAGTCAAAATGACCATGAAAGGGAAGCATTTTAAATAGATCAAGATAACCATGGCAGAGCAACTAAAGACACAAAAGTGAGCTTCCAGAACTGCCCAGAAAGTGGCAAGAATGATGGAGTAAGCCTGATCACGAAGGCTCAGTACAGGGTCTAAGAAAGAGGGAATATTTGAGGAGAATTAACGGCGATGTGTCTTTCACTATAATAAATATTTTAAAATTTAAACATTGATTGTCTTTTTTGATCAACCTGCAGTAAAGTATGCCTGTACGGTAAATACCTATTTAGGTATCATTTTTCCTTGTTGCTCAACCGACAAATAAAACAATAGAATCCCTAATGTTGCTTTTGATGTTGTAATACTTTTTGCAAAGAGAAGCACATGTATCTCCCTGAGAAGAGGTAAATATTATATAAGCACACAAACAAATATTAAAGCATACATGACGTATGGAGCACAGCATTTTTTTTTGAGAATAAATTCATAAGTCATAGGTTGGTAATCATTTCCAGACAGCATTAACTAGTCTGCCTCTTTTACCAACCTTAACGTACTTTGCCAGTGGAAGTGTATGATTACAGTATCACTTAGCTCAACTACAAATTTAAAACTCCCTTCACATCTTGCTGCAGAATTTATTTTGTCTATTATGTTTTATTACAAGCCCTCTCTGCCTTGCTATATTTTGCTTTCTTAATCAGGAATTTGGATGGTGGAAATCTATGCGTTAACATAAGTTAAGAGATTTTTTTTTCCACAGCAGTATAGGCTAAAGTAATCTCTCCCAGAGGAGTAAAATTCAGCAGAGAAAACTAAGAATAGGGAGGTGAGATTCATGTTGAGCCAGAAATGAAAAACAATACAATTTAACTCTTTGGAATGCTACTATGGCAACTCGCACCACAATCAATATAAATGTATCCTAGGCAATACCTACCTGCCTTATGACGTGATTTGAAAACGTGTGGAATTTGTAAGAAAGTTTCATGATCACACTTGTGGGTGAGGAGGGACCAAGGATTAATGTACAGCTGACCAGAAGAATTCTCATACTTAAAATCATGAATTATAACATTTAAACATATAAAATTTATGATTGAAAGCTCTATGGTAGTTACAGTTTTAATGAGTAGTGAGAATATAATATGAAGGATATTCAAGGATTGATTTACTATATTAAACTCTAATAGTTGAACAAAGAATATAAGCCTTCTCAGATTAATTTTGAAAGGTGATCTTGAACACATAAACTATGATATAAAAAATAAAATAACTTTGTAGACAGAATCACACAGTCATAAGGATTTGTCAGTATGTCTAGTTTTGCTTACATTTTACTTTTACTTGCTCTTCCCATGTCAGATTTTTCTGAAGCAAAAGTAACCCTTCCATCTCTTAAATGAGATGTTCTTCACTCTAGCGTACTGAGATTTCTCAAAAATTTCCCATGTATCTAGCTTTTGGTTCTTTGTTTTTGTTTTTGGTCATTTCATTTAAGAAAGCTTTCCTGATACCAAAAGTATGATCCCAAAATTAATAAGTACTCTTAACATTCTTTCTAAAGTTTAGTTATTTTGTTTATTTCTGCCTCTTTAGTCTACAACTCATGTGGACTTGATGGAGACAGAGAATTGTTACTCCTTCATCTATATCAATATCAACTGTCCAATACAATTTCTCAAATCTTTCATTTGTCATGGCTTTATCGACACTTTTGAAAAGCCAAATAGTGGCACATGAACATTTACAACATTTGAATATATAGTAAGCTATAAAGCAGGTCTGAATAGGTATCAGTGGATTGAAGTCCACAGGGTGTTATCTCTGATCATAAATAATTAGAAGTCTAATCAAATAGGAAAAATTCCCCATGCCTTGTGAAGTTAAGAAACTAGGGAATATTTTGAAATGAATGAATGAAAATACTACATGAAAAATTGTTAGATACAGCCAAAACAGAATATTCTTACATAGATTTTTGCTCTGCAGAACATTTTAGGTTGGCACTTACTTTCTTATAGCAACTTAAACGTTTCCATTTTTCTGGATTTCATCATTTCCATTGTAAAGTCTGCTCTCTCTCTCTCTCTCTCTCTCTCTCTCTCTCTCTCTCTATGCATTTTAAATGATTTTTTAACAGATTTTAATTTTCTTGTTATATTTGGATTTTAAGTAGCTCTACTATGTGTTTAAATTTAAAATTCTTTTCACTTTTTTTCCTCAGAGTTGAGGAACTCCCTCAGTTTACAGGTTATCTTTCATTGGTTTTGAAAAATAGGCAATGACCCTGTCTTCTTTCTCTCAAATTAAAATAAACTAAAATTTCTCATTTTAATTTTTGTGTTTCCCCCTCTTATTGCTTTCATACCTTTCATCTTTCTAGACCTCATTCTGAATAGAATCTTCTAACCCATCTTCAGTTTGTAATTATTTCCTCAAATATTTGTAAACAGCCATTACACCTATGTATGAAGTTGTCACTTTGGTTATTGTGTCTTCAAATCCTAGATATATTTGACATGTCTTCAATTATCATAGGCTACTTTTATAGTCTCCAGTACTCTAAGAAAATTTCCAACATGATTTATATCTCTTGAACTTAATAAGCACAATTATATTACAGTTCATGTTTGATAATATGTTAGCTACAGTTGCTGTAGTTTTGTATGTGCTTTTTAGGGTTCTTTTGTTTCTTTAGTATATTATCTTATCGTGTACCTGGCTATATTTAATAATGGGTTATATCCACTGGGTTCAGAAATTGTTAGAAATAAGTAGTGAGGATCTAGGATCCTATGAATTTACCAGATAAAGAATTATAATTTGTGTCTCTTAGGCACAATCCAGTTCTATACTACTTTAATCTAATATATTTTCTTTGCATCAAGTATATTTAAGTTCATACTTTATGTAGTTGACACAAAATTTCTTGACTATGAAGTCAACCAGTGGGAGGAATTTTCTATAACTTTATGAACAAATGGCTACTTTAATTTAAGTATATATCATTAGATCAGCTTAGTTGTATAGGGAACATCCTAGGAGTGTCAGTAAGGAAATGGAAATGAGCACCGAAATGGCTGCTTTAACTGCACAATGCACAAAGCAGTTCCACGCCATCATTGACTTCTTTGCATATTGGTGAAGTTTTCCAAGCACGGTGGGCTTGTCTTCGCTGCTGTATAAAGGTGGTAACTTTGTGTCTGCACTGGCATCTAAACTGCTCAGGCTTACATTCAAGGAACCCGTTTTCAAATATTTTTCATGTCTACCCTGAACTTTCTTTTTCTCTCCCACTGAGCTACATCCCAAGCCCTCTTCTTCCTGACACTAATCCAAGGTGCATTACAATTTTTCCAGGCTAACTCTCTGCCTGTTCTCTAGAGTTTCTCCTCTTTACATGAACAAAGTGAGTATCAATTATTTCAAAACTACATCATTTCTTTCCTCTTCTAGTTTTGGAGAAGTTATGGTTTCCCAAGTAAACTTACCTTATTTTCAATCTCAAACTTAAGTAATGATTGTGCTACCATTTGGTACTGGGTAGCATTTAGTTAAATTATCCTGGATGTGTTAGGGAATGAATGTTTGGGTTCCATCAACACATGTGCAAATCCTAACCCCAATCCAACATTATTGAGCGGTGGGTCTGAGAGAGGCAATTATGCCATGAATGCAAATCCCTGTGGAAGGGATTGGCGTCTTTCCACAGAGATGCGGGGGAAGCCTCCAGCTCTGCAGCGCTCCTGTCATGTGAGGACACACTGAGATGACGGATATCTTCACACTTGGAAACTGATCCTCACCAGACACTGCATCGATTACTGCATTAATCTTGTCTTCGCAGCTCCTGGGCTGAGTGCAGTAGATGTTTATTGTGATTACGTCAGCCACTCAGACTATGGTATTGTTATAGCAGCTTGAACTGACTGACTCAAAGTATCTATCTTGTCCTCTAGTGAGATTGTATGCTTCTGAAGAAAGCATGGTGTCAAATATTTTTATAATCCTAATATAGTGCTATGCCCATAATAAAATCTTTGCATTACTTTACATAGATAAATTATACAATGATAAGAATCAACAGAATTACCAAGAATTTTGTTGAAATAAATGGCAAAATGGGCTACAAAATTAATATTGACATATTTACCTCAACTCAAAATTAATGACTAATAACCACAATAACTTATCCTTATTTTGATGATGAAAATTTGTCTGTGTTAAAGTAACTCTCTCATGAATATATTTCATTTCCAAAATGCGGGTTCCCAAGTGCTTTGTGTGCTTATGACTGATTCCTACTACTGCAGAATCACAGTAAATCACTAAGTACTCACTGTCGTTGAAGCTGCCTTTGTGGACGAAGCTGGCCGTGATGTGATCCAGGGAACCACATGCACGATGATGGTAGAAGTGGCTGACAGCTGACGAGCTGTATTCCCACCTAATTCATCAGTGACTTGCACGAGTAACTGGAAAGTCACAGGGTCTTGAATTCCCTGAAATCCATCATACTGGAAATGCTGCCCGGTGGCCAGAGAAGGAGGATCAACACCCAGTCTCCAAAGTGTGAACTGATTATTTGTATTTCCTGAGAATGATGAGGTAAGGAGACAGAAATAAAGCTACATTAGCATTGTTTTATTATAGTAAGGTGTTTCTGAAAAAAACATATTTCATGATATGTTTCTAACAGTTATAAAAATTCCGCATGAATGTCTTGTAAAATAGTAAAGAAATGATGTATTTGAAATCATACCTCTTACCTCCTACAATTAAATAGCTGAGCTGTCCCTGTGGAGAGTCTGTGTCTGAACAGTTGAGTTGAATAAAAGGGCCTTTGACCGTGGAATAAATCCGAGTTTCCAAATGCGGTGGATGACACATAGGAGGTTCATCGTTCACGTTCTACATAAAAGTGTTATCTCTTTAAAACGTGTCCCAAACATCTTGCCATATTTTAATCAATTACTTTTTAAAGCTTTATGATTTTCCCTTCACAGTATTGCTCTAGTATACTTAATACTCAAGCACCCAAGTCATCTTGATTATTTTACATTTTAAGAATATTTGTTAATGCTTCATCAAAAATTTTTTCTTGTTTAGAGTTGTCATAAATTTCACAATTTTTTCTAATTTTAAATGAGAAATTATTTTTCATTTAACAGATGTCTATTTCCTATGTAATACCACTATGTCAGGTACTCATGCAATTTATGAGATTATTAAACTTAAAATAAGATTGAAAACTCAATGTCATCTACATTAATAACTTCCCTTTATTACAGAAAAAAAAATTATCATGCAAATAAGTATATCTAAAAGAAACATATCTTACTGTTGGGCAGATTTACTTGTTAGGAACATTTTCTTTTATTGATCTCATAATTTTTTTTTTTGCCTGTAAATTTAGCCTGATTTTGTTCTGGAAAAACTCACAATTTAGTGGAGCATGCAACTGACATTTCACACAAATGGATGGTTTCAGTAATTAGACTGAAAGATGAATTGTCTCTGGGAATGTTTTAATTCTAAGGTTGATCCTGTAACCTAGGATACAAACTAATCCATTTCTTCCCATCATCTCTGTTCCCTCTCTTATCTGCTAATCTATGAAAGGAATCATTTCACTGGTGCCTTTCACTACCAAAGCATGAGGATAGCTTGTTTCTGAGTTTCTGAGAACTTTCTGTTTCTCACTGATCCAGGCTGTAGCAGAATTGTTTCCTGACCACACACTCATGTAGCTGTGGTTCCTAAAGAACACAGGCCCAGTTTCGGAGTTGTTCTCACAGTGTACAACCCCTCAAGGAAGACCCCAATTGTTCAGAATGGAATCTTAAATGACACAGAAGAGTCTAGCTCAGCTCAGCCCTTGTCCTTTTCCTTAGTAGTACTTCCTGGACATCCCAGAGCTCCCCCCTTTAAATGGTCCCTTTCTTGACAGACAATGCAAGGCAAACTCCAAGTCCTTTGCTCTCCTTTAAATTAAAATCTTGACCCTGAGAAGGAATTCTCTTTATTTTTCTTCTCTCCCTCCAAATACAGCGAAAGGATGGGAAAGATAGATCTGGCTTTTTTTTCATAGCTGCTTTAGAAATAGTAAAAACAACTCTCACTAACATTTATTGAATGCCTACTGTGTGTGAGACTCTAATTTGCTTACACTCATATGTACCCTGCACAATAACCCTTCAAAAAGCTACTATTTTATAATAGACAGTGAAATACACTAAGAAAAAAATTAAAGCTTAGACATTTATTGGGTGGTAGAAGCAGAACTCAAAGACATGTTAAATCCAGAGTTCAAAATTTTTACCTAGGTGCTATTTTCTCTATATAATACTGCTTTCTACTGGGTCCTGACCAGTTTACACCATTTCTGTACCAGCCTACTTCTGTTGTGTGCCAACACCTTCAGTACCTCAGACAATGCACTTGCTAATGTCAGTTAGTTATAGGCAGCCATTGCTTTGTCCTTTCAATGATGGCTAAATTGATATCCATCCCTGAACTCTTCTAGATTAAGCAACTGTGATTTGTATGTTTTATAACTTCTCCATACTTAAGCTTAAATGTTGAATTAAATTCCAAACACATTGATTGAATATTATTTTTTAAATCAGCCGAATATATGTTGAACATTTTTAAACTGAAATTTTGGTTGTAAAATATTTTAAAATCAAATACAGGCATCCAATTTTCTTTATGGGAAGAAAAATCACTGGCCAGTACTTAATCTAAATTTTCACTTTTTAAATTAGTTTGTTTTTTTCCCATTTTAGTACAAAGGAAAAATAGAAGGAGATTATTGGAGAAAATATTTTTACAAGACCAAATACAGACAGAGAATTGGAGGTACAAAGTAAAATGCATTGCAACATGGATCATCAATAGCCAAGGTTATATGCAGGCAGAATTTATTGTTAAGTTAAAATTAATTTAGTCTCATGATTATTTACTATCAAATGTTCTTATATTCTGATTTTTCCTTGCAGTGTAATAAAATTTAGAAAATTGCTTCCTTTGTGCCAGAATGTCACATTAATATTTAGGTACACTAAACTCTACTCATGTAAATGAAAAACTCCCATGACCAAACATGCTGTTACTCAACTTCGTGTTACCTTTAAGGTCTCCACCAGGAAAACTGTATTTTTTCATGTAATGAGTGCTGAATCACCTAACAAGGAGGAAACTGAACTTTTCAGCAGTCTTGGAAGGGTGGTATCACTGAATTAGGCTGTAGATTATGGCATATAAGCTAGAGAGATCACACAGACATACACACACCATACCCTCTGACTTAGATTCTATGACTGCAGAATAAATAAGTGTTTTAAATGATCAAAACTGGATGTTGGCAGGGCTCCTCACTTCTACATTTTTTTCTAATGCATCTCTTTGCAGAAAATTCATTTTACCAGCTATACGCCTGTTGGAAATATTTATTTATTACCTACTGCTCTCTCCCCAAAATTATTCATTTGTGAAATAAAACAGCTGTAGTAGAATACTACCACTATGAGTTTGAACATGCAGTAGCCCCTTCATAAACAGCATATAGAAAAGTGTAATAATTTCCTAGTGTCTCACTCTACAAAGGCATGAAATAGCATTTATGACATCTAATATCTCTATTCAGAATATTCTAGCACACGTCATCACTCCAAGGGTCATGTGAATTAATAACAAAACAAATACAGTTGTTTAAGCAAAAGCACTTTATGGTTACAAGGACAAAGTTAAATGTTACTGGGCAAGAGTTAATTGAGATGAACTTACGTATGCATTTTGTAATAAAGTGTTACCTCTAAAAATTAATCCATTCCTACAATGAGGAATTAATAACCCTAAAGAAAATAAACACATTATTAAAAAGAAGAGAAGATAGGGCGAACAAATATTCCTTAGAGAGAAATTTTCTAAAGTCTTTCAAGAAATATTTCTACTATTGTTTATGGCTCTTATTTAGTGTTAGCCTCCAAAAACACCTTTTGACTTAGCCTTCTAGAGCTCTAATTTTCAACAGTCTTTCTGATATCACCATTATATTTTTGAATTCTGGGTACATGTTGGAAGGAGGAAGTCTTCCCTAATATTGCTCTGACCAGCCCTTAAGCTAGTTCTCAAATTAAGCACAAGGAGACCCTGCCAATCCTGAATAATCAGTCCCTTCTTTCTGAGGGGCTGTTTCGATGGCTTGGGATTTAATATTTCATTCCAGTGTTGCTTGCCAGAATTAATTTTGGCAGAAGACTATCATTTCCTTGACTAATTCGCTCTCCAATTACAGTATAACACAGTACATTTATGTCCCTAAACATTCCCAATTAAGATATTAGAAGTATAACCATTCATTTATGGATATATGATCAATCCAAAGCCTACAAGAGAGAAAAACTAAGTTTTGAACTGTCTATACACTTTAAAAATTAGAGTTATTAAACATCTGCCATGCTCATACTTTAGAATTTTAGGATGTGTATTTCTTAACTATGTTTTAATAACTCAGAATAGTGCTTCTAGGAAGTTCTTTCAAACCTGTTCATAATTAAAGAGAAATAAATTGAGTTAGGATTATCTTTAAGTAATGGAAAAATGTATTTTCATTTTTGTCTTGTTACACAGTAAGCTATAGCAATAGTGAATAAATCAATTTTCTTATTCCTTAATGAATTAATATTTTCAATATAGAAATTATATTTTCAGTAATATGTTTATTTTATTGTCTGAAGATAGAATAGATTTTTAAGTTGGAAAGGATCAATTTTTGAAACACAAGTAAGATAAACTCTTGGATAATCTGAGGAATTATGAACCATTTCCTTGCTATAAATTGTACTTAAGTGAAAATTATTATATGGAAACTTAATAGAGTTAACCTTTTCTAATAATATGCTATGCTGGCATGGATTCTTATTACGGGAAGCAGAACAATACACACAAAATAATACAACTTGAAACTTATTCTGTAAATGGAGACTACAAGAGTAGGTATCTGTAGGTAGAGCATTCTCTCACAAAAATACTTAGGGATGATATGAGTCTTCCATATCTAATTTAAAATTATAGTTGATTATTTGTCTGGGCACTGGGTACCCACAGGGAATTCATGGGAAGATAAATTGGGTTATATATGGCACATAGTGTTTTGAAAATCTTGGTTCTCACAGATTAACAAACTAAATAATGATAATACCCAGGGACTGACCAAAGCTTTTTGAATTTAGTGTTCTATATATTGCATCACACATGAATTTGTAACAAGTTTCTGAATTTTTATTTTCATCTGTATACATTTAGTCATAAAGATAAAAGTTTGTATTTAAGAGGGTGAGCTACAAATTTTAAAATTCATGAAATGATTAGTTCTACTAAAGAATCTTTGTACTTCACATTACTTGATTATATTTTATTAAAAAACTCACTAAATCCATATTCAAAAGAATATTTATGCTCTACACATACTACAAACACAACTATCTTCACACTTATACATCCCTTATTTAATGTAAATGATTCTTTAAGTTTTGGGTTAATATAATGTAACCGGCTTTCATTACTCTGGAAATTACTACTTAAACTGGGAGACCTACTGTTACTTGCCATGATATAATACTATATCCTTAACCAGAACCCGAACAATCAAAATCAGTGTATGACAGCAAGGCCAAACTCAAGGCTGAAGTAATGTATAATTCTGCGGGGGGAGGAGAAAGAGAGAGGCACCTGGGGATGCATTAGCATAGATTTAATAAATTCAACACTGATTCTGTATTTTTAAGACATGGGCAAGTGGAGTGGAGGAGATGCTTTTGTGTAAAGCAACCTAGACGCCCTCTCTGGTTTCAAAATGAGGATGAGCACATTTCTTCCCTGTACCTAAGACGGGGCCGTCTGACCTCTAGAGAAGAGGGTTGCGGCAACTGGGAGCGAGGTGCCCCAGAGCTCGTGTGGGGTACAGCGGACCACAAAGACCAAGCCAAACAACTGGACAGCAACAGTGCGGTTGTGTTTGTTTGTTGGAGTATGTTTGCTGCTCAATTAAAATTTCAATTTCAAGCTTAATTGCTCTATTATTATGTTTGTATATATTTGCCATGTAATCAATCATATAGAGCTGCTCATTAACGAAATCATACATTTGTATTCCTTTAAATTCTAGAAATTGTGAGAAAACATCGTAATGTGACATTAGACCTTGGTCCTAAGGTGTGACCCAGTGCCAAACTCTGAGACGCAGTGTTTTCATGTTAAGCGTCTAGTAACCAAGTGCCCTCACTCAGTCCCCTGGAACTGTTGTGGTATGTCTGCAGCACACAGCGCATTCAGGTTGGGAAGCTGGTGCGTGTTCACATCACATCTTCATCATGTTCACGCGCTCATCCTCTCCTCCAAAGTTATAATGCTTACATGTTCAATTAAAATGTACCATTTTACTGTTCAGTACGCCTGTGTCCTCTGACTATGTACACCAGCAACTCCAAGCAGCAGGTTTTAGCAGAATCACTGGTGAACGCTGATTGAGTTTCAATACTCAAACGTGCATTGGAGACTTTTGCCTCTGGCGGTGATCAGACCAGTTGCTTTGAAGGGCTATGGCACCACAAGTAAATAGATCCTAGACAAAAGGTGACGATCAATACACTTGAAGATCTAGAGAACTGATACATTGTCGTGAGAGAGAGGCAGGGACAGAGACAGACAGACAGAGATGGATGCAGAGAGACAGGCAGAAATTGGAACTCAGATCTCCACAGAAACGCTAGAGCTGGATCGGGAGAAGAGGCTTGGGGTCCAACTGGAAGGGACAGGAAGTCACCCACTCACCAGACCCATTGTTTAAATACAAGCTGTCGAAAAATGTCACACTCTTGTTACATTTTATAAGATAATATGTAAGGAAATACAAAAATGAAAAACTTATCGAATTTATTCAATACAAGAATCCACTGGTTGAAGTGACTCCTGCCCTAGAGACACAGGACAGGCAGTGTGTGAAGAAAGGCACTGCCTGGTTTAACTGTTGGGGCGAAGGGAGCCGAACACAGTTGATGTAGTGGGCAATGCATTCTTTCTCCAATTAGAACCAATATATAATCTATTTTAAGAGAAAGGATCCTCCATTTTTTTCTTTTCTCATATTTATTCCTTTCCCATCCCCTACCCCTTCCACTTCCCCTTGCCTTTGGACCTTATCTTCCTATTTCACATTATGTATTATACATTTTAATTCTTATTTACACTTTCAGTTTCTCACACCAGAGAAACTATTCGGTATTTACATAAGTGTGTCCTATTTATTTCACTTAAGAGTATTGCCTCGATATGCATCCATTTAGTTATAAATGCCTCTACTTTCTCATTACTTATGGCTGAGTAGTACTTTATTTTATTTAAAAAAGTCTTTATCCAGTAACTAGTTGATGGACATTTGGGCTGTTTCCAAGTTTTAGCTATTACAAATTGTGTTGCTGTAAACACGGGTGAGCATATATTGCTGTGGTATGATTCTTTTAATTCTTTGGGGAAGATATCCAGCAGGGGGATAGCTGGGTCAAATGAGACCTCTAGTCTTAGTTCTTTGAGGTATCTCCATACTGATTTCCACAGTGGTTGCACCAGTCTGCACTCCCACCAGCAGTGGAGCAGGGTTCCTCTTTACCCACAGCCCCGCCAGCATTTGTTATTGGTTGATTTCTTGATAGCAGCCATTCTTTCTGGGGTGAGGTGGAATCTCAGTGCTATTTTCATCTTCATCTCTCGAATGACCAGTGATGATGAATGTTTTTTCATATGTTTATTTGCTGTTTCTATTTCTTTGTCTAAGAAATGTCTGTTCATATTAGATGCCCATTTTTGGATTGGGTCTTTAAATTTGGGAACTCTGATTTTTTTTAAGTTCTTTATATATTCTAGATAGTAGTCCTTTGTCTGAGGAACAGCTGGTAAAAATTTTTTCCCACATTGTGAGTTGTCTCTCCACACTGTTGGTGGTTTCTCTTGCTGTGCAGAAACTTTTTAATAAGAAGAGATCCCAGTTGTTGATTATTTGTGCTAGTTCCTGTGTGACTGAGGTTTTGTTAATGAAATATTTTCTGACACCAATGTCTTTAGGAGTTCTACCTAACCTCTCTTCCAGCTGATTTAGTGTTTCTGTTTTAATATTTAGATCTCTGATCCATTTTGATTTTAGTTTAGTGAGTAGTGAGAGGTATAGGTCTAGTTTTAATCTTTGGCAAGTGGAAATCCAATTTTTCCAGCACCATTTATTTAAGAGGCTATCTTTTCTCCAGCAAGGGTTTTTGGCTCCTTTGTCAAAGAAGAGGTGGCTGAATATGTCTGGAGTTGTTTCTGCATCTTCTAATCTGTTCCACTGATCCTCGGGTCTATTTCTTTGCCAGTACCATGCTGTTTCATCACAGTAGCTTTGTGGTATACTTTCAAGTTGGGAATTATGATATCCCCTACCTTGTTTTGGTTGCCTAGAATGGTTTTTGCTATTCTAGGTATCTTCTGGAATAGATGGTCTTTATCTCAACCTGAGAAAAGCCATCTATAAAAAACCAACAGCTAACATCATGCTAAGTGGTCAAAAGCTGAAACCCTTCTTGGTAAAATCAGGAACAAGACACTACTATTCAATGTAGTTCTGGAAACATTAGCCACATCAGTTAGACAAGAGAAAGAAATAAAAGGAATAAAGATAGGAAATGAAGAAGTTAAATTGTCATTATTTGCAGATGACATGATACTCTATATAGAAGACCTGAAGAACTCTACCAAGTCTCCTAGACTTAATAACCAAATTCAGTAGAGTAGCTGGACACAAGGTCAACACACAAAATTCAAGGAAAGGAAGAAGTTACACTGTCATTATTTGCTGACGATATGATACTCTACATAGAAGACCCAAAAAACTCTGCCAAAAGACTTCTAGACTTAATTGACAGATTCAGTAGAGTAGCTGGATACAAGATCACAACTGAAAAATCAAAAGCCCTCTTGTACACAAATAACAGACTCACTGAGAGAGAAATTAGAGAAACAATTCCTTTCACGATAGAACCCCCAAAAATGAAATATCTAGGAATCAAGCTAACGAAGGAAGCTAAAGACCTCTACACTGAGAACTATAGCACTCTGAAAAAAGAGATCGAAGAGGATATAAGAAAATGGAGAGATGTCTCCTGTTCCTGGGTAGAAAGAACCAATATAGTGAAAATGGCCATACTTCCAAAACTGCTATATAGATTCAATGCAATCCCAATAGAAATCCCAACAGCATCTTTCATTTTCACTCCAGGGTTCCTTCAGATTAAAATCACTCACAGGAGGGTCAACACGAAGGAGACCTGGAGGGAGGAAAAGGGCCCATTAAATGAGCACTTGCTGATACAAGCAACAAGGGCTTTGCTCTGCAAGTACTTCATGTATTTTAACTATCAAGTGAAAAATATAAAGTTTTTAAGAAATAAAACCTACTTCCAGAAATAAGAAACTAGAGAATATAAAAATAAATCCAAGAATATTGGAGAAGAGCAAATTATAACTTTCAGAACTAAAAAACACTTAAATGTAGTTTAAAACACAAGGTTATATCAACAGCAGATAAGGCATGGTGATGAAATCATTACTGCACTGGAATACAGGCATGAAGAAACTGCATCGATCATAATAGAGAGGAAAGAGTGACCAAGAGAAATGGAGAATGTAACACGCAGACCGCACCACAGTGTATCTAACTGGTCTCCAAAACATAGAGAATGAAAAGAAAGGAGAGGCGGTGACATCTGAGGCCAGGAAGACCACGCGTTTCAGTGGACAGCTCAGGAGCACAGAGGACTTCGGCCTGGAAGGCTGGGAGGGGACAGGGGACGCAAGAGGCCCAAGCTGGGATGTGTGCATGCTCCGATTCTCCTCAGTGAATGTATTAATTATGCAACACAAATGCATATTAATAAAAAAAAGAGAGGCCTAAACCAGGTGTGACATCACATGCCTGCAATGCCAGCAGTCTGGGAGGCTGAGGCAGGGGGATCCGAAGTCCAAGACCAGCCTAGACAACGTAGTGACTTAGAGCAAGGCCCTGTCTCAAAACCAACCAACCAACCAACCAACCGACCAACCAACAAACAAACCTTTTTAAAAAGGGTTAGGGATGTTGCTTTGTTTGAAGGTTCTGGCTTCAATTCCCAGTATTGCAGGAAAAAAAGAAAAGAGAAAATGAATCTGTACCAGGATACGGTACCATGAAATGAACATTTAAGGAGAAAAGAGTTAACAGAAATAATATTTAAAGAAACTTTGACCCTAACTGCTGCTAACTTGTTTCGATTAATTTATCCTCTAAGAATATTTAGAATAAAATGTTATGGTAAACAAGCAAGGGTGTATTATTAACATTCTTACATGAATTTATTTTGAAACAGGGTTCCCTAAGTTGCATGTGATCCAACAGGATGGTGTGCATTTCTGAGGTGCCAAGTGAGGATTAGTTACATGTGTTGTGGCTGTTAATACAGTCGCATTCTGTCATCTTACCTGGGCAGTACTTTTACTGTAAAATTCTTCATATTCAGTTTTGCTATTCATATGAATTGGGTTTGTGTCTCCTGAATGGATTCAGACTGGATCCCGGAATGGTTTCCAGGAGACTCACTGATGGACAGAAAGAAACATAACATACATACAGCTTTGAAGCAAGTGGAGGGGCAAGGCAGAAACACATCAGTCACTCAGAAAGGAGAAAAGTAAAAAAAAGAAATAATAACAAACTTTCAATGTACAAATAAGATTATAGAATGCATCTGAGTATATCAACAACCACAATGAATGCAAGCATATCCAAATTCCAATTTAAAAATACAGACCCTAATGTTGAATTTTTAGAAATAGACTTCAGAAATGTACAGAGTCATTTACATGTCAAACGCATAAGGACCAAAAATGTCAAAAATTGAAACGAAGAAGGAAAAATAGCATGAGAAACACAAAAGACAGGACAATATCGTACATAAACACAGCATTCTTTGTTGGGAGCAATGCTACATAATTCTAGGGAAAAATCATTTGAGTAGGCCTAGTTCTTCCACCTGCAGGCCAGCTATGGCATTCCGAGACATAATTCCATTTTGGCCTCGAGTCACAACTGAGACCTCAGTGATCCCATGATGCTGTGATTCTCCAGGACAAGACCACACCTGCGGGAGACGCCCTGGGAGGAACCAAATCTTTATCTGTATAGTTCCTCATTGTTCTTAGATTGCCACTGCCCCCCAGTCCTGTTACACCTGTTGATCCCACTGTGAAGTGCTGAACTCTGCATTGCACTTGTTACATCTGTTTCTCCGATGTACTGAATAAAAGGTGCTGCAAGCTAGGGGGCTTTTGTCTTTGCTGCCCAGAGCAGCACTGATCAGACCCAAAGCTCAGCTTCTTCTCACTCTCATTTGTCTACCTTTCCTGTAATTCACCGTGTGCTGCCGTGGCTCGCAGGAGACTAGGACTCACTGCAGAGGTTCTGGTAACGTCCCCTTCCCCTGTTCCCTACAATTCTTATATTAAAATTTGAAAGCAACAAGGTCACTTCGCCAAACACTTAAAGAGACAGTGGACACCACTTGCAATAAGGAAATGCAAAGGTCAACCACAGCGCCTAGCCGTCCGCCATAGTGCCTAAAATAACCACAGTGCCAACGTCAAGGGCCATGAAGAGGAGGAGAATTTACATCACTCAAACTTTAATGACTGGAATGTGATACGTTCTGGTCACTCTGGAAGTAAAGTTCAACAGTCTTATTTTGATTTTGGTTTTGGTTTTCAAGTTTCCTGAGGAGGCACCTTGTCTTACAAATTTGATACCTTTCCTCCTTGAGAGCATTTGCTGATAGAAGCTGACTTTCACGCACTGCTTGGGCTGCATTCCACACCCAGATGTGTAACTTATGACTGTGCACTCAGGTGTATTTATGATCGCTGCTTTCAAATCCTCCCTGGATAATTCTTACATTTGATTCAACTCAGCGCCGGTGGCACTTGGCTGCTTTTTCTTATTGCATGAGTGGTTTTCCTGGTTCTTGATATTACAGTGACTTCCTTTGTATTCTGACAAGTGACAGCAACGGTGCTTAGGTCCAGACTTGCTTTGTAAGCAGCATTCCCAGTGACCAGTTTACTGTTCGAATTGGGCCATGTCAGTTTGGTCTAGTTGGTTATCTGAGGCCAGTGACTTCCCAACGGTCACTTCTGAGGCTGCCTGAGATGGTTAGAGGGTTTTTCCCCAAGCCGGGCCACCACCTCTACCACAACAGGGATCTCCAGACCACAAGGACAAAGTGGCTTCCCAGCTTGATGCTGCTGTCTGCAACCGTCCTCCTGCTCCTCCCCCTGTCCCTGGTGGGAGGAAGGAGTCTCAAGCCCATGGGGGTGCCAAAGCTTCTGAAGCTTGGTGCTCTTTTGGCAGAAAGTGTCTCTCCTGCTTCTGGGGGAGAGAGGTGAATTCATGGACCGGGCCAGGCTGTGGAGGAAATCCCCAGCAGGGGAGAAGTCAGCCTGGGAGGTAGAAGGGGCTCCCAGGACTGCTTCCTGTGGAGGCTGGATGCTTCAGTGGTCCAGCTCTCCGGTGGAGAGAAACGGTCTCATTGATCCATCACATGGCAGCTGATGGTCTAAGGGCTCCTGACCCAGCTCCGCGTTGTCCAGCTCTGCTTGGGCGTCAGAGGTGTCCCCTTCCATCCTGAGGAGGGGCGCCTCCCTGCACTACCTCAGCGGCTGGGTAGGAGTTGGGAGCGAGGGGACTGGCTCTCCTCCATCTGCTGGGCTGGGAAATGAGCAATGCTGTGCCTGTGCTTCACTCCTCACTCCTGGAGCTCCAGAGGTGCCCACCGCATTCTATAGCCATTCCAACTCTCCCATGCTGCCCCTGCTGTCACTTCCAGGTGAACGGTTGTGTTTACCAAGATGGAAGGTGAGAGAGGAGCATCTTGATCAGAAGTTCACCGCCTGTTGAGAAAACACATCCATTCCTCTATTCCTGAAAATCCAAGACCCAGGAAAGAGCCTGCATTGCCCCTCTGCGCCTCTCTGAAGGTCTGAGAAGTGAGGTTGGAGCGGGGTGGGCGCCTGAAGGTCCTGGCCCATGGTGTCAAGGGCAGGGGAGATGGGTCTCCAGGCCCGGGAGCCCAAGCAGGAATGCGCCCTTCCTCACCTCTTATTTCCGGCCGAGCACCGACAAATCTTCTTCCCAAAGTCCACTGATTTGAGGGCACAGCTCTCCCAAGACTTCTTACAGAAACCCCCAGAAATAGTGTCTCCCGGCTATGTGGGGACCCCTAGCCCGGTCACAGGGACACATAAAATTACCTGTCAGGACCTCGCACTACAAAACGCTAAAATGCTAAATTTAAACTCACCAAATTGAATGTACCGGAGAGCACAGGAAATCCACCTAGAGAAAACTGGAAGTCCTGACAGTTAGCTTGCTTTATATTACACATATGCTTGGGGATAAACTTCTCTGTTGGTGTCAGGCCAGCAGGGACCGGACTGAGACTCCTGGACCAGCCAGAGCCAGGACTCAGGATGGCACTGCTCCCATTGGGAGTCCACTCGCCACATGCTGCCCACACCAGGAGGGCTTTGCTCTGACCCGTGTTCTGAAGTGACATCAAAAGTCCCCTGGAATAAATAAAATCCACAACCCAGTGCTGGCTCTGCTACAGAGCTCAAATTTGTCCTACTGTCACAGGGTAGGTGGGCATCTCCATGAAGAGATCGATATAAAATCTGATCCTGAGCACACGATATTCACGGCACACAAGGCAGAAATCAAAGCAAGCCTGCTTCGATTATATAAGCTCTAGAGAAATGATTTTACAAGCCAAACAGCCGCATTTGCATTAAAAAAAATCTAAAACGTGTAAGTGTACAAAATGGTAAAACATAAATAGTTCTCCTGAAGATGACAGACCTCTCTGAAAGAGACAATATAAAAAATATTTTGGAATGGAATAAAGTAAAATTTTAAATATCAGAAAACACAAGTGGTCTCTAAGGCCACATGAAAAATGCAAGACTTGCTAAAAATGCCATTATTCCTACTTCATAATTTGGAAAGAATAATAAAAACATTGAAAATATCATTTTCATGTAAAGATAGCTTATGCTATTTGTAGATCACTGTCTCACCACTGAGGTCTATAATGCCTTAGTAGTTCTATACAAGTGTGGAGTAAATTCTCCAATCCAGAGATCACGGGTCTTACCTCTCAGGCCCCGCTCTACGGCAGACAGCTCTCTACAGCCTACGCAAGGCAAACTTGCTGCCATCCGGCTGCTTTACCTGAAGGAAAACAAGCACTGTTCCTAACTAGCACATAATGTGGAAAAACCAAGGAAAGTTATGAAGCAACGGTCTCTCCCTCCCTCCCTCTCTCTCTCTCTCTCTCTCTCTCATTTATTTCACAACTGACGGGACAAGGCAGCCAGTTGTATGAGGTTTGCTATGAGAATCAGAGAGGTCACTTGAACTTCTCATCAAATCACCTCCTTTAATCCAGTCCTATTTTCTGGAAATTAGGAAGAAAGACTGGAAAATGCCCTTTAACTGGCATAGTGGCATTCAAAAATCATTTTTAGTATGTTTTTCTTCTCAGTTTATGGGATCAGTTTTCCATATGGTATTTGTAGCACTTACAGGGAAGTTTGGACTTGGCTTTCTCCCTCATAAAACACATGCTCTGGAGTTCCTGGAGTCAGACTGCACATTCCCTGTCTCCGAGGATGCCAGGCCATTTTATGCTTTCTCTGGGGTTTATCCTATCCACACGGCCACCACCCGGGCTGGACTGTAATTATGTCAGCCGAGGAGGGCTCCTCAGTTGTGGGTGGGCATACACATCATTTCCCTTTGTCTTTCTTCCCCCACACAGGCTGTTCTTGAGCCAAAATAACAAAAAAGTCATAATAGTGTTCCCCTGCTTTGCTTTCATCTTGGCCAGGCAGATCTGATGCAGTATAAAAAAGCTGATTAGAACAGGTTGAATTAAACAACAATGTTAAAAATATTCAGATTCAACTACATCACAAAAATAAAACCAACACATTCAGGCTTATTTTTGCACTTTCTTCCTGTGGCCAAGGAAGCAAGAGAAAAATGGGAATGAAAAGCTCCAGTGGCCATCCACGCATCCAGTGAGTGTTCTCCTAATATGCAGACTCCTGAGAAATCTGAGACCCACAGCCAGTGCGGTTGCTCATGTGACACACTGCACTACTAAAAGACAGTACTCATGCTGCAGAACTCTGAGGGGCTCTGCAGCCAGCAGAAGGCTGCTGAGTCATCACCGGAATTTCCTTTGTCATGCACTGGTGAATCCACTACTGTTAAACTGTAGTAAAAATAGCAGGGCTGCTGGGGATTCCTTACTATCAAATCTTTGTCCAAATCTTTTTTGGTGTCCCCTTCATTTTCAGTATGTGGCCCTGTCCACTTTAATGAAGTCATCAAGGACATTCAAGATGAAGGCCCTTAGTTTTTACATCCTAAAATGAAAATTTTATCAATTTTTCATAAAAATATGAGATATATACTATACTTTCCCTTTTCTAAAGCGTAATTTAGAAAGGCTCACAACAGCTTTGTACATCAAATGGGAAGAAAATATGGTTCCCACCTGATGAGTGAGGAAACAGGCCCAGAGTAGAAAATACCCTGGCCAAGGATGGGTCTGGCGAAGGCTTCTGCCTCTACGTTCTGAAGTCAGAATTTTGGTTTCAAATTTGTTCTCCACAGCAGTTCCTGGGCAAAGATCTCCCAGCTCCTTACATATAAAACAGGAATAAAAACTTCCTGTCCTTCAGACCTTTGTGAGAAGTAAAGGATAGATTGTGTGAAGAGTCCACAACAGCAGCTCTATGGTCTGTCCTTACGTCATGGCAATTCTTGTTACTATTTCCTGAGAAATAACACACTTTTCACTGTTTCGTAGCCTTGGGCCTCTGACCTGTATTTCTTTCCTCATTTGAGCTGTCTTTAACTGTCTTCTCTTCTCTAAATCCTCAACCAAGCCAGGCCTACTTTGGATCTTTCCTTTCTACCTCCCTCTGTTCTCAGGATTCTTTCTTGTGCCTGCAGAAAGGATCATTGTTCGTCTAAGGTTGATCTTTCTTCCCTCCCTTCCTTACTCTTAATTTTTTGCAAGCAGCCATGACTGGTTTAGCTTCCTAGCTGGAAGTGACCTTCCAAAGCTTCACCCTTGTTTCGCTGTACAGACAGAATGGAGCCAGAGACTGTCCCTGAAGCACTTCTGGCGAGAAGCTGAAGGAAGCTGGGAACCGTACCTGGACGGCGGGGGAGGAGCAGACTCTGACACACCCCACACGATGGCGCTTCCAGGTCTGTACCCCAGTTATCCATTACTGCCAGAACTTCCGGAGTTTTGGCCCAGTATTCTTTCAAATGATAACTTTTCAGTGTGTAAAATCTCGATCGTGATTTACATCATTACTTTGCAATACAGTGCACAATGTTCATTCCCGTTTTAATCAATCTTTGAAAATGCACCAGTGTGCCCTTGCTTCCCAGAAATAGGCTCCACAGAATTCCCATTTTAGCCTTATTTTTCACAGTACTGCCTCCTGTAGTGATAGACTTCCCTCATCTGCCTTCGGTCACAACATCCACTGGAAGTCCCTCTCAAAGCCTGTCCTCCACTCAGCATACTCTGAGGCACCCCTGCAGGCTGCTCTGTGGCACACACCGAGCACAGAGGGAGAAAGAGGCGATCCCGCCCCTCAGTCCTCCACGGGCTGGTATTGAACAAATGACTCCACAGCGCCCCCCAGAGGACAAAATCCAACTCATCGTTTGTCGAAGTCCAACATCCAGAAAGTTTGAAAGCACTCAGGCTGCCGAGATGTTGCTGAATGAAAAGTTGAACACTCATAAGAGGCAGCTTTCAACCAGTAAGGACTCTATCTAGCAGGCCCAGTGAGCACAACACCGTACACCCAAATAAATGCATACAGATTGCATGCATGCCCTGTCCAACTCTGACTTCTTTCACAAATATTCACAATGAACCAACTTAAATTTTCCTTAAGATAACAAAATCCTTGCAATATTCATATTTGATTATTTTCCTTCTTTCTTATTTTCACTAAAAATTGTTACCACAAATATTATTTAGCAGTAAAGCATCCTTTAAATGATGCCCTCCTTTTACTCTAATAATTAAACTCTATTTTCTGGAGCAGCTTTTAGGTTCTGAACAAAGGGAGTGGAAAGTTCAGAGTCAGAACTCCTCTTGTTCTCATTCGTGCACATCCTCCTCTACTGTCCACGTCCGACACACTGGGCACGGTGGTTACCAGCGACGTGTCCATGTTACACATCGTCATCGACCAAAGCCATGGTGCACCTAATGCTGCACTTGAGGTGCTGTGCACCCTGTGGCTGTCCACAAAGGTGTGATGGCGTGTGCCCACTACCGTGTCACACAGGCAACTTTACGTCCTGCCTCCTCCTCCTCTTCCTTGCCTCAGCTCCTGACAACCATTCTGGTCTTACTGTCTCCGAATGTCCTGTGGTTGGAATCGCACAGTGTGTAGCCTTTTCAGACTCTTTTTTTGCAGTTCACAAAATCCTTCCACATTTTCTCTACATCATTGTATGGCTTCTGTTTTCATTTCCTTCGAATGCTGAATTAATGTTCCATTATATGTACCACAATTTACTTATCCACTGTCCTCCTGAGGGCCATTTTGTTTGTGTCCCAAGTTTTGGCAAATATTAATAAAGCTGCCGTAAGCATCTGTGTGCTGGTTCTGGTGTGGACACAAGTTTTTAATTCACGTGGGTGAGTACCAAAGACATGGCCCTGGATACTGCGGTGAAAGTATGATTGGTTGTATAAGAAACTGCTGAGTTCTTCAAAAGTGATTAAGTCATTTTGAACCCCCCCAGCAATGGAAATGCGTTCCCATTTCACCACATCCTGGCCAACATTTGGTACTGTCGGGGTTTTGGATCTTTGCTGTTCAAACGGGTTTTTCATGACATTTCATTATCGTTTTAATTTGCAATGCCCTAAAGACATATGATGTTGAATATACTTCTGTGCTTCCTCCCATTTAGATGTCTTTTTCAGTAAAGGTTTTGTTCAGGTTTTTTCTTCATTTATTTCTCAAGGGTTTTTTTTCTCATTTTGGAGCTTTTAGAACTTTTCTATATGCTGGTTAACAGTCCTATCAGCTATGTCTTTTTCAAATCTTTTCTCTGGTTATTGTCCTTCATAAAAAAAGAAACAAAACCAACAAAAATAATTTTAATAAATTCCAGCATATTGATTATTTCTTTTACTTACTTTGCTTTTCATATTCTATCTAAAAGTCCTATATCAAAAGTTCTCTAGATTTCCTCATACCTTTATCTTCTAGGAATCTTATAGTTTTGCTTTTTACGTTTAGGTATATGATCCATTTGAATTAGTTTTTGTGCTGAATGAGAAGTCTTTGTCTACATGAATTTCTTTCCATGTGGATCCTCTATTGTTCCAGCACTATTTATTGAAAAGACCATGTTTATTCCACTGTGCTCCTT
Source organism: Heterocephalus glaber (assembly GCF_053883595.1). Classification (NCBI taxonomy): domain Eukaryota; kingdom Metazoa; phylum Chordata; class Mammalia; order Rodentia; family Bathyergidae; genus Heterocephalus; species Heterocephalus glaber. The sequence continues at coordinate 47,745 of NW_028258157.1, forward strand.
TGGTCCTTTGTCAAAGCTTAGTTGATCATATTATTAAGTGGCTATGTTCCTCAGGTCCCCATTCTGTTCTCTTGATTTATTCTTGCATCAATACAGCATTGTCTTGATTACTATGGACTTATGCTAATGTATTGAAGTCCAATACCCCCAGTCTTCTGAATTTGTTCTCTTTCAATATTGTTTTGTATTTTTTGCCTCTGAAAATGAACTTTACAATTCACTTGTCAAGATCTATAAAATAAATTGCTGGGATTTTTTTTTTTTAGATTGCACTAAAACTACAGATCAACTTAGGAAGAACTGACAATTAACAAGGTCAGTTTTCTACCCATGAACTTGAAATAATTCTCCATTTGCTTAGCTATTTATTTATTTATTTCATCACAGTTGTATAATTTTTCTCATACAGATATTGCATAGTTTTGTCTGATTTATGCCTAAGCATTTTGATTTAGGGACTACTAGTATAAGTAGTATTTTTTTAGCTTTCAAATTCCACCTGTTCATTACTAGTATATTGTAGAACAACTGACTTAGAATATTAAACTAGCATCCTGAAAACCTGTTATAATGATTTACTAGTTCCAGGAGATTTGAGCTATTCTTTTATGTTTTTCTAAATAGAAACATTCTACTTGCAAATAAAGAGTTTTATTTCTTCCTTTCCAATTACTAAGTCTTTTATTGGCATTTTTCTTAATATATTAACCAAGGATTTTGCTATGAGGTTGAAAAAAATTAGAGAAGACATCCTCAGGAAAAATCTTTTCCTGATTTTATTATGACATCCAAGTCCTCACCAGTAAGTACTACGTTAGTTGTAGTTTTGTTTTCATTTCCCTCTTTGTTTTCTGAGGGATGCTCTTTATCGAGTCAGGGAAGTTCCCCTCCTCTGACATTTTGCATAGAGGATTTATCATGAAGTGTGTTAGGATTTTGTCGGATACTTTGTCTGCATCTATTGATATGATTGTGATATTTTTCTTCTTTAGTTTCTTTATATGATAAATTAAATTAATTGATATTTTTAATACTGAACCAGCATTGAATACCTGTGGTAACTTGAAGCTCATGATAAAAAATAATTATTTATATATATATATAATTTGCTACTATCTTATTGAAGAGATCTGTATGCATATTCATGAGAAATATTGGTCTCTAAATTTCTTTTCCTACAATGTCTTCATCCAGATTTGATATTACAGAATATCACCATTCTGAAAAAATTAATATTATCCTTTGCACATGTAGAACACATAATTCTTAGAAAGGACTAAAAGTGGACTAGCTTGGGACCAACGAGCCCAGTGACAAACAGAGGAGGGATTGTGTTTAATGCTGTGTCAAGGTGAGCAATGGCTTGTGATTCAGTGAGGTCCCTGCCAATCACCCTGCTCCAGGTGATTCTGAGAAGTGCCAGACAATTTCTTGTTCAGACCAAGACACTCTGTGCCTGCACTTTCCAAACTCGGGAGAAGTTGGTTCTTCTGACATGAAAAGCTTCATCGCTTATTCTCTCAGTAGGCAAACTGTTAGCTTTTCATAACATTGTTTTGAGAACAAAAATGTAAAGCTAACATTTGTCCTTTGTCTATTTTCTCTTCCTTTTTCTTTTTTCTTATGTCCTCAGATTTCCACCGCATCCCTTACTCTAAGAGATGTTACCATTAGCTCTGCATAGACTAGACAGGACAAGACAGGCATCCTGACATCAAGACCCAGCTGACTTCCAGGCCCTGAACTATTGTTCAAGCCACTCTCTAGCCCTCCATCGAGGTCCTCTTCAATATCTATATTATATAAATTATTATATTAAATACAATAATTTGAACTTTCCTTGTCCTTTTCTTTCATGTCAGCATTCAACCCTTTGAGAGTTCTATAAAATCTGCCCCATTAAAATACAATTTTTATACCCTACCGAGAATTTTCCATGGGATCTGTTACTATACACATGAGCATGTGTGTATCATCCCTCTAACAGGGGGTACCTGAGGGTAATTGTCATGCAGTTTGGGGAAGTTATAGCCATTAAATTCTAGCCATTTGATTTCTCCTGCTTAACTTGCTGAAATCAATGGGACATAATATAGATAGACGGTGTTTCAAAAATAATTTGCATTGTTTTCTTGAAAAAGACCAACTAGGTATAATTTTCATATATATATATATATCAAATGATTAGAAACTCAATTAGAAATTTTTGTTCAAAGTAAAATGAATCAGCAAGTTTTAAACGAATACATTTTGTTTGTTCACTTCAAATGATTATGACAGCAAAATCTCTAAACTTCATTCCTAAATTTTATCTAGACTATCACAATAGATAACAGGAATAAAACATTTTAGCTATAAAAAGATGTGTCTAAGAGCCTATAGATACATACAATATAAGTCATATAATTTAAGTCATATTACTGTGTGTAAATTTGTTTTTTTAAGCAGAACATTTATTGCTAAATTTTAGAAATACATAATGATAGCATTCATCATAGGGAATTTGTACCTGTACATGATATAGCTTGCTTCTGTTTTTTATTCCTCTACCCTCCCTTCAACCCCTCTTCCTCTCCTTATATACAAAACTTTTGGTTCCACATTCCCTTCTATTCTTTTTCTCTTGTCCCTTCTTTCCTTTCCTCCTCTTAAGATTTATTTCACTTAAGAGTGGTCTCGTTGTGCATACATTTAGCTAGAAATGTCTCAAGCTTATCCTTCTTTATGGCAGAGTAGTACTTCATTGTATATAAATAATCCACATCTTTTTTATCCATTCATTGGTTGGTGGGCATTTGGGCTGTTTCCAAGATTTAGCTATTACAAACTATGCCTCTATAAACACAGGTGTGCATATGTCACTGTGGCATGATGCCTTTAATTCTTTCAGGAAGATACTAAGAAGTGGAATAGCTGGGTCGAATGGAACCTTTAGTTTTTTGAGGTATCTCCACACTAATTTCCAGTCTTGATTTGCACCAGTCTACACTCCCACCAAATGTGGAGAAGGGTCCTTTTTCCCCACAACACCGCCAGCCAGAATTTGTTACTGGTTAATTTCTTGAAAGCAGCCATTCTTTCAGGAGTGAAATGCAATCTCAGTGTTGTTTTAATTTGCATCTCTCAAATGACCAGTGTTGCGTGATGTTGAACATTTTTTCCTATATTTATCTGCCATTTCTACTTCTTTATCAAGAAATATCTACTCATTTCAGATCCCCATTTTTGGACTGGGTCTTTAAATTTTGAGGGGTCTGATTTTTTTGAGTTCTTTATATATTCTAGATATTAGTCTTATCTGAGGAACAGCTAGCAATCACATTCTGGACTGTCTCTTCACCCTGTTGGTGGTTTCTCTTGCTGTGAAGAAGCTTTTTAATAAGATGAGATTCCAATTATTGATTCTTTGTAATATTCTCTGTCTGATCAGAGTTTTGGTCATAAAGTCGTTGCCTAATGTCTTCAAGAGTTCTACCTGTTCTATCTCCCAGCAGATTTAGTGTTTCTGTTTTAATATTTAGATCTTTGATCCATTTTTATTTTAGTTTAGTGCATGGTGAGATATATAAGTTGTTTTAATCTTCAGCACATGGAAAGCCAGTTTTTCCAGCACCATTTATTAAAGAGGCTATCTTTCTTCCAGTGAAGGTGTTTGGCTCCTTTGTCAAAGATAAGGTGACCAGGTGTGTTTGGAGTTGTTTCTGCATTTTCCAATGTGTTCCATTAATTCTTGGGTCTGTTTTGTTTTGTTTCGTTTTCCCAGTGCTATGAAGTTTATGTCATGGCAGCTCTGTGGTATAATTTCAAGTCAGAGATTGTGATGCCCCCTGCCTTGCCTTTGTTGCCCAGAATTGCTTTTGCTATTCCAGGTCTCTTCTGGTTCCAAATGAATTTTAGGATTGTTTTGTGTAATTCTGTGAGATATGCTATTGGTATTTTGATGGGGATTGATTGCATTAAATCTGTATTGATATTACATGTTCCATTCTTTCTAATAGATATCTACATCTGTCTATCTATCTATCTCCCTCTCATCTCTCCACCTGTATTACACTTCAGTGCTATTTTGATAAATGCCACTGACTTCTGGCTAAATTTCCAAAATGACTTTCACCAAAAAGTATGTTTATCCTATGAAATAGGTAAATTAACATGATATTGTATATACAAAGAGAATTTCAGTTCCTGTACAGAACCATTCAAAGTTGGGTAAATCTTAGGTAGTGATAATAACAAAAGCAATAATAAAACACCAAACATTTAACTAATCTTTAGTAAGGCCCTGATACTCTGAGGAATTCGTGGTTATTTTATGTAACCACTCCCCAAACCCTTTGAAGTGAGAACTATTGTTATCAAATATTACTTGTGATTAAACTGAAGTCTACAGAGCTGAGTAACTTTATTAAGCTATCTAGTTCATAAGGGAAAAAAAAAGAACAATTTTGAGCAGGGGGTGTGTCTAACACGAGAATACATGACTTCTAAACTTTAACTCCACTTACAACATAACAATTGACCAAGTTTATCTATTTGATTGCTCTAGGCTGAATTGTATCCCCAAAAATGATGTGTCCAAACACTCTTCCATGAGGCTTATGAATTTGCTTTTTTGAACATACTTTGCATATTTAACCAAGTTGAGATGAAGCCATGTTGGAGTCCAGTGGGACCTTCGCTGAACACGGTGTCCTTCTAAGAACAGGGGAAGAGACGCTGAAAGACACAGGGAGAGCATCACTTGGTGACAGCAGCAGACACTGGAGTGATGGGTGTACAAGCTGGGCTGTGCCAAGGATTTCTGGCAACAGCAGAGGTGAAGAGAAAGCCATGGAACAGATGGTTCCCGAGAGTGTACAGAGACCACAGGCACCAGCTGGCACCGGGATTTTAGATTTCCCACCTCCCGAACTGTAAGAGAAGACATGTCTGCTTTGTTCAACCATCATGTTTCTGTGGTTTTGTCAGGTAGCTGTGTTAGTTACCCTGGGTCACTGGAACAAAATATATGAGGGGAATCAACTTTAAAAAGGAAAGACTGATTGCGGCTCCCAGTTCCAGAGGATTCAGTCCATGGTCTCCGGGCCCAAGTGCCTTCAGTCCTGCAGTGAGGTAGTGAATCACGGCAGAAGCTGTGGGGAGAAGAGCCGCGGGTCTGTTCAGCCAGGGAGGAGAGACAGAGGGAAGGCGGGGCGGGGCGGGGCTGTTTTCAAAGCAGTGTCCTCCCCAAGCCCACCAAGCTATACGTCTCTAAGCAGATGAATCCATGAATCCATGCCAGGGTCAGAGCCCTCCTGACCACTCAGACTGCCCAGCCCTCAGCTTTTGGATTTAAGGGCAACCCTAGAAAACTAGTAAAAACGGGACACAGTATTTACGATTAATGGCTGCATATATCTTTCACGTTTACAGGTTATTAGGGCATTATTGATACAGAAAGTTAATGTCATTCCCAAATCTGCAATGTCCTTTAAATAAATGCAATTAGTTCAAATTTATGTCTTTTTTTTCAGTGCTGGAGACGTAACCCAAAGCCTCACACATGCTAGGTACATGCTCTCCCACTGCACAAACACTCCCTGCCCCATGCAGCTAAAGTAATAACATTACTATGTAAATTTCATTCAGAAATTAAATATGCATGCTGTTCATTTTAATTGTATATATATATATGCTTATGTTTTATCACTTTTGCTCAATTTAAATTTAGTAAAACATTCTGTATTTCTGGTTAAAAACACATTGTGGGGAATAAGACCTATGATTTGCTTTTCTCCCACTACCTCAGAGAATAACTTTTTAAATTGTCAAGAAAGGAAATGTCATTTTATTTCTTAATTTTCTTTGAAGTAACCTTCAAATTCGGTCCCCGTATTTCTCTCTGTATATAAAGACACACACACATGTAAATACATACATGCATGTACAGATACATAAATGTGATAATTGCATTTTTAGGGACCCATCAAAATTACATTGCTTTTGAACATTTCTGAAGCAATTTTAAGGTTTTTCATGTAAAATGAGGGGAGATTTTTTTCCTCAGATTTTTCTCAAGCTCTAAAATTCTCATGTTCTATGACAGTACTTAGGCCTTAATTTATTTTTCTCCTCATGCTCCTATATATAGTTCTATTTTTGTACATATTTTTTCAGTAAATTGTGTACATAAAATGATTATTAGACAAAGATAAAATATACATAAGAAGAAAACTTATCTTGCTTTCAAGGGCTTAAGAACTTCATAGAATAAGAAGTTTTTTCTACTGCAATTCAGAAAGCCCTAAGTAACAAAATAGATATAAACAGGGACCTTGAAAAAGAATAATTAATATCCAATTTGGATGTCTTCTAGAACTATGATAGTTTTTCTTTTTCTTTTGTTTCTTTCAGCATGCATTCTGTATTCTCTTTTTTCCTTATTCTGATCTCATGGATCTTACAATCAAAATCTGTACTAGGTTAGATCTTTATGCTATATTTTAAAATTCCTTAAACTATGCCACATTTAGTGCATGAAAGAAATTTATGCCCATAAAGATAGCCAAGTTTATTCTGCAGCTTTTATTTCATAATCTGAAAAAAGAACATTTTGACAGTGTTTATCAGTCACACTAAAGAGGTTTCTAGCTTTCATTTTGATGAGTAGACAATGAAAAGCTAATTGTAGTAAAGTATATAGATACAATAGAACGATCATTTCTATCAGTATCTTCTTCACTTGTGGAATAGCTCTAGCTGTTTTCTGTTTTTTTTCCACTTGCAGAGCACTTGAATAGTGCTATGAGCCTCTCAGTGTTTGACAAGAGTTCATTTATTGAGCCTGATCTGTACTTCCAAAATAGCATTATCGTCATCATCTTATAACAAGAAAATGAGTAAAAAAAGTCCAATAATTTGCCCAGCAGCACAATAAAATAGTTTACTATGGTAAAGATGGGATTCTTTTCTAAGCCAATTGGCTAAAGAATTTGTGATTTAAAAATAGTGCAGCGGGTACAAGAGAAATTTGGCAGTGCCTTGGACACCAAATATATGAGCACGCAATCAGTGGTTCTTGTGTCTAACAGTAACAGGTTAAAGATGAATAGATCCAGCATTCATTGCTCTTCAAGAAAAAACAGCCACAGAGAGACAGTGAACTTGGTAATGACTTCCCATTTTGTATGGTCATTTCTGAACTTCCTAACCCCTAGGTACAAGAAAGCAAAGTTACTAAAATTTTCCTTTTCAAGTGAGTGTTTTCCTTATAAAGTTTTGTAGAAGTTTCTGTGTTTTTTCAGACTAGCTAGTTAGAGCAGGAATGAATTATAAGAGTGTGACTACCCTTGAAATCACATTCAAGCAGGGACAGACATTAGTTTCCAAGTCATCGATTCTATTCCTATTTTAGATGTGAAGGGAAAGACATCTTTACACATTCCAGGAATGAACTAAGCATCTGGCCATAGGAGAGGCTCTGCACTCCAGTTTGGAAAGAAGGGGCATGTGTTTGGTAACAATTTCTTCAAAAGAACCACGGCAGAGACGGCGATGATTTAGAAACTATCCTCTGAGGAAATTTATCATGCTCTTTGCAGGAGACAAAACAGCCTTCAATTTTGTATGCAAATTCTTGTCAGCAAGTTCATGTTGGTGGAATAGACAATATATGGTCCTGCTATGAAGCTGGTTTTTGTTTTTGTTTTTCAGTTTTTATTTTGGTTTGGTTTTACATCAGTAAAGATAATCATGCTTTGTTTTACATCAGATCCAGGCAGGCAGGTTATTGGTGTGAATATTGGTTTACTTGGCTCGAGTGTTAGGAATGTAAAATGTTGTCTCTGACTAGATAAAACCACTTTTCCATTCAGGTATTTGCTTTATTTCACAGGATGGGTTGCCTTCTATACTCACTGTTTTCAAAAGATGGGTCATTATTTAGTCTGACCCTGTTTGTACAGTCATTTATCATTAACTTTGATAGCTTGGAGAGCTTTGATCCTAGACCCAACACTATGTTCTATTGATCTATAAGTATTTGCTAGGACTCTGACTTTTAATATGATAACTTTCCAATATCTTCATGTTCACTAAAACGACTTGGCATCTGGCATCTGTCTTAGTCTGTGTGGGCTGCTGTAACAAGAGACCCCAGACCGCACCACTTACATATCAGAACTTCACTGTTTCTGAGTTCTAGAGCCAGGAATCCAAGGTCAAGTCCTGGTGTCTGGGTTTCCGGTGAGGCCTCTTTCGGCCCTGAAGGAGGCCCTTGCCCACCGTGCACGTGGGCGGAGCAGTCAGCACTCTGACATCTCTTTGTCACATGAGGACACCGATTCAATCAGAGCAGGGCCTCCACTTATGTCATCATCTAACTCTAATCTCAACACAAACACAAATAACCTCCAAGTGCGCATGGTGTTGGCTTCAGTGTGTAGGTTTGGGGCAAGGTAAGATCATTCAATCCATAACAGTATTAATCTTTCATTTTCTGAAAGACATAGATTTCTGTTGCTTGTTCGTTCTTACACATGAAATTTAGGTTCATTAATGTACCTCTTAAATAGTATTTCTGTACTGTGTTTATCTACACATATCAGCTTAATCTTTTTAGGAACAAGGTACAGTATAAAAGTCCAACTGCATGGACCTGGGATTTAGCTCAGTGGCACTGCACCTGCCGGGCAAATGCAAGGTCCTGAGTTCGATCCCTGGTACTGGAAAAACAATACAACTGTATTGTGATATCGCTTTGTGATTCAACTTATTTTTCTGAATATAACATTTTTGAACCTTCTGCCCAAATTTAGGTCAGAATCAATTTTAGATTGTAGATATCAAAATTCAGTAACTATCTATATCTTAGGTAAAATTTAAGCCCACTCATGTGATGGTGGAAATATCTTCTTACCTAATATGAAGAAATCAAATATTAATTTCCCAAATAAATCATTCTAGTCCCTTAAAAGAAAAAAAACACAAATATTTTTATGGATGATGAACAAGGAGATTTTTTGCTCCCGTATGTGCTGAGGCACAGGGCCTTACATATGAAGGGCACACACAGGACATCCATGACACTCGAGCTGCCACTCTGAGTTGGTTGGGGAGTGGAAGCCAGAATGAGGAGAGGAGTTCACTAGCTTCTGACATCCTCGAGTCAGGGCGGAAACCACTGGCATCACTTCATTAAATTTCTCCCCACAAAGCCTTCTGGCCTGGTTGTTGTGTTTTCCAGGCACAATGAGCCCACGGTGCGGGGGCACTGAGCCACGGGTGCTCAAGGCCTCCGCTCACTGCGAACACATGTGAAAGTACTCACTGCTGGGCTCGCAGCAATTGTCGGTGCCTTTGAACCTTTATTAGAAGTTACTGCCTTTTCTATAGGATGCAGGGTGGAATTCTTACTGCTCTCAAGTAGCAAAAAAGAATGCAAACAAAGTCAGAAGATGCAGAAAATCTGGCACTTTTTCTGAAGGAGAAAGGCCGTTTCTGTACAGCTCTGTAGGGAATGCAATGCACAAAACAGTATGGATGGAAGTGTTGCACAAGCCAAGCCCAGTGGATTCTTGCATGGAATGTCTTAAAAACATTTCCAAGCCTTTGCTTCTAGGTCTCATGCTTGCAGTACTCTAGGACTGATATTTAGGAATCTCTTCTAGTGAAAAATTAAGGTATTTCTTCAGTGAAAATCAGAGAAGAAAGAAGGAGCAAAGCAAAAAAAATGATGAAAGTGCATCAGAGTAACTTCAAAAAACTCTAGAGTGTACGTTGGTTTTTGAAAATATGCATAACCACAGAATGATTCTACAAACAACTTAAATATAAGCAGAGACATTAGGTGCTGTTCCCCTAGGTTCAGATTTGTAAGATAATCACATTAATTCAGAAGGCGTACAGCTTAGTGTATGTATAAGGCAGTTTTACCCCTGTACCTTTGTACCAAACATGTCACTCCCTGAGTTTAAATCCGTGCTGAGGATGTTAACCTCACAATTATGCTTCATTTTTATTTCTCAAGAATGTGCCTCCCCAGGGACAGCAATGTCACAGGACGTGATTCGTTCTTACCAGGACGTTGACCATCACCTGAGCAGTCGCACTTCTCTGTCTAAGGGGGTCAGGGGCAGCATCATTGTCCATGTCTGTAATTCTCACAACTATCTTGTACTGTGATTCAGTTTCCCTGTCTAGTGACTCCAGTAGCTTTATCATTCCTGATGCAAAAAAAGAGGGAGACTTGTCATTTCTGGATAACTAAAGACATTTAATTCAAGCTGAATAGTAAGCTATATAAATGAAATAATCTTTACAATAATAAATAGAAATTAACTGATGCAGTCTAATTTTGGTTATATATACATATCCCTAGAGTTTACTTCAGCAGCAAAATAATAACAGATGTTAATTCAAACAGTGTTTTAGCCACCTGTTACACATTCTTAGGTATAGGGAAGTGATACATGTGCAGACGCTTTCTGAAGTTCAATATATCACAGATCAAAGTTTGGTTCTTTCCATGCAGTAACTAAGGATTTATGGCTACAACTAACAAACCAAGGTGAATACTGCATAGTTCAAGGGAAAAGTTTATATAAAAAAAGATATTCTGGTGCTTATAATTTCTAAATGAAATAAATTCCAAATGAGTATCTGTGAGCTCTTTGTTTTTATTGTTAATTGCTATCAGCATTGTAACAATACCTGTGTCTGGTTCCATGTAAAATCTGGGTGGCATTCCCAAATGGCCTCCAATAATGGTGTATTTTAGATTGTTAAATGGCCAGTCTGCATCTGTAAATGTAAGTTTTCCCACGAGTGTATCAACTGGACTATTTTCCAGTATACTGAAGGTAAATGCTGAGGTAGTTCCAACTGGTTCCAGCTCATTTATGCGAATCACCCTTATAATGACTGTAATCATTGCTAAGTAGAAAGAAGTACATAAAAATGCAATTAGGACAATTATGTGGTTTCCTCAATAATTCTTACTTTGCCATTTAAATTAATACCTCATACTGCATATCACATTCTAAGTATATGAATTACACAAGTGCATTATAGTAATAAGTTTTATTATAAAATTTTTAATTTTAAAATTATAGAGCTTTTAATTTTAGGATTAAAATACTTCATTAATTGATATTTTTTAAAACCTGTAAAAGTAATTGCCACTTATGTTAAGACTAAACATAAATTCTCCTGCTTTGAATTATAGATCATAGTATGCAAGAGACAACATGGTGTTTAATACTTGGAATATGATTAAATAGTTCAGGCTGACAATATAATCAATAATGCAGGAAATATAATTTACTATGAGAATCTGAATATTAGTATTTTCCCTAATGCAGAATAAACTTACTCCTTGAAGAATCTTTTAGATACACAGAGATTAGAGAAAAGTTCACGCTGAGTGTAAATGCAAAGTGCTATATTAAACATTTGAGCACCATCATCTCAAGTGATTTGAGGTTTTTTAACTAGGCTTCCAGTTTGCAAGCAGTAGTACACATGAAATGAATAACTAACCATAGTAATTTATAATTTATATTATTATAATAGATCATTGAAATATTTTAAAATATAAACTTCTAATAACTAATTTTCAAGTTCTAAGTATTTTATATAAGACAAACTATTTTACTATTTTAGATTAATATCTTCTCACTTGAAAGGACAGGACTTCCTTCATCAGAGACTTTCACAAACAGCGTATATTTGAAGTGCATTCCTACAAAAATAGCATTGTCAGAATTTAGATGTTTAGGTCCAACCTGTAAATAAAAAATGGTGTATCATTAGTTTAGCTTGGTTCTGATTGAAAATTCAGTTCATCTTTTATGTGAATCCAAAACAAAGATAAGTGACAAATATTTGAAAGTCACAAAAGAGCACTGTCCAACAGAAATACAACAAGCCTTAAAATCGAGCCACAGGTGCAATTTTAGCATTCTTATTAGCCACAATAAAAAGATGAAATTAATTGTAATAAAGTAATTTATTCAATCAACCCTACCCTAAATGCTATCATTGAAACATGTGATCAGCCTACAGTTGTTTGAGACTCTACAGTTGTTTTCTCATAATAACTGTGTGAACTTCAGTACTTACTTCACAACTACCGTCCATCTGAATTCATGGCCAACCACATGCAGGTGTGGAAATGCAAACAGACCTAGTGTCTTCCATTCTGCAAAATGTTGCATTATGCAAAGTATAAATTTATTGCAATCCAAGATAATATTATATATTCTAGTAATTTCAAGTTACATTATATTGCAAATGTATAATAGTAACAAAACTAGGGTTTTATTTCTATGCTTACTCACACTGACTTGCTGGCCACAGGCTTTTTTATTCCACACAGACTCTGTCTAAATACAGACATGTCTCACCTGACTCTGGTTGGATTTACAAGCTTTTGGCTTTAGAATGGTTCCAAAGCAATGTGCATCCAACAGAAAGACAGTTGGTATTTTGAATGTTGGTCTTTTCCGTGGCTAGCAACATGCAGCACAATGCTCTCATGATTTTGGACAATGGTAGAGAGTGAGCCACCATCCCCGTCGACCCCATGGCAACCAGGAGACACACCCGGTTCCCTGCAGTGCTGTGTGGCTAAGCTATTCTGTTCCCCATGTTAGGTATAATAATTGTATTTCTGACTTAAGCCATTTTCAACTTACGACAGGTTTAATCTGGAGATAACCCCTTCATAGTGTCAAGAATCTGTAAACAAACACTGTCCTATATTTAAGATGTGTAAAAAGAAGTTGTCATGAATTTGTTTTTCTCTAAAATGAATTAGGTCTGAATTGGTATTAATGGGAATAATCTTTCAGAAGCGAGGTCTGAACTGTAAGCTTCAAAATCATGCAAAAACAAAACGAGGTTGACTCTGTGAGAGAGGTCAAAGCAGCTCATATTTTTGCTTTTTCCTTTCACCCTCCTGGGAAGAATGTGCATGGCAGGCATGACATTTTCAGGATCTTTAATTATGTTAAATACGCGGCGACATCCAAGAGTATTCTCTCACAGCTCATGTATAATCATGCGGTTCTCAGGGTGGTCATAGCCTGGACTGGACGTGAGACCATGTAAGGGGATGGGGAAAATGATGTGATCATGTTCCATCTCCAGTTCTTCTGAGGTCCTCTCTGTGCCTCAGCCATAGTTACATTAACTATTTTTCTCAACAATCAACATTTATTAGGCAGGGAAGTTATGTGTAGCAAGTTAATAAAGAAAAGCATACGTGAATGACATTATTTTCTTAAGATTCTATAATGTTCCATAAATTACAGAATCTTGGGACTATGGATGAATTAGTCAAGTGGAAGAAAAATAGTTTCTTCATAAGTGACATAGACAGCTAGGTAGTCTCTAAGGTACTTTCCAATTCTAAGATGCTACAGACTACCTTCTAAGTAGATAAAAACAGGAGACATAAAGAATATTAATGGCGTAAAGCCTGACATCAATCGGTAAGTTCACGATTCATGCTGGTATTACTGCTCCAAGATTGCTGTATGTCTTTTCTCACCCTTAATTTATATTATGATAATATTCAAACTAGAAATAACTTGAGCATTGAAAAGAACTATAGCTACTCTTAAAAAAAGAACCAGAGGCAGATACAAACATACTTAGAAATTTTATACATGTCTGGGATAGCAGGGTGCTGTGCAAGTATTATTGTGAGTTGGTGTCCATAAAAATATTTATGGATTTCTTACTACCCTCTAAACAAAAAAAATGAATTATTTTTCATTTTGAAACACTTAGATATTAAGGGACATCTGTTAAAATACTTATAGGAAAATATAGATTATTTTCCAGGATATGTGAATTTGTCACACAAATATATAAGGAAAACAAGAAGGGTAAATACACATTTATCCTGATTGCACAAAGGATGCTCAAATGTTTCATGTTTATTCACAGAGTGGGTACATATATGAAAAGATGTGCAACTCTTTTACCAACCAGACAAAAGCATGTTAAACTGTGAGGGGGTACCAAATACTAAGATAAAGGGTGCTGAACAGCAATTCTGCTTATACGCTGCTGGCCAAAATGTAAACTGGTAAAACCAGCCTGGAAAATGACTTGACACTACTGCATGTAGCTGAATATTTACACGCTCAGACAGGGCGGTTCTGAGCTTAGGTGTATACCTGAAGAAAGTATCAAGTGGAACATCCAAGAATGTTCATGGCAGCAATAGGCATGGGCTGTGGTTTGAATCTGAAACATCCCCAAGGCTCAGGGTTGGAGTGATTGAATCCACTGGCCTTGACAATGGATCAATCCATGCATGGGTTCATCACTTGATGGCTGAATGGAAAATGCTGCAAACCAAGGAGGGGGATCTAGTACCAGGAGTGGAGTCCTGGGTGCATGGCCTGGGGGAATGTATTTTGTCCCTGGCCCTGGCTTGCTCTCCCTTTCTCTGCTTCCTGGCTCCCAAGAAGGGAGTGCTTTCCTCCTCCAAATCCTTCTGCCATGACCTATCTGCTTCACCACACAGGCCGAAAAGCAATGGAACCCACTGAACGGGAGCTGAAACCTCTAAACTGGGAGCCAACCTAAATCTTTCTGACTTAAAGTTGATTTCTCAGGTATTTTGGTCACAGTGACAGAAAGTCTAATACAATACAATAAGCAAACACTAGGAAGAAGTCAATTAGTGTAAAAATGATTAGAATCCCTTGATGTAATATTAAGGAATAGCATGGAACATTACAGCGATGACAGAAACAAGTAGATAGATACTCCCCACAGATAGTCGACTTAGGTATATAGCATAAATATCCAGTTGAGGAGATGGCATACATTATATCACTTTTTAATACTCAAGAACTAAATAATCACAACAATATTGTCTAAGAATATACACTTAGATGATAAAACTAAACTCCCCAAGGCAATGATAGAACAAAATTGGAGATACTGGTTGTGCTAGAGGACACATCAAAGGGTGGGAAAGGGTAATGACACAGCTGTTAGTGATTTTCCAGTTCTGAAGAGGGTGATAGGTTCAGAGGTTTATTTTATTACCAAGCTGTATAACTTGCAAACATGTTAATCATGTTATCTTGAAAATATAAAACATTGCATTTTTAATAATTAAAAATAGACCGACTAAAATACATTGGGGCCATTTTTCAGACCCATGCTCATTAAAGAAAAATAACCTAATAAAACATATGATTATCAATATTAACTTAAAGTAATATCTATTTTATTATTTCATTTAGAAGCTAAATACACTGCATGTGAAATCATTTGTATTAAATAGGAATTTACTGCTCAACATCAAAATTATAAGTTTGTCATTGGCAATCTGGAGAAAATCACTGCTCAATGAGTTCAGATAAATTTATAAATTTAAAATGAACATCTACTATTCTGCTAGAGCTTTAATTATTATTTTGGCATAAAATGTTGGTGCTGATCTTAACTTGGGGTTTTGAGTGACTGCACTGCTGAAACTCTATTTCCCCTCTTACTACAATATGTATGCCAATGTATGATCACTGGAAAGCTAATCAATCTTTTTTTACATTAAAAACTTCAGTTCTAAATTATTGAGTTTAAACCTCAAGCATTGTTGCAAAGCCAGATACATTTTCTACTTTGGTTCCTCTAATAAGTGTTTAATTAACCAAGCATTAAAATTCTGTCCCTTCCTTTTTGCTACTAACTGACTTTTCTTCCATGACTGCTGCAGCAGGATAAAGCTGCTGCCAATTTAATCGCACTTTTCAAAAATTCTATTGTTCATCTGCAATCATACATAAATTGGGGGAAAAAGGGTTTAACATACGTCAGTGAGTTCTACTGAAGTTAATATTCTCTGATTTCCAAGGTAGGGTAGGAAACTCCTTCAGAGTACTGTGGTTCCATGGTTTTGATTCTATGAATTTAACATGACTGGTTTTATGGTGTCAAAATCAGAGCAGGTCTAGTACAATAATTTTGTTTTTGTTTGTGCAGTCTGTGTGCTTATTTTGTTTTATTTTTCTTAGAGTTTTCTGAATAGGGAGAATTCAAAGATTTGTTGTATGGTGCCAGGATTTTTACACTTCTTAATTGAGGATATTTTAATCTTGCATTGTTTTCCATTATTGTGCATCTATAGTTATAATCCATTTGGTTTGTTTTAATATTCTGATCGTATTGGTAATATATTCCAGTTGCATAAAACTATGAAAAGCAAGCATTGATTCAGTAATTTGACACTAAATCCTGTCAGTGTCTTGCAAAGCAATTTCACGATTTAACTTTGTTCATTTGTTATTCATTAATTGGGCCATTGATTAACATATCAATATATCTAGCCAATACTTATTATGTGGCAGACACTAGTTTAGTAACAGATTTTCTTTCTCTCACTGTTTGACTGGGGAAACAAAAGACTATGAGAATCCAAGGAGACACATCTGACTCAGATGAGAGAGAGAAGGAGTCAGGGATGGCTTCCTGAAAGGGTGTGTGTTGACCCCAAACTGTGAAGGCTCTGGCTGACCACAGCACATGCACCGGGACTGGGAGGCCCAACTAAATTTGTCACAGTAGTTCAAGATTGTGAAAGTGACTCTGTGCTGGTTGGACAGGGTGAGACGCAGATGCAAAGGTGACCAGGTCTGTATGGAAGATGTTGGGGCAGGTGTCCTCCTCACCAAAGCAAGGTGAGAAGAACAAGTGTTACCTCAGACTCATTCATGCAGACCCTGCTGGTTTGTTTGCTGCTGATGATCAGGGCAAGCTAATGACTGACTGGACCAGTCAGACCCAGCTTACTCTTTACAGTCCATGGCCATGCAGCAAAAGGTGGCTGATCTAGGCCTCCAGACCTACTGGGAATAAAATCTATTTTCCCCGAGTTAGAAAAATATTTATGGTGTTGCATATTCCAGGATGCAGTTCTAAAGTATGCACATTTATCCTATTACTGTTCTACACTCAATATTTAATGTATTTCTGAAAGGTAATTTTAACAAACCCCAAAGGAACAGACAGTATTTTGTCATAGAACCATTTGTTCTAGGAAATATAACCTTCCCAGTTCAGTTCCCAAGATCAAATTGCATTTCAGTGCTCATCCCAAAGCAGGATATGTTGTTAGCAAGTTAAGGTTCAGTTGAAAATCCCGGAACAAATTCTGCCATCAGCTATTTGAACTACTGTAGTTCATTAAGAAGTTTAAAATAACAAAAATAAAATGTTTTTTCTATCTAGGGTTAATCACAGGGCCACAATCAGAGAGCAACTTTAAAATACTTACTTTTAGCTCATTGTTTGTGAGACTAAAGGTTTCATTTGAAAAAGGATCCATAATCAAATGATAAGTTATGTTGCTATTGGGAAAAGCTCCATCCATATCTATGCAGGCCAGGGAGACTAAATGAGTTCCGACTGGCGTGTTTTCAGCAAGCTCAATTCTGTAAAGAGTAAAATTTTTTTAAAAAGTGGTAGAACATGTTAATCTAGACTTATGCAGATGATCATATTTAATATAAAAGGCATTTTATAACAGGATCACATTATAAACAACTACTTTGCCAATGAGAAAATCACAGTGTTGGTCAAAAATTATATAAAAAAAAAGAATTGGCATCCTTGCTAAGACCAAGGGTAATGAACTGCTATTATGTTGAATTAATAAGAAGCAAATTTCCTAAGACATACATGTTATTGAACAAAATGACAAGTTGTACCTGTGATTTATAATCTTATATTTGTAGATCTTAGAGCTCTGTGTCACCTCCTCCAATTAATAGAATCATGCTTATTCTTTTAGGCAGAGACAATATCATTGTCTCCATTTAAAATAAGGCCAGTGAGAACTACTGGGGTTAAATCTACTCAGTAGTAAGCAGGGATTGTTGATTCTACAATATTCAATGTCCCTCTGTATAATCCTGACTTCTCTAACACTTCCCACCTGGCATATGCCAGATGAACTGGCAAATAAAATGGGAATGGAAAGCCATGTGTTGGTACTAGGTAAGATGATTGAAATTTGGAGTGTCTCTGACATGCCTTCCCATCTCTCCATGTGGCTGGGGGCAAAAGCCAATAGTAATTGAATCAACTGGTCTCCCTGAGTCACAGCAGGGAGGTCTGCCACACAGCACAGCCAGGAAATCTGGGCTGCTCCTCTCAGGAGACACACAGGGACATTTCCTGGATGTAGCCAGTGATGCAGGTCTTTAAGATTTTTCACAGGAGCTCAGTGGTAAGTATGTTGGCTAGTATAAACTACTATAATTGCATTTTTCCTCAGTTTTAAAAGATTCTTTCTAATTTAATCATTGAAAATAATTTAGGATTTAAAAACCAATAAAATAAAAGATGAATTGCTAACTTGTTAAGATGGCAACAATTCTGTCCTAAACACAAACTTTTCTAGTATTTCTCCAATGAAAATTGGAATCCTGCTATCTAGAATACAAAGAGAAGGCAAAGTACTATAGGTTTGGCTGCAGAATTAGTCTTTGCTGTTACAAACTTTTGATTTTTTAACAACAAAAAAAGCCTCTGGCAAGAAGTTTACAAACTAAATTTAGTTCTTTAAATTATTTTTACTTGGTATATAAAACAAACAAAAGGTACATATTTCTGGGGTTCCAGGTGGTGATTCAATGTTGTATACCTTATGAGGTCCTTAAATTAGCTAAATATATTTAGTTCTTCAAAAGTTTATCATTTCAAAATGGTGAAAACTCTCTAAATCCTTTTTGTGTTTTGAAATATACAGAACATTTCATTATCTGTAGTCAGCCTACTGCAGAATAGTGCATCAAAACTTCTTGCTCCTGACTATAATTCAGGGCCCACCACGAATCCACCTCTCCCAGCCCTCTCTCCCTCAACTCTCTCCAGGCCCTGGTTGACACCGTCTGATTCTTAGCTTCTATGAGAATAGAAAATGTCATTGTTGAAGTACAGTAGAACGAAGACACTATTTCTATATGTGGATTCTGTGCTTGTTTTATTACCACATAAATGCTTCTCTGCATATCTATCCACAAAATGTTGTTTCAAGTGGGAGATAAGGCATTCATGGGTATACCACCCAAAACCTTTCCTAAGGTGTTTCAATACAGCGTTTCTGCTAAGCAGCATCTCCTGTGCTTCACAAGAAAGGCTGTCTGAATCCTCCTGTGCATAGCTCCTGGTAGTCCCATACAGGTGATATTTTGATGGGAAGCACGCACACCTATGTTTTCCCTCTGTTTTTTTTTTTTTTTTTTTGTATTTGGGTTGAGCACTCCTAATCCAAAAGGAGAAATGCTCCAAAATCTGTCATCACACTAGAGCACAAACAGTTTTGAATTTTGGAGCATTTCAGACTTGAATGTTAAACTTGGCTAGAACACAAATAAAGCAAGTGTACTTATGCCTCTGAAGAGAAAGGAAGAAAAGTTACACGTTTTTTGAAAATATGTGAAGAAAAGAATGAAAAGTTTTTCCTTTAATCCAGAGATGGTATGGTGCTCACCCACTTATTTCTCTCCTGTTCCTCCCTATGGAAAACCCAAAGACCGAGCAATGGCAATCACAACTCACACGTAAATATCCTGGGAGCACCGAGGTGGGTTGTCATTCACATCCTGTAGAATCACCGTGAATGTCCCAGTTGTTGAATGTGCCCATTGGCTGTCATAAACTCTGACACGTAATACCCAAGACTTTGGGATGCCAACATCTTCATAATCTAAAGGATAGGCAACTGTAACCTCTCCTGAATCTAAAAAGCAACCAGATCAAAACATATTCAACACTTCTAAGATGAGTAAGTTATGAACTAAAGCAACAGCATGGGTAAAACAGTTCTTAGGGTGCAATAAAGGTCAGCCACTGACTTGCTGAGGCTCACAGACCAGTCACATTGTGAATCTGTGAGAACTGGGGTTGGGTTACTGACAGGGGAAGACAGGAACCTCGTACACTGCGATGGTCAGAAAACATCTCATGAGAGGGTCGTGATGGTGGGTGTGGAGCACAAAGTGAAGGTTATGCTGAGCATGGAAAAATGAGCACAGGATATACAGGGAGAAGATGGGGGTACTTGGGGCGGTAAAGTGGATGTGAGTGCCACAAATAACAAAGAAAACTGGCCACTGCTTTTCTGATTATTTTTGTGCCCATGTTTGCAGAGCCTGGAAGCTTATGTGTGCTCACCCTCATGAACAGTGTGCTAGGTCTCCCCTGCACAGCATGTGCTCACTGTGTCTTTCGAGGTGCTCACTCTCTGGGCACTGTTATCTACAGCGCATTGCCTAGTGGATTGCTCAGGAAGAACTACAGGAATCCAAGCTCTTTATTGTTTCCACCTCCCTAATATCTCTCTACTGTCTTTATCTATAAGATCATTTTGCTGCATACATATTTTTAACGTTCATTTTGTATCTTCAAGTTTTCTAAATATGTTATTTCATTAACTTAAGAAAAAGGTCCTGGCCAAATGTCTATTTACAATTTCATTATCACACTCTTATAAGTAACTTAGTCTTTTCTGGCCAGGGCCTCAAATAACTGTTTTTAAAGTTATCATCTAGTAGTTTATTAGAAAATGTCTCAGATTTAGCCAGTCTGGGTTGCTCTTTCTGAGAACATCATT
Organism: Heterocephalus glaber; assembly: GCF_053883595.1. Lineage (NCBI taxonomy): Eukaryota > Metazoa > Chordata > Mammalia > Rodentia > Bathyergidae > Heterocephalus > Heterocephalus glaber. Next base: position 68,365 of record NW_028258157.1, read on the forward strand.
TTCTTTTTAAATATGGAACTTCACATCTTTTATTATAGGGCCGTATCCCTGAATGGTACTTTTGTGTATTTGTTGTTCCAGTGCTTTGGGTTGCTTCCTTGGGAATTTTTAGAATATGATTGAAAGTGCTGGCCCTTCTCTACCTATCTTCTATGGCTATCATCTTTGTGTGTGTGTGTGTGTGTGTGTGTGTGTGTGTGTGTGTCTATTTTTGTGTAATTAAGTCTTTAAATAATCAAAAATTTGTGGAAAATATTTTTTTCTCTTGAGAGTAATTTGTTGACCTAATGCCTCATCATCCCTGATGTTTTAATGTGCATTTCCCAAAAGCAAAGGTACTCTCCAATGCAGCCATAATACACACATCAAAAGCAGAATGATCACAGCAACATGCAATACTGAGGGTCTCATTCAAATTCCACTGATTGTCACGATGTTTTTATAGCAGAAGTTTGAGTTCAGAATTGCTCAATGTCATGTTTCTTTGGGCTTCTTCAATCTGCAAAAGTTCTTCAGTTTTCCCTTGAGTTTTATGGCCTTGGCCTTTTGAAAGATTAAAGGGTAAGAATTTTGGAGAATTTCTCTCAAACTGGCCTTGCTGGATGTTTGCTCATGATTAGATTCAGGTTGTGCAGCTCTCAGCTAAATATCACAGACATTCTACTCCATTCTCATCACCTAACTTCAGTTTGTCTCTCTACTGATGATATCCACTTTAGCTACCTGACTAAGCTGGTGGCTGCCAGTATGCTCTGTACCTAAATTACTATTTTACCTTGCTTTTTTTTGAGATGTATTCTGTCTTTTAAAAAATCTAAGACTTTTTAAATTTATCTAATGAAAATTATACAAATCTTTTAAATATATAACAAATATAAGATAAATATAAAAAAATTAAATAGAAATAGATTAAATGAAAAATTACACACTTAGGTACCCTAGTCTAGCATCGACTTAACAAAATATGCTGAGACTATATTAACTGACACTATTCAATTTTTACTTCAAAGTAAAAAAGGATTACAATAATTATATAATTATATAAAAGACATTTCTCTAACAAGAAGGAATAGGTCTTAATACATATTTCCTTAAACAAAACACTTAACCACATAAGGCAGAAACATGAAACTAAAGGGAAAATCATGTATCTACCACTATTACTGAATTTTGAAACTATGTAAACATTCTATTCCTCCTCAAACTCTCAATTTATACACATATATATGTCTCCATGGACTCAAGGTGACTGATTTTATATGGTGGGTCATAGTCTACAAATATGAGGATTTATAATTTTATTGATATATACTCACTCTGAGAGTGTATCATGGTATGATAGTTACGTGCACATAGCAATGTACAATGAGCACATTTGGCTAATAAGCACTTTCATCTCCTTCAGTGTTAATCACCTGTATACACTGGAAACTTCTGTGCTGGTCTAGCTGATGTGAAATGCACCACACTGTTGTAACCTGAGGTTACTCGACTGTACTATAGAAAACCAGGGCTAATTCCTCCTATCCACCTCTCAGTTTCCTCAGCTCACTTTGTCCATCCCCTCTCCCTCCCACCCCTTCCATGCACCCCAGCATTCTCCTGTGAGATTACCTTCTCACTTTCCACAAATGAGTGAGAGAATGTGAGATGGCCTTCTACATCTAGTTTCTTTCACTTAACACAGTGATCCCAGCCCACCACTGCGGGCATCCTTCTGCTGATGGGTGAGGAGCACCCACCGTACACATAGACCACATCTGCCTACCCATGCATCTGCCACGGGCATCTTGGCTGGTTCTATACACAATTATTTTGATATGCAAATTGTCCTAGCATTGGGTAGGGGGATCTAATTCTAGGTAATTTCTGTATCTCACTAACATTTTTTGCCATTCTTTGAATATATTCTTGCTTTCTGGCTCTTCATATGTTTTAACTGCTGCAACCACAGAAAGCAATTTGCTAATGTTCTTTTGTGAGGAAAACGCCATTGAGAAGTCATATTTCAGTAACAGGCATGCATGGCCATTGCCACTGTAGTATCATGCTTCCAAGCTCTGCTACTCTTATGAGGACACAGACTCCACATGCATGCGTCTGTGTGTGTCTACGCTATGCTTCCACCAGTATTTGTGTAACTATACACACTTGTACAAATACATGTAATGCAAACCCTAAGTTCATTCTGATGGTGCCAACTTTAATCTGTTCCCATATGGTTCACCCTCATGTTTTCATGCTCTGCAATTGTAATCACATCTCTGGCAGGAGAAATTGGGCTTCCTCTTTCTTTCACGTAGTGATTCTCTCAGTCCCCTGCAGGTGGGGATGCTGCTCCCTCAGCCCTGCCCCAGCCCCATGCCCTGGTCTTGCTCCCCCACCCCAGGGCTAACCTCACCCCGTCACATTCCGACTCCCAGCGGGGGACAATATGTGTTCAAGCCTGTTTTTTTTTCACATAAGGAAAAATACATTAATTTTTTTGTTTATTTTGAGAGAGGGTCTCACTAGTGATCCCACTCAAGCTGGCCTTGAACTCACAGTGTAGCCTAGGCAGGCCCAGTGGCACCGCCACCACGGCTGGCAGTACAACCACTCTTAGCAGCAGACATATTGCTTTCCTTGCTTTATGCACACATGATTAGAGGTATGAACTCCTGACTCCGGGTCACGGGGAAGGTGTGTAGCATTACAGGTGTCATAATCAGGCAGACTGATTCCAAGTGCAGGTTTGCCACCAAAATTAGTTGTGTGAGTTTGAGTCTGAGAACTCCTCCGAGATGCTGCCTGTTAGATGGGAGTTGGGACAGAACAATCACAGAGGCATCGTTACGTACACACCATGCTCTCGAGAACATGTGATCCACAATAGATATTCAATCTACATTAGCTAGCATTCTGTTTTCCATGGGAAAGCTTGCTTCTCAGAGGAAAAATCCTACAGTGTGGTGCTGGGAAACGCTGCTGTGGGTCTGAATCTCCCAGAGTCTTCTGGAGAAGCCGGTTGTGCAGATATTTTCCACACACAGAGAAGGAAGGAGTAGGTACAGTTACTCCACGTAAACATGGTAAGTGCACTGACAGGTATGTCACAGATGTTTCCTCCTGATAGAATAACAATCAGGCTTATTTTTAACTGGTGAAAAACACTTCATATTATGCTTTCTGCAATGACTAGCCACAAAAATCATTATACCTTCATTTATAAAAAATTCTTTGTGTGTTCCTACAAACTCATAGCGCACCGAGTCCTCTGCATCTCTGTCAGTCGCTGTTAACGTCACCAGCTTCGTGCCAAGCGGCACATTTTCGTGAATATGTAGAGGAGCGTCCGGCATGTATCTGTGGGACGAAAGGGATATTTTTATTGCTCAGTGTAAACAAATGTCTCTGTTCATCTATGTCACACAGTAAATGTTTTAAATTTCATATGGTATGTACAGTAGCAGCTTAAAGCTAGTGCCTTCAGACCATTTGTAAATTGCTACCCATACTAGAGAATGATTATCTATTACAAAATGAACTTAATATTTTAACCTACATTCCCTCTGTAGTCCCTTTTATTGACCAGTAAACTTTACTGCATTCCAGATAAGAACATATTACCACCACCGCACAAATCACTTTTGCCTTTCATATTCATTAAATATGGAAACATTTCAATGCCAGCAAGTACTTATCATCCAAATTCTCTCCAGTGGCTACATCGATTTCACAATATGAACATAACGATGTACATGCTCTATAATATTTTATTTACAATAAATACCAGGAAGTGGAAACTGAATTCTATTTCAACAACAAAAAAAACCTGATTATCTTTTGTAGTTTTCGGAGCAAAGAGTAAACGGAGTTGACTTTCACTGCAGGTAAAAAGCATCAAGATAGAGTTCAAAGAAGTTTGCTATCTAGACTGCTTTGCATTTGCTAGAGAAAATTTAGAATGGAAATAATGTAAAACATTGAGCTTTATGCTGTTATAGCAGTTTCATGGTAAAATCCCTGCTTCTAAGTACTGGAGGACTCGAGGCTCACGTGAGAACGGGGCTCTCGTCGTTGACGTCCTGGATGTGCAGGGTGACCGTACCCACGCAGGACTCCGTGGGGCCTCTGCCCCGGGCTCTCACAGCGACCACGAACTGGAAATGCTGCAATAGACAAGGAAAGACACAACTTCTCCGGTGCTTGGAATATACAATTTCTCTTTTCATAAAATATGCTTTAAAGGGGATTTAGCTCAGTGGTTTCACCGCCTGCTGCGCAAGCACAAGGACCCGAGTTCGATCCCCGGTACGAAAAAAAAAAAGTAAAATTGCAATGTACTTTAAAATTTGGGAGCATAAAAATATACAATTCCCCAAACACCTGAAGATCATTTGATGAAAGAGGTGATGGTTCATACTCTTGTACAGTTTCTGCTACTGATGCTGCCTTCCACCTCTTAGGGAGCTTGGGTCCTATTTTAGTAGGTTTCTGCATACTACATTTAAGGTAAAATCTGAGATTAAAATTTGTTGAAATATAATACTAAAGAAGTAAATTGTTTCATGATTTAGGGGAAAAAATCTGTGAAGCTCAACAACCATCTTAATCTTGGAAAGTTTTGAAAGACTGAGATATTTTATAAATTTCATAAAATGTAAAATTTTATTTAAAGAAGTGATATTCCAGTGCTCCAAATGATTAGGAAATGTAGCCTGATAAGTTAATAACTAGGTATAATGAAATCAGCAAATGTTTTAAATTTTTAAATTAAATTTAATTCTGTAATAATGAGTACACGTAATCGCTTCAAAATACATTGAATCTGATAAAATTGTACCTTATTGAGCCTTCAAAGGCAAGAATATTTAAAATTAAGTAAGAAGAAATTGAAGATCACAAGGAAGGTTTACTAAAATTTGACATTCACAACAACATTACCATTTAAGTAAATTACTATGCAAAAAAGTATGTATCGATTATTTATTTAGAAACAAAATAAGCAAACAAGAAAGCCTATACAGTAAGAGAAGTATGTCTAAGTTGTGTATGCAAAAAGCTACCTCTTAGAAGTAAGGGTAAGGTTGACAACAAGGGTAATTTGGAATGCAGAATAGTGAAGAAAATGCTTTTGAACCAGTAACTAGAGTTCATGCTGTTACTAAAAAACTCTTCCTTGAATACTGATTATTTGATGTAAGGTGCAATATTCTAGAAATAAAGACTAAATTAAAATAACTTTATTTTGGCAGAAATTACATTCTAATGGAGAAGACTGCCATGTAAACCGAAGGAGGGAGCCAGTCTATCAAGCAGAGGTTTGCTTGTAGCTCAGAATGATGTACAGAGTAAAATAACTGGCCCCGATCCTTCCAGAATACTCCTGATATGAAATTATGAGGGAGAGAGAGAGAGAGAGAGAGAGAGAGAGAGAGAGAGAGAGAGAGAGAGAGAGCCTAATGTCCTATTAATTATGTGGTCTGAGAAGTACCAAGACATCAAATTAACGTCTAAACTGACCCAGGTCACATGTAATCAATCAATCAATCCTCTGGAGGAACAAATCCTCAAAATTGCCCAAATAGATTTCCTACATGAAAGCTCTTCTAAAGATAAGCTCAAGCTGGGAAATAAATATAAATTGAATATACAAAGCACTGTGAGTAATAGCTGGGAGCAGGATAGCTAACCAGAATTCAAGTATCAAAATTTAATTAAAAGATTAATAAATTGGATTTAGTAATCTATATTGAAAAATATCTCATATGGGATTGATTACATGCCTGAACACAAGGATGGATAATCATAGAAAATGTTTTACAGTAACACAGAGTATTGATAGAAAAAGATAAAGAAATTACACAGTAATCTGAGAAGATGGAGGAAAAGACTATAAAATCAAAATCAAATTCCTGATAAAAGTTAACAAACTAGTAATAAATGAAGTTTTCTTTATTCAGTCAAGATGACTTACCAAAACCCTACAGCAAACGCCATTCTTATTTGAAACTTTCAAACAATATCTTTGAAAATCATGACAAAATAAGGATTCCTGCTAACACCATTTCTAGTAAACATTGTTCTGGAAGTCCTCATCAGAAAAGTAAAGCATGTAACAAATAAAAAATTATAAGGATTAGAGAGAAAAAACAGCTGTCATTTTTCATAGATATTTTATGGAAATAACATAGAACACATAAAACAGAAAATAAAAGATCATCTATGAATTATTAGAATCAAAAAAGGATTTTACAATGTTGCTATTTTCAAGATTAAAATAACAAAATTAATAATTTCATTTATAACCATGGAAAACACTTAAAAATAAATGCTCGGCAATAAAATCCAAAATGTCTAGGAATAGCATATACATGATGTGAAAGAACATTATGGATAAAAAACATAGAAAATGTTATTGAAGGATTTAGAGTTCTAAATGAATGAGTGAATCTTCCAAGGTTATCAATGACAAAGATGCCTGTTTTCTTCAGTGTAATTTACAAATTCAATGCAATTAAAATAAAAATGTCAATGAGACTTTTTAATAAAGTTAATCCTGAACACTATATGAAAGAACAAAGAAGCAAAAAGAATGAAGGCAATCTGAATGATATAGCAAAGCTGGCTATGAGACCCAATCCAGAAAAGTAGCTGTTTTGTTTTATTTTTTAACTCTCACATGATAAGAAAATTTCTAGCCAAATTATTTAAATAATTTGTAATTTAAAAAGCCATGGTTTTCAAATTGTTTTTAAAATGTCTTATAATTCTATTACTGGAAACACTGAAAAATATTCAAAATATACAGAACACACTTGAAATTTAATGGCCTCATTTCCCAGAACAATTTGTTAGGAAAGAGCAAATTGTGTTGTTCTCTGTCTCCTTATAAACTTTTTCTTTCCAATTATTTGCAAACTTGATATTTGACTGAGGTTTGAGGGAAAGAAAGGTTAAGCCAGGCCTCCACAGTCGAGTAAGGCAAAGATAGATGCAATTCTCCATAGAATTCAAGACTAAAGGAATGTAACTTTTAAAACCACACATAACATTTCCATAGTTCTAGGCTTTTGAATATGGACAATCTATTCGCTATCTTCTATGTACACCCTCAGAAGAAGCACACACAAAAGTGATATTTCAATCAAGTATAAATAAAAAGTAAAATGAAACAAATAAGCTTTTACATTTATTTTCTTAAAATAAGTATGTATTTATTCTAGATAATGCAAAAATGGTATTACTTAAATGTAGTAACTTTTGTTTCCATTTAGGTAAATTTTAATGATTATTTCAAATTGTTGAATATTTAAATACTCTGTTTCACACTAAGTCTCACCTTAGGATTTGTTTCATAGTCCAAAGGAGGCTCAGCAGTTTTAGAAATGACACCATTCAATGAATCCAAAGCAAAATAGGTAGTGGCATTACTTGAAGAATTTAGTATTAAAAACTTAGGAAGAAAACCACATAAACATGGTTAATACATTAGTGAAAAAGCATGAATTTTGAACTGACAGTTTTGATGCAATTATTTGGCAAGAGCCATACCAAAATTAATTTTGTGAAGACAGTGCCCATAAATAAAATCTGAACTTACTCTTTAGTTCCAGACTTCAAAACAATGTGCACATTCTTTCACATATTTAGCTATGCTTTTTCCATTGGTTTTTGTGCTTAAGTACTAGAGCATTTTCGGTAAAATAGCTATCATTGGTTTCATAATTAGTTTAGTTTCTGCTGTTGCATTTACAGCTTTTTCCAATATAAAAAGCATCCCTCCCTATTGCATACTCAGGAAGTGTATCTAAAGGCGGTAGATGCGCTGAATTATTTGGAAGAAATCATTTGATCTCATCTCTGTATTGATTTTCTGTCTGACAAAAAGAATGTATTTTTATGTCCAAAGATGTTTTTATGGACATCAACATAGGAATATCCATTGTTATTATCCCTGTTAATAAAAGGGCCAGTGTTCAAGATGAATATTAAAGGTTTTGAAAAGACTCCACAAAGAAACTAACTTGTAAAAAAATTTACATGCAGATTCTGGCTCAGAGAAACACAATCAAACCAGGGAGGTGTGACACCCAGTGCCATTTCTAAAAAGACACGACAGCCATTTGATGGGCTTATTACCTTACTTTCAGTTGTTCATTAGTGAACAACCAAAGTTGGCCTGTGTTAGACGAAAATTCCTTAAACATTTCTTATGAAAAAAACTGTTTCTTCCTTTTTCAGGATGATTTTGGATTTACTATAATTATCATTTTCCAAATCTTTGTTGTGTTGTTCTTTCCCAATGGATTTTACAATGCAATTTGAATTTTATAACAATTTTCACTTGTAGAAAGTATACACGTGAACATATAATCGGCATGTATGGGGTCAGCCATCCTACACATACATGCTTGTCCTACCCTAACCCTGTACATATGTTCCTACACCGCCAACACACATTATTCCATGGCCTGACCTTTCCTCTACACACACACACACACACGCACACACACACACACACACACACACAGGGAGGTTCTAGCTTGGGAATCGAGCACTTCCATCTCCTCTATGTTGGCTTTCTTTTTTTAAATACCTTTATTATCAAACACACACACACAAAAAATTAAAACCACACAAAGAAGAACAATGCAAGGGGAAAAGATGTTGGCTTTTAAACTCGGTTTAAAACTCCTGTGAACCAATAATGCTGATGAATGCTTCATTATAATCAGGTGACCATAAAAATTACATAGAGACAAAATTCTCCAGAAAGCAGTTCCCTCAAATTTTAGCTTCAACAATATTCCCAAATGATATTAATAAGCCAATATTTTTACAACAAGCATGAACAAGTAGAAAAAATATCTAAGTCTGTTCTATGGAGAATTTGACTAAGTCACTACATTTAAGGCAAAATATTCCAATATATTAATATAATTTATAATATATAATCAAGAAATCATTTTTCTTAAAAATTTAATTTGATTATGGCTCATATTATACCATAAAAATTTCTGAGAAAATAATGATGAATAAATTATTTTAAATTTCTCTTTACCCCCTCTTAAGCTATAACCATTTTGTCATCTATTACTTATTAATTCATTATTTCTTATAAAGAATTGCTGAAACCAGAAATAATCTCAAAATCTAAAATATCCTTTATTCAAATTATGTGTATCATGCAGAAAATATGCCTGTGTAGCATGAATAAACAGGAATTAACAATGTAAAGAACATTCTGTGTGTGTATAAATGTCATCAGATAAATGCTAATGAATATACCAGCTCTAGTTTTTCAAACAATGTCAGACCATTTTAGGTCTATTGCTTCCATTTCAGGACATACCATTCTTATGCTACACTACTATGTTTGAATGTTCATCTTCCTTCTCTCACTTCAATATTCATTGTAAAATGAAAGACTTTAATTAAAACCCTGATGAAGTCATTGTTTGCTCATTGAAAATTACACACCCGATATTTTAATCAAATTTGAAAAAATAAAAAGTGATAGTTAAAAACTTACTTCAACTTCTTGTCCCGGATCCGGGTCTCTTGAAAGAATCATGTATATAAAGGTCAAGGCAGGGACATCTTCAGGAACAGACAGGGACACACCTGGACAATACATCAGCTGTGAATGACAACTTACACTAAAGCACTCTCCTGCCACTGTTGGCTTCACACAGGGGCTAAGAGTCTTCACCCTGCAAGAATTTCTACTTCAGTTATTCTGGTTATTTTTGTTTAACACAGGGTATCCCTCTATTGTGAAGATTACCTTGAACTCCTGGATGCAAGGGACCTTCCTGCTTCAGCACCCCTGTACTGAGACCACAGTACACTGTGCCTGTCTTTCATATAGTTTTCTTTCTTTCCTCTTTTTTTTTTGCTTAAATTCTTTTATTGGTACATTTTAGGTATATAATACATTTACACTTATCATTGGGTGCTTGTGCCTGTACATGATTTATCTTGGTTCTTATTTTTCCCCATTCCCTGTGCTCCCTTCCCTATTTACATAGACTTTGTTTCCATTTTTCCTTTTCTTATAATTTTTCCTTTCCCTTCTTTCCTTTCTCCCACTTCCCCTACCCCTTCGGACCTTTTCTTCCTATTTCAAACAATCACTTATTCATTTCAATCATTTTAGTCCTTATTTACACTTTCAGTTTCTCACATCACAGAAACTATTCAGTATTTACACATGTGTATACACATGTATACAGATATGCATTTACACATACATGAGTATGGCCTCATTATTCATCCATTTAGCTATAAGTGTCTCTAGTTTCTTGTTCTTCATATAGTTTTCTTAAGGTGTTTGTTTCAAGAAAAAACTGGAAACTAAAAAATGCATATTTGCTTTAACATTCACGTTGAAAGAGTTAACAAAATTTGAGGTTCATATGCCTCAATTTTTAAGTCTTGGACTAGTGTGTGGAAGGGGAGATGATATCTCAGTGTCTGGTACAACATCAGTGTCGCTAAAGCATCTCAGCTTTCATTCTGTTATGTTAGAATGTGAGGATTTTACTCATTTTCTCAAGAATGTCCAAAAAGTAGAGCACGACAGAGACCTCTGAGCACTTCTCCACTGATGTCCCACCTGTGCAGTGTGGATAAAGTCCATCCTCTGCCAGGCCGTGGTTCTGAGGGTTAAACATTTCACAGGACTCATCTTATAAACCAAGGCAAGTGCTAATTTCCCTCTCCACACACTGCTCCTTGCCTTCCTTCCAGAAATGCCCCTGCGAGTCTGTCCCCCCCCCCCCAACCCCAGTGTCAACATGGAAGCAAATCCATTTAAAGGATTGGCAGTTATTTCCTCTGCTGTGAGATTCTACAAATGATATCTTTATCAAAAGAAGGGTTCGTGCTTACTGAGCATTTCAGTCTTGGACAGCAAGTCCAGTCAATCTTGCATTAGGTAGTCCTGCAAAACTTCATACTTGTCTATGTCTAAGAAGGTCATGGAACAATGTTTGTGTGAACAGGACAAGGTTATTTTGTTCCTTTGCTTCAGATTGGACTTGAGGAAGCAGATTCTCTTAATTTAGTCATTTACTCTGGTTAATTAGAGCAACTCGATAATTAAACACAGTAAGTAAATTGAATACATGTGTGTCAAATCATAAGACTATTCTTTATAAGTAACTTCACAGAGTTCCGCAGACTTAGACTGCATTGATTGGGTAATGAATTATTTTCCTGTTTCTCTGAGCCCAGGGCCCAATCCACATGATGGAAAGGAAGAGGACCATGATCTTAGCAGGCTGAGAAGTTCACCCAGGGACAGCGACTCTGTGCTGGAAATCAGGCCTGAGTGACCTTCTTGAGATCCATGTGTATCTTTTTAACGCTTACTAAAGTTTGGGGGTACTGAGAGGAAATCACAAAGAACATCATATTATTTCACGATGATCCAAAAGATCCTGTCTCCACAAACATGAACCTCCATCTCCCTCCCTCCCTTCATATCTATTTTAATCATACCAAAACTACCTCTGTGTATCACCTTAAATCTACTGAAACATATATCTGAACACCAATATAAATGAGTATTCTTTGGGAACAAAATCAAATGGACTTAAAAATTGAGACATGTGAACCTCAAATTACGTACTATTAGAAGTAATGATTTTAATTCAAGAAGCTGAAATTGTATAACTAAATGTAGAATTTTTAATTTAAGAAAAATTAACAGTAGAGCATGTTTATTAAAAAGTTAGTAAACAATAATTTACTGTAATCTTCCAAAAATGATTCTGTATAAAATAATGTATGTGTTTATAATTATCAACATCACATTATTGTACACAAAAATAAGGAAATTATTTAGAGTTTATGTTAGGTATCATCTCTTGTTTATTGTGTTTTGAACACATAATTTTTAATGGCTAACTATCAAATCTATATACCACCTTATCGTTAAGTTCTCACTACTAGACATTTGGATTACTTCCAATATTACACTATTACAAATTCTGCAATACATCTTAACTATATATTCTGTACTTTCATAAATCTAAGAAATGGAAACACTGGGACAAAGATTATAATCAGTATTTAAGGTAAATATTTACTAAAATGGTATTCTGTACCTTTCAAAATTCCTATCTTAAAAATGGCTAATTTCTTCATTCCTCAAGCAATGATGCTTTTTGGGGGGTTACCGGGGATTGAACTCGGGACTTTGCACTTGGCAGGCAGGCGGCGGCAGGCCCACTGAGCTAAATCCCTGGCCCAGTGCTGCTTTTTGATGTATTATTTTTATACCTTGACAAATTAGGAGGTGAAAATTATGCTTTATTATTTAGATTTACATGTTGATTTATGTTACAGATAAACTTAGAATAATTTTGCCATTGCAGAAAGAAATAATTAGAATTTGAATTAGAGGTTCATTAACTCCAATTCCCTTCCTCTCAGGCCTGTGCTACGACTCTTATTTCATTCAGTTTTTTAAAACTTTTCCTTCACAAATCTAAACAAACTACAATTCTAGAACAATTATTGACACGATAATATTTTTAAAATACTGCTGCCGCATCACTGTCTCTTCAGTTTTGTCAATAAAACTGACTGAATTCTACCTGTTAGAAAGCCTGGGTCACAGGAGATGGCATCGTCTGCACTCTCCACCCACACGGTGAATGCGTACGTGCCGGTATTGTTTCCAGTGTCTGTGGCTTGGATCTCCAAGGAGTAGGCTTTGGAGCTGTTTGGGTTGTCAAGATTCAAAGGCTGGAGAAGAGTAATTATTCCTGTAGCTAATGAGAGCAATAAATTAAAAATGACTGATCTCAAGTAAATAAGTCTGTTAGTTTACTTACGTGGATGAAGTTTTAATTCACTTACTTTATTTTTCCATGTGGAAGAAAGTGCTATTTAGCTATTATACATCCACTGAAATTATTTCTTTAAAACCTTCTGTTTACCTTATGCTCATGCCTAAAAATGATTACACATTTAAAACTTTTTGTCCCACTTCCCCCAAGTCTCTAAATTGTTAGTATGTTGTTGTTGTTCATGGAGCACAGGAAGCTTCCTGATTTGAAAAATTCCAAACACGAACCATTCTGTTTTAGCTTTATTAAAACAACAAAGTTACTGGCATTTTTCGCCTGAAAAACTAGCCAAACCATGTTAAAATCCTAATCTTCATTGCCTCTGCCATTAAGCTAATCTCATCCCTTAAAAAGACGGAAAGTGAGCTTGAGGTTCAAGCCTAGGGAAATTTCCAGAGGTAGAAATGAGCATTCAGCCCCGGCACAAAACGTGCCTTCCCCAACGTCTGCTCTCGTGCTTTGGCCTCCTGTACGGTGACCTCCTCCCGAACGGCCTCGTGACTCCGACTCGGCCTCGGTCTCACCTATACTTCCCTTAGCTAGTTTCTTCTCCCCAAAATGTACATTTTGAAGATAAATGCATAAATTGCCTACAACTCTAAGGATTCAAATAAATTATTTCACGTAGTGGGTGATCAGTACTCTGACTTTCTAAAGTGTTAATGTTACTAAGCCAAATTATATTCCCCAGAACTCTATCTTTTGTGTTTCTGGCATTGTCCAGCCCTCGGGGAGATCTGTGGCCATCATGGAGTCTAGAAAGGGACAGAAGCTTTTAGCTTCTTTCCCGAGTTCGGGCTGGTCCACGCTGCACTGTTGGCAGGAGCCTGTGCCCACCTTACTTGCTACTCTAGGTCTTCCCGCGTCACTGACTGAACAAATGCATACATCAGCCCTGTGACCAAAGGCCCCAGCTCCCACGGGCATGAGGCCTCCGAGGCCAGAGGCAGGCAGGACTAACAGAAGTTCCAGACAACACTGGAGCAGCGGTCCAGCACGCGCTTCTGTGTTCTCGTCCACCCTGAATGCCCTACCTCCTATCCTTCCTTTCGCCTTGACTCCGGCCCCGTGGACATCGCACTCTAGCAACAGACACAGCAACCTTTCAGAGGCTACTCAACCAATCCCCCTGCTTCTGTTTGCCTGGTGCCTCTGTTTCTTTGGACCTATGGTACCAAGATAGCTCATAAGAGAGCAGAATTTCGGAAGAGTAATCCTGTCCACATAGACAGAGATATACCCATAACCAACAGCCAGTTACACAAGAGAAGTCCAAGTGAGGGGACAGCTAGGCTTCCGTGTCCTGCGGCTTACAGGGATTTCACAGAACTGTTTGTATCAATTATCTTTGAAAGCTGGTGGCCAGTTATAAAAGCACGGTCTATGTCACTCCTTGTTTCAAAAGAATGCCATTTTTATAAGAAGAAAAATAGCCACTATAAACGCCACATGTTTTTTTGGTTTTCCTGCTCCATGTTTAATTTTGCAAGGCCAGTTTTGCCAGCCCAGATTCTAAAGGGAATGAGATTAGATAGGGAATGTTTAGCCAAAGCAGGCTACAAGTATTTATCTAAAACTTACAAGCATCCAAGCCAAACATCTCCTGCTGAGTTTTAAAGGAGTAAGTGATGCTGCTGTCTTCATCTGGATCTGTCGCTTTTACTCTTGCTATAATTTCTCCAACGGGTTTCTTTTCAGTCACATTAATGGAGTCCAAAGGAAATGCTCTAAATGGAAAAATGGTGATGGAAAAATGTTGATGATACAAATTTGCAAATTCTTACATGTACAATTTTCAAATAATGATGACCTATTCCAAATCTAGTCAAATGTATGAAATTTATTGGTGGCGTGCAGTTACATAGTTTTCTTTTTTGCATAAACATTAGTTTTCAATCATACAGTCTTGGGTATGAAACCAGACATCAAAGATATCATGACAAAAGAGAGGAAAAGTGAAAACAGAATGGGATAGTGGCCCTCTATTACTCCAAATATCCAGTGTATGGAATAGTTCACAATTACACATAGGGGATATAATATATTCATTTTTATCTTCTTGTCTGGTGTAATGAAATGCTGTCCAAATAACTCATTAGAGCAAGCTATCAAAATTTTTATAATTTTACTGTTCATCTCTTTAAGTCATCTATGAAGTCCATGGTCATTTCTAGAACATTTCAGAAACTTAAATCTTTGTCTTCCTCATCCCTCCATTGAGCCATTCCTTACTGATGAGCTACCATGTGTCATGCCAGTTCACACACATGTGACTAAGCCCCAGCTCATGACATGCAAGAGCTCACTGCTAAGAGGCAGTGCAGTGTAGACATCAATGTGATGGTGTGTAATCAATCCCATGACTACTACCAATCTAAAGAGGAAGGAACACAAGTTCTGGGGATTGGAGGGAGCTGCAAGAAAGACTTCAGAGGAATGTAAGGTCCAAGGAGAAGGTAGGGGAATGGTGAGGAGGATCCCCAAAAGCATCCTTCTCAGTCACGGGAGTCCAGCGTGGGTCTTCCTTCACACACAACAGGAACTGCCTAACTTACCTTCTGAACTTTTTAATCTCATCAATTGTTACTTACTGTGCTATACCTCAAGAGATTAAAAATATCTGGAGACAACCTTTTTGGCAATTTTGGGACTGCTTATAATGTCTAGTATTGAATTCTACTACTTGAGTCAAAGTAGTAAGTTCACTCTCATGAAAGGAAGGACAGTAACAGAATAGTCATCCCAACGGTGATGTTTCCTCTGCCTCCAAACAGGCAGACCATTGGGCAGCTGTTCCTACAGGTGAAGGACACTTAAGCTCCAGATCTGCCTCTGCTTTTCAGATAATAAACACAGAGTTTGTGGGTCTCACTCAGTGAGCTACTCTTCTTAGTCACGTGTAGAGATGAAATTTGCTAATAGGAGAAAAGTAATTTGAAAACTGCCATTTTCATTTTTATGGATCTAAAGGGAAATATCTGATCACTATTAGATTGTGATAATACATCTAATTATCACATTTTCAAGTATAGAAAAACATCTGAATTTGCACTTAAAATCTGGAAACATTTTTTTTGAATGCTACAATTATACTTTAGGAACATGAAAATTAAAATACTTTAAGCATTCTAAACTATGTTTTAAGTTCAAGTTTTTATTTAAAATTATTGTAGCTATTAAAGAGAAATGTAAGAGCTTTAGAACAAATTTGGGAAAGAAACCAAAGGGAGAAAAAGGCACACCAAAAATTTTAACCATGTTACATGCTAATCACTTCCAAATTTGCTTTGCAGTACTTTCTAATGCATATTTCACTTTTGATCAGCATGTGCATTATGGATATCTAATCATACAGTTTTAACAGAACATCATAAAATGTTCTTATACAGCTTACATATTCATTATTTTTATTCACAATTTATGTGAAAAGTTTACTTTAACGATTGTGGTTACAACTTTGAAATAAACATGGTTACTCAAATCGAGGCCTTTCGTCGTTTATGTTTCTAATCTTGATAATTATCATCCCTTGGCAGAACAGGCCTGCGGTGTCTGTTGCTCTCAATGTAAGCTGGAATACCTGAAAAACAGTTTTTTAGAAATTTTATAATATACCATTTGGTAATGGACATACTACTACATGATGTTTCCTGTCAAGGTGGGGGTTTTTTGCCAGTTAGAAACACTTCGTTTTTCTTTTAAGTAAAGAAAATATAAGTGCTTTTTTAGCTGGATTAGTAGTAAATTTCAAAATAGCTTCATTGTATAGGCCATTAAATTTCATTCAGAGCTCTGTGTAACTTGGCTGCTTGCCTAAATATAGACGAAATTCAACCAAAACTATGAACAAATTCTAGAATCACTTGTTAACCCAAAGTCAAATGCACTGAAAACTACTGGCAAAGCCAGCTGTTTGGCATTAACCCCTACAAACAGGACCAGGGGCCACTCTGGGATGTGATGTAATTTTTGAAGAGATGAGAACATCTTTAGACCACAAATGTGTCCCTTGTCTACCTGTCACCCTTCTCATCCCCTAGACATTCATTCATATTAGCAAGTGTAGCCTTGGAGAAAACAATAAGGAAAAGCTACCCATTGCAAGGTAGTACGTGATCCATCCATCTGGAGCAAGCATGCAGCAACCCCAGCAATTACAGCACTCCAGGCTGCGTCAAGTCTCACACAACCGTCCCAAACTTCCATCTCTGGGACATGTGACCACGCGTCAAATCTTATACAGTGGGTCATGGGCACTAATGGAACGATGAAACAGACTGAAGGATTTGCTAGAAGTTTACTGAATGTGTGAGTAGCAGTAGCTCCAGAAGAGTCAGCAGTAGAAATCTGAAATGCTTATCCACAGGGCTCATCCATACAGCCTGCATGCCTTCTCCACCTCATCTTGTCTTGGACTCTTAACAGTCAAGCTTTCTAAATGCTCTGTATCATTGGCCTCTGCACCATCCTCCAATGTCCAAAATACAAATTGAATTTGAATAGACTCCATTGACTTCCAGCTACCACTTATGTACATTCTTTAAAACTAGAAAGTTGAGACCAGGATCGACTATGGATTCTTCTTTTCTTCTAGGTATTGAATCAGCAGTAAATTGTCTATTTTTATTACAATGTCTTATATTTCCCCTTGGTCCCTGTTCCCTTGGTCCCTCACTGAGTTAGTCCATGTGGAGGCATTTCTGGAAATAGACATTTTTTTTCAATAGTAGTAGGGATGCTCATGATTATAGACTCCTTTATCTCTCATACCTCACAACTCATTGTTGTGTGAACACAAACTCGGGAGCTATGTAGCTGGTTTCTTTCTAGGCAGTTGTTCCTACTTACATAAACTTCATTTTTCACCCAAATTTAAAAAAATCAGCCTGAAATGCTTTCCTTAAATTACATTTCTTATAGAGCTCCCCCAAATCATCTTCTTTCCTATGACATTAGTTTCAAATTCTTCTATAAGGTTAGTACCTTAGCTACTTAAGTGTTTTAACACTCTAGGTGAGTCAGGGTGTTAGTGACCAAATTGTTCCAGTGTAAAAACTTGACTGTCGGGCTAGGGATTTAGGCACTGCACCTGCCTCGCAAGTGCAAGGACCTGAGTTCGATCCCTGGTACAGCAAAAAAAACACACAAAAAAACCCACCTTGACTGTTTTTAGTTTCTTTGATGTTTAGAAAAAGTTAAATAGCAATGATTTACCAATTTGATTTTTCCTGCTAAAAATGACATATAAGACATATTTTTTTTCCTTAAACTTCTATAGGTAGATCTAAAAGTTAAGTCATGACCCCTTTGCTTGGGTACCCATGAGGCTTGGGTCCAGACTTTTGGTTAACTTCATAAATCCTTTCAAATGAATCACCCAAGATATTAACACTTCCTCTAGATTAACTGGTGTTTAATTTTTCATGAAGAATTCAAAATTATGAAAACTCCCTTTTACTCTATGTAGAAAAATAAATACGTTAATTACATGGTATCCTCTGTCAAAGTCCAAAGTGTCTTCTCCTCCCAGGCTGACAACACCATTTATAGCATCCACTCCGAAAGAGTTCGCTCCCTTCCTTGGCCCAGATAACTGAGTCTCAATTGTGTACTGGAAAAGTAAATATCCGTTACTCACACCAAAACGGATGCAAAGTGTGACAATTATTAAGATACCATAATAGAGCAAATATGTAGAATGTCTCCTATTTTTACACTGATTAATTTCAGTTGTTTCTTTATGTTCTAGCTGTTATTAGAACCACTGATGTTTTGTTATTTATGATAAAGGAAAGTAGTTGAGTTGTTCACCCTATCAACACAACCAAAACATTTGCTGGCTTTTAGTAGAACTAAAAAAAAAACCACTTAGATAATTCACAAAATATTTAATTCTAATCCTACAAATAAATACAACTCTGAAAGAATATACAAAATAAACTCATTATTGCAGTGTAAATATTACAAAATAAAGTAGAATTATGAGCATGAATAATATTCAAATATTAGCACAGTTGAACATATAGCTTATGATTTATTTTGTTTTTCATTTCACTTGTAGTTTTTGCCACCACTTCTGAAAAGAGGTAAAAGTAGATAAATCTATTCTCAAAAGTAGCTGAACAAAATGTAGTTTGAATCGAGGTAAAAATTCATTAAATAAAAGTTAGTGACTTTTGTGGATTTCTTTTTAATCCAAAATTCATTCTCTCCTCTTAACAGTATTTCCTAGAACATGAAGGTTAAAATAACCACCTGCTGCTCCCCTAGTATTCTTGCGAATGACAGAACTGGTAATAACTGCTTTCAGCTGGACCATAGGTTGTTGTTTTTTTAATCTATTGAAAAGACGTCATCTAATGGGAAAGAGCTCATATTTCTTAACAATTTCATATTGGCTAGTCTACAACAAAATATTTTTAGAACACTCCATGGAGATTGTTTGAATGCTTTGACTGACAGCAGGCCATATATCACTGAAGGTTAAGCAAAGAAAAAATACATGTAATTGTGGAATATACATAAAAATATATACTAGTGGAAATCAAGAGATTTAGCAACTTCTCCAGGATTATCCACTAGCCAGGGGTCCAGCCATAAGGTAGCCTAAATCAGAGGACACCCCCTAGGCCAGCGGGTGCGCCGTGACTTCATGCTGCGGTGCGAAAGGAAACGCATTCGATGGATTCAGTTCACCTTCAAAAGGAACAGCTGCATAGCAAGCGTGCTGGCTTTTGCAGCCCAGGACACCACTAGACTCTCCAGATAGAACTTTATGGGTTCTTTTCATTTTGCCAAATCTCTAAAAGACTTTACAACTATGAATCAACTATGAGAAAAGCAAGTCTCATTGAGTGAGATACTGCATAATTAGGGTACCGAAACATCAGAAAAAAATATAGACACTTACATAATCACATTCACATGTGTCACTGGAATAGCTAGAAAAGTAAAACAGTTCTGATTCGCATCAAAAAGGCAAAGTCTCAGTTTTTCTCAGCAGTGACCTCTCCCGCCAGCCCTCCACCTTGAGAACTCATCATGAGATTTTTCTGTACAACCGAAGAACATGAGTTCTTCTAAAAATGCTATTTGCAACACTAACATGAATTGCATACGTGTCATTGTGAGGTTCACTGAAGGCTTCTTAATTATAAATTGTGCTAACTACTCTTGAAAGACATCCCGGTTCTCCGTGCATGAGCCTGCTGGGCTTCATGAATGGGTGACACAGTGGCGGCCACCTACCGTCAGCCTGTCACCGTGACCCAGATCCTCATCTGTGGCCGTCACTCTGTAAATGGGCTGAAATAAGGGGTAGTCCTCGTCAATTTCCAAAGCAGCTGCGAAGCAACAATCAACATGTTGTATCAGAAAGTAAAGTACACTCTGCATTCCTTATCTTCCTCCATAGGAAAAACACAACACTGCTCATCACAGAGCAGGTTGCAGGGCTGGGATCCTGTTTTAAGGCTGCAATCTGTGTGTTACTCACTTCTGTATTTTTCTTTGTTTTCCTGATTTTCACCACTCCTGTCATGGAGCTCCTTTGCCTCACTTCCTAGCATTCTCTGCAGCTAAATGAGACAGAACATGACATATACGTGGACAAACTGTGTTGCAGGGAGTCAGTGGGTGGCATCACAAAAGATCACTGTCATTTCTAGACCCGATGAGGTAGACGGAAGAACTGCTCCCTACTGAGTGGGTGTATAGATGATGAAGTTCCAGTTCTTAGCCACCTTCCAGCACCTTCCCCATCCTGGTCCGTGACCGGAGGGGCCCCAGGAAAGAGTCAGGTTAATTGTTTTATTGAGTTCTGCTGCATTGATTGTGACTGTGTGCGTGTGTGTGTTGTGTACATGTGTGTGTGTCTGTTTCACTACAGCTTATTGGAATATGAATTTGAAATAAAGTTTAACTGAAATTTGATAACAAGACATTCTTAAATATTCTATTTTTAACATAAATTGACAGATCAAATATATGTCATAATAAAACAAAATGTTAAGAAGTGGCCAAATAAGCCTAATTTTTTTCTAATGTAGTCACATTTAAAATGAATGAACAGGAGATTTGGGGGAAAAAGGATAAAGATGTCTATCTAGAGTCATGTCTCCCAATATTTTCTCTGAAAACAGTGAAGAATAAAAGAAGAAATAACATTATATCAAAGCCATGCCATCCAAATAACTTCAAGTCAATGCATGGCCGAACTTCATAACTTTAAGAAATTAACTCAACAAATTCAGCTTCCATACCACCATGAAGGCTTGCAACAAGCAAAGAAGGACCCAGAAAAGCGATAGCTAAGAGAAAAACAAATAATAAAGCTACAACAGGCCTAATTATGCTGTAAAATTGTTACCAGAAAGAATCAAGTCTACGCAAAATGTAAAAATCCAGTTAACTCTGTTCTTGCCATGCATGGTTAGTACTATACAAAGAAACATAAGGGAATAAAGACACATCACCAAACATTTCTCCCTAAAATCATGTAGTCAAAAACAGAACACATTTTAAGATAATAAATCTTTTAAGTAAAACAATGAATAAATAAAAGCATACTAGAAATGCAGATACAGGCATGTAGAACTTATTTTTGATTCAATCAGAACACTTACTTTTTTTAAACTTTTCTAACAGTTGAACAAATGTCATGCTTTCGACACTTCCTAAGCATTAGCCCGAGCTGTCACAATTTCAAAGAGAATCATTAGGGCAGTAACTGACTTGGACTCACTGCTCCTCTTCTGCTACTCCTCACCTGTCTACACTTACTTCACACGGTGTCTTTTGCTCCACACCTCTAACCCCTTGCCTTCTACTCAGGTGCACCAAACAGCTCCCATCTGGCCATTCAAGGTAAACGGAGGCAATAAAGCCAGTGACAGCTGACCTTTCCCCAGGACCTCGACACTTGAGATTTGCACATTCTTCTCTGCTTCTACTTCGAAGGAGAGAATTTTATCCATAGGATAACCCTATCCCTCCTCTTGCTCTAACTTTACCTTCCATTTTCAATCTCTCCCTCTCTTCCACCTAGTTTTCATGATCAGTTAAATATGCCCAAGCCTCTTCCCTTTAAGAAAGCATCCTTGACCCAGCATACCTGATCTATGACTCTGTCTTTCCGCTACCCTTTGGGGCCAGTCTATAGTTTTCTTCACCTTCTGCTCATCTTTATTCCTCTCTATAGACCGAAATTCTTCCCCCAAAGTTACTGATGAGCTCCATGCCCCCAGACCAATGCTACTCAGGGTCCATCTCATTGGACCATAAATGTCCATCTCAAACATTTACACAGTTGACTCTTCTTCCTTTTCTTGGCAGAAAAAGAGCATTGTACATCTGTAGGAATTACTCTAAAACTTCTGAGGACCTCTGGACAAATTTCCTGGGAAAATCGAAATTGGCAGGTTTCCTGAACTGCCGTTAAGTTCTCAGATCAGGCAAAATCCTTATTATAGCTTTGCAAATCCTACCCAACAATGTCTTAAAAATCTGCAGTCTGATGTAGGTTCTTCCCATCGTGTCATTTTCGCAGCAGCATCTCCTGCCTTCATATCTTAGGGCCAACAGGGAAGAGACAACAGGAAGCGGGTGGTTCTGGCCCTCAAAGACACTAAGTAATTACATGGAGCTCCCAGGAGAGATTTTCTGGATGCAGTCTGAGCCCTTCACCAAGATTTTTTTTAAAAGTATTCAAGTTACTACTCAAAAGCAAAGCTGATGTCAATATTAAAAGTGACTGTATACACCTCTGTGTTTGCCTGGAGAAATGAGTGCACGTGTTTATCCAAAAACAATACCGGTAACAGTAAAACTTGGTAAAAGAAAGATTTTGAATCAACAGAAAGGTGTAAATGTTGCATTTTGAAATATGAACAAGGTTCCTTCTATAGTTATTGAAGAAATGAATGTGATATTTGAGTACAATATAACACTTGCATATACAAAAAACCCTACTTTATTTTTATAATCAACTTAAAACTACATAATATGAATCACTTAATGAAATGAACAGTTGCTTTTGTTTTGTGTGGTCCAAATTTCAAAATAGTAATTTTTTAATAATTGTATTTGTAAGACAAACTTACAGTTAACCTTCATGATTTTCCAAATCAAGGAATAGCATACTATGTTTTCCTAGTACTGAATTTTAATAGCAACAATAACGAAAATTTCTTCCAGTCACACACCTAAATAAAGAGACCCTCCACCCAGTGGTGCTTTTTTAGACTTTGGGCTAAGAGTATGAGCTAAAAGGAGAAAATTTAAATCTTCAAGACATTTTTAATTTGTGAAATATAGACATAAATTGAAATTGTGAATACAGACTTATAAATGTTTAGAAGACGGACGAGTAGATGAGACTGATAAATCATTCACTATTTCCACCTGAACTTCAATCTCATCTCTTTCTCACCTCCTCTTTCCCGTCTTCAGCCTCCCAAATGAATCCTTTCCATTTGTTTACAGAATTACCCAATGTCTCCTTTTGAAAAGAACTAGGTTCCAGACAGGAACCTAGAAATCTCTGGTAGTTCTGCTGTTGCCTTTGCTCCAGATTCACACTCAAATTTCTAAAGCAATGTTATGTCTTTCTCCAATCTCACTAACCAGTCTCAGTTTTCTGGCTTCCACCCCCGCAACACCTCTAAAACCATTCGCGGACTCGGTAGTGACCACCATGCCTGTCTCTGGCAGTGGGTATGTGGTCTGGGACTCCAAGCCTGCTGGTCCTGGCACTGTGGACCGCCTCTCGCTGTCCCTCACGCACTGCTCTCCTGGCCCTACCAGCTCCCTGGCTGCTCTTCTCCTTGGCAGGCTGAGTGTCTTCCCGTCATTAAGTGTAGGAGTCTTCAAGCTTTGGCCACATTCCCTCCTTTATTCTAATTCTCTGCTGTGTCTGAGTAATTTCATCCAAATCCATGGTTTCAATTACAAAACATTTATAGCCCGAGGCAAGACTGCTGAGCACAGCTGCTAACCTAAATCCCCCCTTTGATAGAACAAAGGCTTATGGAGCAGGACAGGTTTGAAAGCAAGCTCAAGAGTCTTCTTCTCAAATTTGGTCTGTCCCTAGGTTTTTCTGGTGTACTTGAGGCTCACACCATTTATGCCAGGCAGAACCCTGAGCATCCTCCTCTCCTCCTGTATACTGAATTCCTGCTCAGTCCATTTCCTATTTGGTATCTCTAGACTTTCCTCCCTTTGTCTCTGTCCCCTCCCCACCCACTCCACTCCTTCCCTGGATTACTGACCCAACCCTAGAACTGCTCCTCCTTTTTTTGCTCTACGGGTATTTTAACTTCCACCCATGAGTCAAATCTCAATTTCTGACCATTTTGTACGCTGTGTGAACTCAGAATAGTTTTTATACTTTTAAATAAAAGTGATTAAAATAGTTTTAAAACAGCAAAAGATGACTAATATTTTGTAACACAGGAAATCTGTGTGAAATTCAGATTTTACTGTTCACAAATAAAATTTTAACAGAACACATACACACCCACTTGTTTTAGGTTGTTTCAACATTCTTGCTGCAATGGCAGAATGGAGAGATGGAAATAGAGACCATACAGGCTACTCTCATCACTTCCAATGTGGAGAATTCCAGCAATCTAATCACAAAGGGAGCTCAGTTCCCTGTTGTTCTTCATTACCACACTGACCATCTTGGGAAGATGAGAAGAGTGGACATTGAATGACACACTTTCAAGGTATGAGGAGTGTGGATTATTTTGCTTTGAGTTATCTGGCAAAGAATTTTGTTTATTGTACAATGGCTTTATAGCTGTGAGACAAGAATATGTCTCAGAGAAAGAAGAATAAGTATTCATCACAATGTCCTCACCTAAGTGGAAAACAATGGTCAGTGATAGCAGAAAATAATATTACATGATGACAGATTTTATTCACGAAAGTTAAAAAAAATGTGATTGCAAGCAACATAAGATTCTGAATGAGTCACTTGTTAGCTGAGCAAGGAAATCCATTCCCTGAAACAGAATTACTCAACACCCTGTTCAATAAAAGCACATTCTGTTACCTCAAAAACCCAAAAAGAAAATCCATTTTTCTTGATAGTATACCTGAAGTACAAATCATAGTCATGGTTTTTACTATCATACTATTAAATTGTTGTCAATCAAAAATTTATAGATTTTTTCCTTTATTTGTTTTATGAGCTTGAATCCAAACTACTTAAATAAAAAATATTATTAACTTTGCATTCTTGACCACAAAACTTCAAATATTATCTGGCCTTGTGCAATGCTTCCCACTCAATCTGTTTTGCTCCTGTCATCTTTATACCCAGTCCATGAGTTTACTTGAAATACCCACCTGCTTACAGTACTTCAAAGGATTTATACTACTTTATGGACAAGGGCAGACTTTTGAAAACATACTTCGTTCCTTTCAAATAATCATTCTGTGTAGTATTACTCACCTTCTCTCCATTTGCACCACGTGAGACATTCATTCCTCCCGATCACCGTGTTCTATTCGCTCTGCACTTCATACACACTTATTTCTGCAAGAAAAGCTGCTCCCTCCCCTTTTTCTGTCTATTCCTCTCAGAGACTGGGTTCAAAGTAAATCAGCGGCTATTCGGAGAATGCATTCCTTATATCCTGTACTTGGGCCACCCCCACACAGAAACATACACATTATCTGCTTTATAGTAACAAAAGCCTCATATTTATATTATTATATCACAACTGAAATATTACATTTACTCTTGTATTGAATTCCTCACTCCTTGAAAAACTAAAACACTTTGAACCTTAAGGATATTATCTTTTGGTATTTTTACAAGTGAAAGTTTAAATTTTCATACTAGATTATCAAAGAATTGCATTTACTTTTTCTCTCCTTTCTTACTTCTTTTATAATAAGTCTTTTGGAGAATCTCATTTGCTGTTTTTCATGATTTTGTTTTCTAACCACATAAATGTAGAGTAAAAATTTCTACATGGGAAGCAGTTTTTGAACTATTTCAGAGAGATATTATATGTTTTCCTGTATATATGAATATCTGCCCATATTTTACATATTTCTATAAACATACATTACATGCATAATTTTGAGAGTCCTGACCTCTTTCATTGTAGACAGCTGTTGAAAATAAACCACAAAAACCACAGCCCATACCTGTGCCTGCAGAGAACTGAGGGTCAGCTGTGCAGTCTGGGGGCTCGGGAACATCAATGATATTAATGGTGAGGACCCGTCTCCTGGGCCCCCCGGTGTCAACTATAAATAGGAACCTTATTGGATCCATTTCATAATTAAAAACTTTGGTAGATGTGATTACACCAGAACCTGGCAAAGAGATAATGCAAAAGTGTACTTAGATGTGCTTTGTATCTCGAAAGATGTTAAAATTACATATTTCAGCTCTTACAGAAAAACGTAATTTGGAAATGACATGATATACCCAAAATCACACTGTTCACAAGCATATTTAATGAAGAAAAAAAGTGCAAGTATTTTCCATTTTCAGTTTTTCACCATCTCATAAGGGAAAGACCTAATATGTACAAATCATAGAAAATACTAATATTTTCTTTTGAAAATGTTGCATGAGTTAGACTTCTATGTTTAACAAGTTGAATTTCCCTCATTTTCAATGAATATAATTTCCAAAAATTACAGAGACCATGAATGATGGAGATCATGTTTTCATCTCAGTCATGTCTACATTTTATTAACAGAAAAAAAATTCACTATTTATAACCAATCTCATTAGTTTACCCTATGTTGAGTTTTCCCTATAATCATGACATAGGTTTGCCAGAATTTTGAGCTGGCACAAAAGTTAACAAGAATTCTCAGTTGTCAAAAGAGGGGTACCCCTTTAAGAAAAGGTATTTCTGTTTTCTACCTACTGTACCTCTTTCTACTTCCCTGCGGGAGCAGCGTAGCATTTGAAATTAAAAGAACCAGTTAAGTGAAGAAACAAAACCAAGAAATGGCAGTGTAGCTGAAAGGAAGAAAAGCATAGACACTGGTAAAAAGGACACTTCTTATTTTCTCGTTATCAGCAA
This sequence comes from Heterocephalus glaber, assembly GCF_053883595.1. Taxonomy (NCBI): domain Eukaryota; kingdom Metazoa; phylum Chordata; class Mammalia; order Rodentia; family Bathyergidae; genus Heterocephalus; species Heterocephalus glaber. The sequence goes on from NW_028258157.1 coordinate 95,267, forward strand.
TATTAGTTTTATTAAATCTGGATATATTAAAAGAAACTATAATCAATTTTAGCAAATAAATTATTTGAAAATTAATGTTTTATATACATATGCTACTTTAAAAGGCCAAGTCACAAAAACTACTGAATTAGAGAGAAAAATGTTGTTCTATATCTGGGCATTTCACTATTATCCATAGCCAATATCTTTTTAAAACTATATATACTAATCAGCTGATGAATTTTCAAACCGAGGTGGAGTTTATATATCTTAAGGAAGTAGACCAAAAAACAGTCTCAAATATGGTGTCTAATCAAAGCTAGAGGGAATGAATGGGTTCAAGCATCAGATGGCTGTTTCCATGATGTCTCCTAATGTGTCTCTCCTGGATAAACTAAATGAACTGAAAGTTAAAGGAAGAATCCCATGAGTCTTCCCCAACTCCTAAGAACGAGTTTTTGCTCCTTATTTTGGTGTCAAGGATGTAACAGAGGAGGAGACCCAGTTGCAGGGCTGACAAGGTAGCCGCTAACCTGTGGCCCTGGAGCAACGCCTCTGTCCATGCGGGAGCAAAGGAAGACGTTTCCACAGTGCGCTCCTCCTGGAGTCTGCCTTTCCAGTGGTCCTGGAGCTCGAGACTCGAGATGAGTCCCCACCAATAGCCTTGGCTTTTGCTCCTGCTACTGTTTGGATCAGAAGTGTCCCCCAAAGGCCCGAGTGCTAGAAGGCTTGGACCCCAGGGAGGAGCCCCTGGAAGGGGGGGAATATGTACGGCTGGGACCTTGGAGGAGGTCTTTTCCAGTCTTTCCTCTTCCGTCCATCGCTTCCCAGCCTCGAAACAAGCAACTTTGCCGAACCATGCAGCCCAGAGCCCTGTGGTGCCTCAGCACATCCTCCACGGAGACGAGGCCCACTGATCACGGACTGTGAGCGCCACCTCTGAGCCTGGGCACCAAACTGCATCTTTTCTTTTTGTGAGCTGACTTCTCTCAGCTGCTTGATACAGTGACAGAAACCTGGCTGACACGGCAGCCCACAGAAGCTAAGGACTGCCTCAGGAACTGAGATGACTTTGATGGATTAGTTTCTGGGGTTAACCTGGACTTCACTTTGAGATAGATTTGAACCGATCTTTAAATTCAGCCTTACAAATCAACACAAACAAGAAGAGAAGAACCATTTAGCCAACTCAGAATGGTGACAAATGTGTAAAACCGAGTATTATTTGAAGTCCCTACGTTTTGAGGTAATTTATTATATTACACGACTAAGCAGATACAGGAGGAGCACAGATTTGAATAGTTGGGGTTAGACTCAGAAACAGCCACGTGTTCCTTAGTACAGGGCCATGGACTAAGAAAAGTGGAGAAACGCCTGCATGGGTGTGGCCTTTGTCCGTAGGTGCAACTGGGGAAGAACTGCTAAAGACGGAGCAATTTCAAAAGACACAGGAGAAACACTCTTTTTATACATTTGAAATCAACATGGATATTGAGATCACTTCTCAGAGGGAGGGAATTATTTCTGAATGAATAAATCAAAAATGGAAAGGAGCAGATCAGGAGCAAAGGACAGAGGAGGCACAAGATGCTGCATTATGTGCAAAGGCTCAGGGAGAAGCAGACCTTTCATAGGGAGATGTACGTTAACATTAAGATATGAAACCACTGACGCAGAGCACTCTCTTTTCAACCTGGGAAAATAAACAGAAGCCACATTTTAATGAGATTTGTGTGTCAATGTAAAGGGTTTGGATTTTATCTTGGGGGAAAAGAGGAAGCTATCCAAGAATCATAGGTGGCATGAGATGGATAAGTATCAAAGAATCACAGAGAGTGATCATATTTGTATAATAAAATTACTCCCAGAAAAGAGACAATGGTGGGGCTGGGGATGTAGCTCAAGGGAAAAGCACTTGGCTAGCCTTGTTTAACCCCAAAAGGAGAAGGAGAGGGGCAGGGAAAGGGAGTGGGATTGGGAATGGGAAGGAAATCTGAGGCAAGGAAGCGAACGCAGGGATGGTAAGCAACTCCAGGGAAGTAAAAAGGAAGTGTCGGGAGAGTCTTCATGGAGACCAGAAAAACACAAGTGCGATTTGGACGCCAAAGGATCTACAGTGAGCACAGGCTCTGGGTAGTCAGGTGGGTGTCCCGAGAGGAGTCTGTAGTGTGGCTTTCGGGAGGAGGCAGCAAGCGGTCCACCACACACGACGGAGTCCTGATGCTCTGCACACTAGCACAGGATGGATAGGGTGGCAGCAGAGGAGCACCAGCCCCAGGCCTGGTGCTGCCCAACGCTCAGGCAAAGGCTACAGGAGAAACAAGCTCTAGGCAAAGAGGTTCAGCCGGAACTTGAACGACTGAATTTAAAACGAGTGTGAATCTACAGGAGAGCTCGAGAGGTCCAGGGTTCAGCGACAGTGGGTGAGCTTTGGTGTATTTCACAGCTGTCCCAGAGAGTGCATGAGTAAGACTTTATTAGCATAAGGAGACAAGGAAATAATATACAATAAAAGGAAGAGGAACAGGGGAGATAAATCACGTCTGGCTACGGATTTAGAAATGGATTTCAAAGTCTCAGAGATTATGGCCCCGGGACTTACACTGGATAAGGCCAACAGACTAAGCGCTGGAGTGCTAGATGGGCCAACATGTGGATCTCAGAGTCACCTAAGGATGGCGGCAGGACTTGGAATAAGAGCAGCCCCATGATGGTGCATTCTGAGTTCAGCCTCCTGGGGGAGTCGCTGGTGCATCGTGGTGAGGCCCAGCTGTCCTCAGCTCCCCAGGGGATCCCCACAAAGGAAGGAGTGGGCCCTGCAGGGTGAGAAGCAAGCTGCCTCCCACTCCCTTAGCAGGCAGTATGAGGTGCGTGGGAGGAGGAGCAGCACCCGCCTGAGACATGCTGCCGCTGCCGCCCCCGAGGTGACACGTTTTCGTTCAAGCGGGAGATAAAGTCACAAATAAGCTGAGAAAGTAAGGGATTCTTAAAGCCCATTTAGCAAAGAAGGAAAAGTACGGAGAGCACAAGTGGAGGGACAGAGATTTGAGAAGAGGGTAAGGTTGCAGAGGAGAGGAGAAAGACACAGTGCAGGGGCGCTTCAGCCTGGACAGCTCGGAAGGGCCTGAGAGGCCATGGGTCCAAGGCCGACGTGTTTCCCAGGTAATTAGATTCAGCTAGGTCTGTGCTGTCACCTCTCCCAGATGTCAAATAGGGAGAGAGGAGGAGGAGGAGGAGGAGGAGGAGGAGGAGGAGGAGGAGGAGGAGGAGGAGGAGGAGGAGGAGGAGGAGGGAACGCAGGGTCCGAATGGCGGGACCTGGGGAGTCTCGGGGCTGCTCTGGCTGCAGAGGAACGACCAGAACCCAGGCCACGGGAGGAAGGTGTCCCTGTCAGGACCCCGGCGGGGGCGGGGAGAGAGAAGGTGGGGGAGCTCTAAGCTCAGATTCAGGCTCAGAGGGCAGCTCTTGTGTGACAGGGAGGGGCGCAGCTGAGTGGGGAGCAGAGCCTGACCCGGGGAGGCAGGCTGAGCCATAGGCTGATTCTGTTTGCAAACTTCCTCTGAAACGTGTAAGAATTAGATCAGGAATATTTTGACATTTCTGAAGCATAGTGCTTAGATACTTGCTTACGTATTTATGAAATTCCCTGAAATGTTTGAAAAGCAAGGATCTCGGCTTAGAATTCCTGTCTACTTCTCTGCGTGTGGAGCTCAGATGCTGACAAACAAGCCCTGTGAGAGGGCAGTAAGTGGACCCCACCTCAGAGGGCCTCAGAAACATCGTTTCTGTTTGTGACTGGCTGCGGTTGGATTTCCACTATGAACCGAAGGGAATTTTGCTTCTTTGCCTGTTTGTCGTTTTAACCAAGACCCTTTTGCTCGGCTTCTTCACGCATCCCGAGCCAGCCCATGCTGCAGGCTTCCTGTGGATGTCCAGATCGGCACAGCAGCCTAACGCGCACGACGTCTTCCCTGCCTGAGCTGGCTGATTCGTTAGAATGAATTCACTTGCCCAAAATGTCTGTAAGTCGTTTTTCGTGGGATTAGTATGAAAATATATTCTCTGGGTCTTGTTTCCTACTATTCAAAGGCTGTCTCTGGAGAAAGTGAGTGACTCAGGACAACTCATGCACAAAACATCCTGTCATGCTAGGCAGACACTTGGGCCATGGGTGATCATGGTGTGGGGCAGAGCAGGCTTGGAAAGCAAAGTGTAACCCCAAATCCAACAGGCCAATGGGCTGTAACTAAATAAATTTCCTTACAGTCCAAACTCAAAAAGAAATAGGGATAAAATCAATTAAAACCTATGATTGCTAAAATTCTCTTACTTGCATCCATGACGAAATCCTTTGTTTTATTCAGAAAGTGGTAGGCATCTGCTTTTCCAGCCACATCTTTGTCATAGGCTCGACTTAGTTGGGTTCCAGGAAGCAGGTTTTCAGGCAAGTTCACTGGGTTAATTAATATCTGAATTTCTGCTCCAATATGGGAACACACTGAGGAGATAACACAGAAAGACTTCTTTGGAAATACCAAAAAACATGAAAATGAAGTTTTATCTATAATTTTCCATATTTTCATCCCCATAAATCTCATACATAGCTGAAACTATATAACTTGGGAAAAGGTTGCATCTAACACTGAGTCAATGTTTATTCTCATTTGTTAACTCTTATTTCAATAGAGTGTGTAAAGTTTTGATCCCAGAATTACTATACCTTTAGTTAATTACTTCATTCAATATGGATATTTAGCAATTATTACGTAGAATGATTAGTCAAAAGGGTATTTCACCAATTTCCCTCTTTATTGGTCATTTCAGTCAAAACATTTACATATTCACTGAAACTCCATTTTTTTTTTTTTTTTGGCACCAGGGATTGAACTCAGGACCTTGAGTTTTCAAGGTAGGCACGGTGCCACTGAGCTAAATGCCCACCCTGAAACTCCATTATTAATATAAAATTTGTTGCATTACAATTCCATTATAATTTCTATTTTAATTTACTCATTTTTCATTGCTTTTCTTTTTATTTGGATGAAGACAGGCTTGAGACTCACTGTAGACTGCAGTATATGGCACCTTGACAGTGCAAAAGAAAATTGGTAGATCCTGAACTTCACTCCCAGAGGACTTCATAGATCTAAAAGTATGCAGTGTATCTACATGCATGCAAAATCCAAAACAACACCTTAGCACTTAAAACAATCATAAATTTGTGAATATTTCGTGTGACTCTTTGTTGTATAACAGAAAAAGATTTATACAGCAAATTAAGCAGCTAAAAGAAGAGCCTAAGGTGAAAAATATAGCAAATGTTGAATCCTACTTGAAATAATCCAAGATTTGTTTCTGTTTTTTAATCATACCCAGAAACACACACACAAAAAGAGCAAGAATAAAAGTGAGAAAGAGTAGAATAATCATAAATTAAAAGGATCTCACCAAAGATTCAAATTCCTCAGCACTTAAATTTGTTTCCTAAAAACAAACGAAGCATCAAATTTAAACCAACCTGTGCATATTAATAAAATCTTGCAGATGTTCATATTTGGACGAGCTTCCCCGGTGTCCGTGGCAATACCAACCAACAAATGCATGGCTGTGTCTATTTATACAAATTCAGCCTTTACATGAATTAAGCCCACAGGTCAATAAATTGTTACTCAACATTGCAGCAATCATTTTACTTTGCTGTCTGAGTGACTGGGCACGGAGGTCATATTTCAACCCCTGTACCTGCTTCCCACACGAATCTGGTGAGATTACCAGCAGAACCAGGGCCATGACAGCTACTGATCTCACGTCTTGAGAGTTGACAGGGGGTATCCTGTGGAAAATTTTTGGCAACAAGTCCGGGTGATCTGCTCCTTAATCCTTGTTGACCCAGTAGAAGGTGCTCTGGAAGTAGAATAAACCCTAACACCAGCCATATAGGTTTGTAAACCCAGAGACAATGAACCCACATAGATTCGAATGGCAACATCCTGTGCCCAGTACTGTCCTCATGACCCAGGTGCTCCAAGGTGACCCAGACTTGCTCAGGTGATTTGCCACCTGGCACCAGGGAGGACATTCACAACCACAACAGAGTGGGTGACACATTTCAGTAACATGACAGGAAGCCCAGAGGAGGGAAGAACTTCCAAAAAGTGACACAAAGAAAACTTGAAAGAAGCATTGATTAAAAAAAAAAAGACTTCAAGGTACCAGCAACATCACTTATAACAGCATTCTGTTAGAAAAATAATTTTTAATGTGTTTCTCCCCATATACATGCATTTCTATATTATAAATGATTAATGTGCAGCAGGCTATAATATATTATTATATGCTTTGAAAATATGCACAAAAACTAGAAGAGAGGTACAAAAATGATATAAATATTGAAAAGAATACATTGCATTGGTACATAGGTTACATCTTAATTATCATAAATATGGTTCCAAATAAAATGATTTTCTAACTCTAAAATATATCTTTTAGTATTTGTCATTATACTACTAAGTAATATGTCATGAAATAAAGAATTTTTAAATTAAGTTTATTGGCGCATTTCAGATATACTACGTAATGGTCACACTCATCATAGGGAATTTGTACCTGTACGCTATGTATCTTCATTCTCCTTTTTCCCCAATCCCTCCCCTCCTTTTAACCCCTCTTTCCCCTCCTTATTTACAAAAGCTTTGTTTCCATTTTTTCCTTCTATTCTCTTTTTTCTTTTCCCTTCCTCCCCCCTGCCATGTTCCCCTTCCCCTTTGAACTTTTTCTTCCTATTTTCTTCCTATTTTACAATATCAATTGTACTATATCCTTTCAGTTTCTCACACCAGAGAATGTGATATTTAAACATGTGTATCCGATTTATGAAATAAAAAAGTAAGTAAAGATGCATGAAAGACTATTTTTTAAAAACCTTATTTCATCCTATTCATGAATTATAGAAAGAGTTCTACATTTAAACTCCTAATATAGATATATTTACATTAAACATAAATATGATATCTACTATATTATTGAACAATACTAGAGTAAGGTAAGCTTCATTATTATGGAAAATATTATTTTATGTTGTAAAACATTATATGTTCATAGCAAGGTCAGGGCTCAGCTTATGTCCACACTAGTTAACTGTCAAAGTTGAAAGGATTGGAAAAATGTCTCACAAAGTGTGCAGAAATAAACAGAGAAAATGCATCATTTTATACTTAATACATAATGCGATCATCTTTCAGTTCCATCAACAAATGCCCAAAAGCACTATCAACAGCTATACCATGCCCTTAATCCTTGATGTGAATCACATTTTTTCAAGCTCTTTAGCAGATATTTCATTTTACATCTTTATAAGTTTAAAGCCCACTGACACTTTTCGTGAGGATGCTTTTCAATAGATTAGAAAACCCCACTTCCTGGTGCAGGTGGGATCCCCGGGTTGTAGATATGGCACTCCCTGTGGTGTGAAGTATACAATAGTGCAAATGTTTTCAAGTGAGTTTCTTCCTGAAAGCCATTGCTTTCTTATTCCTCATTAAATGCTACACTTATCACTAAGAGACTGAGGACATTGCAGTGTCTTCCATGACGTACTTGTATATTCTGGAAAATATTTAAATAATGCATTTTGTGCTATTTATTATTATACTACATAGTGGCGACTGTTTCATACGAGTCTAACACATTTGGGACATGATGTGGACATTGAAGGATTTGGTACTTACCGCAGCCTTCAACCTGGTTCTGTGTTGCCTGTCTGTCTAGGAATCCTAAGCAGCTACTTGCTTCCTCTGCGTCTGTGGTCATTTCTCCTTCAGCACCGTATGGTGCCCAGCTCCTGGGGTGCTGTCACTTTCAGTACCAGAGGGCAATCTAAGTCCAGTTTTGGCCCAAATGCACTTCCGTTGCGCCATTCAGAAAGAACCGGGGGAGGACCTGGAAAGAGCAGCCTGTCCCTGCCAGCCTCTCCCTGGTCAGTGTGAACCCAGACCTCTCATCTGAGGTCAGCGACCTGTGACTACACTGCAGGGTTCTGCTGGGCTCTGGCTGGAGTCACTATGGCTCAACCAGCCTCTGGCTCCAGTGTCACACCTGCCTGCAGCTCAGTGTGGGCAGATTGAGTCACCCCGAGCCCACGGGCCACCAAGACCAGCAGCCCTGAGGCGGCACCAGGGCCCACACTCTGCAGGTGCCTATATCTGGGGGACTCGGGGCCCGCCACTCACAGGGCCGCCAGCTGGAGGCGGAGGCCGTACCCTGGGGCTGTGTCTTCCCCGCTGGCTCTGCAGCTGACCCGGAAGCTCTGCACGCAGGCAGGTCTGCGGACGAGGCCCTATGAGCCACTCTCTGGTGGCTTTCACCAGCCCAGCCTAGAGTGCGGGGCAAAGCTAAGTGATCCACGCTGCTCTACCCCGCAAATGGGGCTCTGCATCACGTTCCGCAGCCTGCCTTGGAGTGGTGTTAGTGGAGCCTGCCTGGGATACCAGTCCCATGCCACCGAGCTGCTCCTGGGTCCCACAGCTGCAGACCCAGAGGAATGCTGAGGCCCGCGCTGCAGCTGGGGGCGCTGCAGCCCAGGCGGGAGTCCGAGCTGCTGGGGCGCGGGTCTTTGCAAGGGCAGCAGTGCTGTCCCTCGGGGCCAGCTCCCCACCTGAGGCCTGCTGGGTCTGAAGGCTCCATCTGCGAGCGCGGGCTTCCGAAGGAAGGGGCCTCCAGCTTCTGCAGGGCGCTGCGGCCCGCAGCAGGCCCGGCCTGGGGTCCAGGGCAGCCGTGCTGGCCCTCCGCCCTGCTGCCGCTGGAGCGCTCTCCTGCAGACCTGGGCAGAGGAATGGCTTGGGCCGCAGTGGCCCGGTAGGCAACTCCACAGGCCACGGCGAACCTGGGCACCGGGCTGAGCGGAGGCCAGAGGCCAAGGACTCAGCACGGGCGGCTGGGTGCTGCGTTCAGAGGTGAAGCCCGGACTCCATCCTGCGGCCTACAAGAAGGAGGGGTTTTGAGTTTAGGGTCTGGGGAGGAGGCACGCTCCCTCTGCCCCTCTGCTTCCTGCAGTCTTCAGTACGTCTTTTCCTCCGTGATTCTAAGAGCAAGCTCTGAGGCCGCTCACCTGATTTTCTCAGCCCCAGCAGGGATCTCTTGCCTGTACGCAGCTGTGTAAGGTGGTCCTGGTGGGGAGATGCTCACCTGGGCATCTCGGTTGCCTTCTAGTTCTGCCTCCTAAACTCTAGTACTTTTAGAAAATTTCTGTTGTTAGGGTTATTTTTTTCTGGTACTGGGGAATCAAGGCCAGGGAGTTCACACTGAGCTACATCCCCAACCCTTTTTAACTTTTTATTTTTAGATACCTTCTCACTAAGTTGCTAAATTGCTGGGCATACTTGCAGAAAGTGTTTTTAAATGTTGAAAACTTCTCCGGTGTAGGAAGGATAGGGGAATTTTTAAAATATTAAAATAATAAATATTTGATGACTGTAATTTAAATGAAAATTAGTGCTTAGGTATTTATAAAAGAAGCAGTAATCATTTGAGCAACACTTCACTTCTTATCACAGAAGAGTTCCTGTACCAGACCAGAGGTCTCGTCCTGGTTCGGTGGCCTGTCCTGTGTCTTCTAGAATCAGCTCCCACTCTGGGTCCTTCCCTCTCAGGGCTGTGTAACGCATCTGAGGTCTTCTTTACATTGAAGTTTTTGAGGCTCTCACATGCTCTGGTAGTTCCTATTTCTTTGGTCAAAGCACCTCTTTCATTTCCTTTGGAATCACATGAAGTCATTTGCAGGGTGTTATAAATATCTCTGCTACACTGCATGTATGTGACACAATGTCATTTCCGCTTTGGACTCTCATGATTTCAACTCTGTGCTTTCCGTAATACTTTATCCAAAGATCACCTAGAGAAATTACATAATCTCCAGTGGCAGGGCCCATAATCTGTCTGAAAATCCATCTAAGGTTATCAGCATTAAAAGTTGAAATAATAATAACAATAATTCCTCACTTTACTTACTGTATCAGTAAACTCATTTGGTGGTAACAAAACACATTTCTACTTTATTCAAAATACTCAGAGAGTGAACATTCTCCAGAGCATTACCCAGCAGTAATTGTTCTTCAAAGTTATTATATCAATAGTATCTCTCCAGCACTACTATTAAACAATTTGGAGGTCACAATGCTAGAAAATTACTTTGAAGCATACTCATTCTTTAACTATGGAATCAAAGTTTACCCAAGACCAATAATGTCTATAATTTAAGTAAAAAATTCTATTAAACCTATAATGAAACCTACAAAGTACTTTACTAGCAGTCAAGTAAAACTTACATGACTGGGGTCAGTTCTAGGAAAGGTCTGTATTCCGAGGCTTCTCGGGGACTGCAGGTGTACGAGGCACAGATGGCACTGGTGAGGCTGCTCACTGGATAAGTTTTCCAGAGCAGATTCCCTGGGCATAAGACGCCACCACACAATTCTAGCATTTCTGCAGGACTGCAGAACCAACCGAGGACCAGAACTCCTCTGTCTTAGGCCATCTTTCCATGCATATCCGTACAACAGTGTTATCTCCCTTTCAAAGAAGGGGCTGGTTTTTCTATTTTCCACTTTATCAGATCTTCCTGCTGGACCAGCATGAGTCTGAATTTATGTCCCTAAGATCGAGTCTCCTCTCCTCTGTCCCAGGGCACCGCATGGGCAGGCCCCACGTGGACCCCTCTGCTTGCTTCTGCAGATTGGAAGCAGCATGAGTTTGGGGTATCAGGGAGGCGTGCGGACGCCGACCCCCTGGCTTCTGCAGTCTCAGGAGGAAGCGTCCCTTGTACCTGACCCAGCAGTCTCCATTCCCGCACCAGTACTCGGGACCCTGAGGAAAGCCAACCTCTCAAAAGCCTCAGAGCCCTCTCCAGTCTCATAGGAAAGTGAATGTGTCTTTCCAGCCCCGTCCTCCCCCATCCACCATCTCGGTGCACAAACGTTAGCAGGCTCGAAGCCGGCAGGAGAGAAAACACCTGAGCTCTGCCTGAACAGCAAAACACTACAAACATCAACTGGTACCGAGTTTTCAAGGAAGTCGTTCAGCATAGCTTGTGCTGTCAAAGCTACCTGAGTTAAAAATGCTGTTTTACCTATGAATCTTATGTAACCTCCCTCCACACGGTTTTCCTCATTTATAATGCAGTGTGCAGCAGCTTATCATGACTACCACTCGCTGTTAGGAAGAGCCTGTGAGGAAATTCATGAGAACAGGCCCTATATGCGACATATGAGGAGCACTCAACACACATTGGCATTGCTTTAGCGCTACTTAGGGAACTCATTAAATTACTCAAGGCCTAGGAGGGAATTTTGTGGACCCGCATATGGCATACCCCATGAGATGGTGGTTTAAGTGTTTTCGGAAGTAACCTATCCTCTTCCGGGTCTGTTCCACCACCAGCACTAGCAGCGAGGCTCCTCGGTAATGTTATAAAGCTTCCCCTCTAGAGTCGCCGCATCCCTGTACTTCAGGGGGCTCTTAGGGACAGCTGGTGACTCTAGAAGGGGGCCTGCATGGTGCAATCTCACCGTCTTTACCACTACCAAATAAATAGCTCTAATTTATAAGCCTGACTATGTCCCTTTTCTATGGAAACCTTCTTCCCCCAGAACGGAGTGCACGCTACGTAGCATGCAGTTCCACACCGTTCGCCTCATCTCTTCCCCTCTCACAGACCACGCTCCTAGTAAAATCGCAGCTTTTCCCTATTTTTTTCAATATCTTCATTCATTTATAGGTACGGCTCCACATTCTCACTTCTGCCTCGTGAAATTTTGCTCATTCTTCAGGAATCAGCTCCCGTGTCACTTCCTCGGGGAAGCCATGGACTTCACAGGACTGCGAGTCGCCTCCTCTCTGCCCGTCCACTCGCATGGCGCTCGCAGCACGGATGGGACTGTGAAGGTCCACTCGTCTTCTCTCCTGTCTGACTCATGCTCGTGTTTCTGTGTCTCAGAGCGAGGAAAGGTCTGATGTTGGTCTGTTTGGTGTTTGAATGAATGAACAAGAATTTGTCTATCATGATACTATGGATTCGATTCTATCACATGAATCTCCTCCTCTGAGTTTGAAGTATAGTTTTGTAAACGTGTACGTTAGAATCAATCTGTCTGGAAAACACACTGCTGCCTTGGCCCTTTGAAGGGACCAGTTCCGCTGCTGAATGTTTTCTTGCCTTTGGAGACTAACAAATCCTGACACAGCCTTTTCAAGTTTTAGCTTTCACCTAGAGGTTTACCTGTACTGTCTGACTGGAATAGCAATGCTTTACTGTACCCATCCTTTCAATGTCTTATTCTTTGCATAAAACTTGTCGTCCTTTAATGTGCTGTGCAATTCTTTATGATACTCTTGTCAACCGCAGTGTAGACTCTGTCAGGGAAGGGATGTGTTCCTCTTCTTTGTGGAGACATCTGCAGTAACTGGAAAAACATCAGGCTCGATGATTATCTGAGTAAATTACTGTAAGAGAAAAACTATGGCAAAGAATTTCATATCATATTCTTTCTGAATTGGTTGTCTTATGAAAACAGGCTCAAGGAAACAGAAAAGGATTTGATTCATGACACTGAAGTAAATTTTGGAATGCCTCTAACACAGATTTCATAGTTCTTCCCAGCAAGAGGATTGGTAGATAAATTGATTGATGGCTATGATTCCATAATGGATGAATATATTAATACATACACACATATATGGTATTCAACAAATATTTCATATTGCATAAGAGTTACTTAGACTATAATATTAAATACTTCAATATCAAGCATGGAATTTTATAGACTTTGAAATTGTACCATCCACGATTTAAAGATTTTTGGAAGTAGTCTACAAAATGTAGGGCAAGTATGAACATCTCTAACATTTATGAAATGAAAAACATCAGTAAGTATATAAGATATCCAAATATTAGACAAAACTATCTTTTTTGCTCTCCATGATTATCTGTGAGCTGCTTTTGGAATACAATACTTTTAGAGTACCTTTGCAAGTCAAGAACTAAGATAAGCAACAGAAGGGCCTGCTAGAAACAGTTGATTAATTCATGTGTTGTGGTGAAGCAGAGCGGAAAGGGGGAGAATGGAGGAGGAAAAGGGCGGGCTGGCTCTGTTACTCATCCTGTGATTCACTGGTTCATGCCTGAAAAAATACAAATCTCTCATGATGAACCCAAGCCCTTTTGAACCAAAGGCTTAAGTAACCCTTGGAGGAAATGGAAGTTTATAATTGGTTTTTGAATTATTATTTAATCTTATAACTGGGACAAATTTCCATCCATCATATAAATTCTCTCAGATAAGATATCACACCAAGAGACAAAGATATAAGTTTAATAAGTAGCATTCCATTTCCTGCTTGATATGCTTATTTAGGACCACACACTTTATTTTAGTAGGATTCAAATATTTGCTTGTTTTTTGGTCACAAGGTTCCAACTAACTTTTCTTTTGAAATATCCTCCAACACTTCAAAGAGCTTAACTTTGTAAAAACATTGCCACTTTACCTCTGATAGGAAAGTTGTGCAGTTAAAAAACATGTTTTAGGGTTTGCTTTTTATGTATTGATGTTACATATTTATCTTGACAAGTAGGGAAAAGAGGGGAAAAATCAAAGTCAAATCATTTATTTTTCTGTTTTTGCTTTTCTAACATGCTCTTTCAGAAGTATCATTGTTGTTGCAGTTTAGAAAAGTAGTCAGATCTTGAATTCCCAAAGTTATCGACCCATGAGTGGACCATCCCCAATCAATCTGTTGCAGAAAGGGGAAAGCTTTTGCTGGGGTTGGCACAGACAGGTGTAAAGAGGCAAAGCTCATTGCACATGCCACTCACTTTCCTCAGAGGTCCATTGCAGTTCTTTGTATTGCTTTGGGAATTTGAAAAGGAATATCATGCAGCTCACCTTTCTGTTTGTCCTTCCTTCAGCATTTCAATGGCTGGACCCACAACATTAGTGCCAGACAGGCTGCAGTGGATTCCTGTTTTCTTTCTTCTGAAAGCTTCCCCAGCATCTCATGGGATGTTTTATGTATGGATGGACATTTTCTTCATGAAAATATTTGCTTTTTTGAGATGAATATACCTTTTCTTTGAAACAGACGTGAGTCCAGACAACTTTAGTTACTTTCTGATTTCGTTTTCCAAATTTTATTTGTAAAAGCATGTAAAGGTCTGAAATATGCTTCTTTTTGACTGGTAAGATGATCATCCAGTTGTTGGCCTGGGGTATACCACCCAGGCTTCTTTTCACTCTAGAAACTAACATTTTAAAGGATGAATTGTACAGTGCCTCATAATGAGAATATCAATCAAATTTTATATCATATTGACGTACAGTCAAAAACTGTGTACAAACAAGGTATTTTCAATTAGGTATACTCAAATTTAAGGACCTTGAAAACAAGGACAATTATCATTTTGTATTGTGTGTCTTACACACAATATGCAATTTAGAAGCAATGAAAAAATAAATAAATGTGTGAATTCTATGAGTGAATGAATGAAAGCCTGGGTAAAACACCAAACATGTGACGGTTGTTTATGAAAGTAGAATACAGCCAACCATGAGGACTGCACTCTCTTGATTCCCCCTTAATGCAGTAACCTAACCGAGAGGCAGAGAGACCACATTCGGACAGTGCAGATTAGAAACCTAATAATTTTAAAGTGAATAAAAGGCCAATCATTAAAAATCTGGAGATTACACATAAAAATTCAAATTCCTGGCTCCCCTCAGAGAATCATAGGTTTGGCAATAGACATTATACATTCCTTCGTGGTAACCACTGACTCGAGATAGGTGCCCGTTCAGCCTGGCAGCCGCAGTCGCCAACTCCGTCCTCATGTCTCACGCTCTACTTGTGACGGATGAGACCCCTGGGATTGAGTAAGTTTTACGAGCTCACTAACCTAGGATTGCTTTCTGTTAAGCATCACCATTGTCAGTACGAAGGAGGATCAGCAAGTCAGGAAGAGGAGGTAGAGTGGAGAAATCGGTACAGATGAAACACATTTAGAAAAAGAAGAAAAGGATCTACAAGGCTTTATCCAAACCTTTAAAGAAGCAGTACATACAGCACAGTATTGAAGAACCTGAACTCTGGCTTCAGACATCTGATGCAGAATCTTGCTGCATTGGAGAACTAACCAGAAATTACATTTCTCATCAAAAAATAGAAGCAATAGTAGTGTGGCTCTACCTCTTAGCTCTATGGTTACAGGACAGGCTCTGTCAGTGGAAGGGATCCAGACTTACTGGGACACTCAGCACGCCTCTCACACCTACAGAGCAGCGCAGCAGGCAGGAGGTGAAGATCTTAGGCCAGCGCTTTGGGAAACAAGGGGCCCACAAGCAGCAGTGTGTCCCCCCCAACATACTTGTACCCATTTTGCAGCAGTGCTCTGTGTCCAATGGGCATCTCAGAGGCCTCTTCGGGTGGAGCTCATACCCACAGCTGGCAGACCAGACCAAAGCTGGTGTGGCAGTAGCAGGTGTGTCCACAGGTGAGTGACTGAGATACTGCCTGAGGGTGCTGTCAGGTTACTATACCCAAGTCCTTCGGGTTAAAGAGAGGCAGAGGCGAGGAGCCATTCTCAAAGTACTCACGATAACTCTGTAACAACTGTACAGTATGATAGTAAGATATAAAATGCTGCACTTTAATATACAAAGAGCTTTCTATTTACCTCCCCTCAACACAGCACAAGCAACTTTGCATTCACCAAACCCTATCTCCCTGGTGCACAGACAGAGGATGCTGCAGAGCTCCCTCTCATGAGGTGTGGCCAAAGGGTTGTGGACACAGGTCCAGGCCTGGCAGACAGACTCCGGCGTGAGCTACCCAGCCCACCGATGACCAGCTCAGAGCATGCTCCAGTGATCCTGAGCCACGGGGCTCTCACACCCTGGATCCCTCACGGGGACCCATCACGTGGGAGTGGCCCAGCAGCCAGAAACGTCTGCATTGGGCTCCAGGAGTAGAGAAACTTGCACTGTGTTAAGTCCCTAATATTCTGGGATGCTCACCCGATCTAATAAACCCCGTCAACAAAACACTGAAACACCAGCTCTTCACATCTCTCCAGCTGATTATCTCCTCCAGCCTTTGTGTAACAGCAAGATCTGGTTGAAACCAGAAACCACAAGCAGTCTTTGTTCACAAGTAAGTAGTTACTTGATTTCTCCCACAGCCGTCATGATGCTGACCCCTCCCTTGTCCACCTGAGGACTACCGAGAGCTCTGTCTGTCTTTTCCTCTTTCCCATCCGGAAGAAGGTAGACACGTTCAGACCTCCATTCCCGTAGTATTGTTTAAAAAATCACTGCACTCTCACCAATCCATACTTTTCTTCCTAAAATAGGGTGTTGACCTCAAACAAAAACAGGTTTAGCCTACATCTACATGGGTGACCATGTGTGGCATGAAACAGACTTTCCAGCATGCGTTTATTTGGCAATGACTTGAAAGTACAACCAGATGTTTCTATGGAGAACAGCTCTTTCAGCCACAAATGTTTCCAATTTAAATACATTTGTTTTGACTCTATTTTGCTGCAGATGGAAAACATCCATTTTCTTTCTTTCCAGTGGGGATAGGCACTGAATATTGGCAGATCTCATAGAGAATGATTACCAGTGTAGACCAAAACTTCAGTGAAAGCCGTATTTCCATACATAGAATTTTTTGAAGACAACTTTGCATTTTAAATAGGTTGAGTCTTCTACAGAATTTTTTTTCCTCTAATTTGTAGAGTAGGTCTTAAATACCTGTATGTGGTTGATCCAAGAACTGTCTTACTTTTAAGTGATAAGTCAGACAGATCGATATAGAAGGACGGAAAGCTTAGGGTAGGCCATCCATAGCTACTGCAAGTAGATATTTAAGATTTTTATCAAATGAGTACTATGTGGAAGTGTTTTATTAAGTTTATTTGCAACTGGCAGGTTGGAAAACAACAGAAATTTTCAACAACATCATAAAAATAACTGAAAAGTGTTTTCTTATTTTTTCAAGAACCAACTAATGTGTACGTGACAAAGCAGAAAATGAATTTGGCAAGAATAAGTGTTTCTGTTTTAAGAACCTAGGGAAAAAAATGAACTTAGGGAGTTATATTTTAACTCATAACATACAATGTTTTCTTTAACCAAATTTTCCTTAAGATTTGTTATTTTTATTTAACTCTATAATTTGTGAGATGCTTCTTTAAAAACAAAAAAGTTTTTTTAAAAATTTCCAGTTTAGATTTTTGAATGAAAAGCAATAAAATTGTAAATATTATTTTCCCCTGGAAGAGTAAAGAATCTTTCAGGAAAAATGTAGTATTTCGTATAATGTGATATACAGGTATTTTCCTAAAATATGGAGTTTTTAAAAGGAGCTGGAAGTGCTAAAATGAATATTATTTTTAATTAGTCATTCAGAACTATTATCTGCTTCCCCCTGCATCTTCCTCCTTTAAAGCCTTTCTACTGAAGTTGTCATTCTTTGTGGAAAGTACCCATGTCTGTGTTTGTCAGTTTTTCCTCCAGATAGCCTTTATCTTCTATCATAGATTTTTCCAGTGAGTTCTCAGTAAATTAAAGCAAAGGTCACATCCCTAATCTCTATTCCACCCACTCTTCATTCAATGTTCTCAGCCTAAGCTTTCTCACCCAATGTACAATCACTTTGGACTCGTATTTAGGATGCTGGTTCTGCTAATAGTTCTGTCTTTGGAGAATTCCAGGTTTCTCATGGATCTCTGCTGAACAGAAAAACACGGAGAGATCTTATTCTTGTTGCAAAACTGTCTAGTGCCTCTCGCGGTTTGATGTCACCGACAGAAACGCTTCCATTTGCCAGACCATGGAGCTGGCCAGGCCTCCACAGGTGCAGTGTGGCCATCGTGTGTTTGCGTGTTCCAGTGGACTCAGCCTTGGCCGGAGGAGTGTGCTCCAAAGGATAGCCTGAAGCAGCAGAGTGAAAGGATCTTTTCAAGTTATGTGGCATTATCTGGAAAAGGAAAAATCAGTATTTGTCCGCTTGCATTTTTCCTAGGCCTACACGAGTTAACACATAACTTATAAGTAGCAAATACTTCCACTCTCCTTGTACTTCAATCTAACAAACTGTATGCTGTGAGTTTCTGGTAGGATAGTAAGAGAAGACTGTCTCCTCCTTCTACCTGAGCTAAATAGTGACTTATGCTGCACTTAATTTAAGTCTCACAGCTCTGTATTTTTTCTACTTTACCATCTTAAATTTATCAGAAAGTACTGTCAGTTAAAACGTATTCTGTTATTATAAATACAAACCCTTCTTTTAATCTGTTCATAATTGCTGAAATGTCTATCTTGGGTTTAAGCACTGGCTTTATATTTGTTTATTTTAATTAAATCCCATAATATTTTTGCCTATTTTAAAATATGATTTGGTATATTTTATAAGAAAGGAAGATACTTTCTCCTATATAATCATCTTGACCTTAGTTTTTCAACTTAAATATGAGAAAAATGTCAGTGAGATATGAAAATAATCACCACGGAATTGTTTTTAACCACTATTTGAAAATAAAATCAAACACCTAAAAATACAGGAAAAAATTAAATATTTACAAATTATTTTTCAATCATAATAATTAACATTTAAAAGTTAATCTATAAAACTATTATCTGTTATGTTTATAAGTCATTGTCCAGATAAATAGCATAAATTTAGTCATATAATTTCTCTTTTTATGTGATGGCTATCTTTTCCTTAAAATGTATTTTGTTTCCACTGAAGATCTTTAGTATCTTTATGAATGTGGCACTTGTGAATATAAAGTTATTGTCCTAATAATTACATTTTTCTTAGAAGGTTTACTTTCACTATTTCATATGTACTCTTCAGATGAGGTGGGTTTTAAGATTTCAAAACTTAGTCATATAACTTTCACCTACTTTTATAAATGTATGTGTGGTCTTTTTAAAATTAGAAATCCTTGGGGACTGGATTGATATTTTATAATCCAAAATGTATCCAGACGGTAGGTAACTGGCACTTCAATGACTATCTACACCACAGTCCTTGAAAATTAAAGTTCCATACTCTGTGAAAGAGTCAAAGAAAAGCTTAAAATAAGGGTAAATTTGCTACATCACTTTTCTGTATACTAAATTTGGAAAGCTGTTGTTGAAATATGTGACGACTTGAGATGATGAATGCAGTAAACAAGAGTTTCCTTTCACACATGGTGCCATGGCCCCACAGGGATTCCTAGGTTCTGGTCCATGCTGACTAACAGTGAGCAGTGGGATTGGAAGGTCTTGATTCAGTGCAACTAAGTAACCACAGGAAGCTAAAACATCCTATAGCAATGCGATGCTAGAGGCATGCATGGTCCTATGAATCCAGAACACTCATCTTTGAAATTCACTTTAGTGCCTAGGAACACTCATCAAAATCTATGGAAAATTAAAGTTTATGTTTCTCTCACCACAAAACATTCAAGACTCATAAACCAAGAAAATAAAATAGTCTCTAAAATAAATTAGATTTGAAAAAAAGGATAATTGAAGAGTAGAAATTTGACCAACCAGAAATGCTACCTTTATGACTAATCTTCTTTGTCACTGATTTCTATCTGCCTATATGCAAATTGAATTCTCAGGAAAAGCCAACTAAAATAAATATACCTTGGGATAGTCATCATAATCATGTTCTTCTGTAATCACTACCTCCAGTGGAAAGCCACAGGAGCCTATGACCTTGAAATCTAAATATTATAAACGCTTTTAAAGATTTTATTTAACTATATTTTTTTCACCTCTACCAATACTTTGCCCTTTTGTTTATTTGCAAACACATGAAGAATAACAAATATTTCAAAAATATATTCTGAATGTACCTGACACTTTATTCTTGTTTTGTTTCTACACTGATGAGAATTAATCAATTATAAATCTGTATCAGTTGACAGTGAAAATAAAATTATAGAATACTAAGGCATGTGGTGTGCTACGTGATAATAAATATGTATATTGGTTTATGATAAAAATCATAAAATCTTAACATTAGACCTGGAGGTTAATTACAAGTTAATGCATGTAGTTTCTTCCCTACATGCAAATAATTTACACTGAAAATCTAGAAAATGATTAGAAATGAGTATTTAATCTTCAAATTAAAGGAGAGATGGCTTGAAAATCAAAAAGCATGGCTGGAAATCCTTTAATGCTTACATACTTATTCTGAAGTTTTGGCAAATTATTGATGTATTTAAGCTTTAGTTTCTTCTTCTAGAAAGCAAGGATTATAAATTTGTTATATCAAAATATAATGTGAATTAAAAGAGAATTTAAGCAAAATTCATACTAAAGAATGAGGCGCAGCAATTTTTAAACAGAAACTAGCTAATCATCATAATCAAAATGATACATTTTAAAATGATTTAGGTAAGCAATGT
This sequence comes from Heterocephalus glaber, assembly GCF_053883595.1. NCBI lineage: Eukaryota > Metazoa > Chordata > Mammalia > Rodentia > Bathyergidae > Heterocephalus > Heterocephalus glaber. Next base: position 115,710 of record NW_028258157.1, read on the forward strand.
TTTGTACTGTGTAAACATGCCATAAAAATACAGAGCACATGGATCCATTAATTATATATATTTTTAGATTCACATGGAAGCGATACCAAATTGTGAACTGGGACCTGCACACATATTCATTCATATCTTGCATATTTTAACAACCAACTATAAGCCACAATACAACTTCAGTGCCTATATTTACATGTCTGTTTATAACCTGTTTAGCATTCTGTTAACAATGAAAATTACAGCATTAAATTCGTTAACATGCTAGGAAACAACTACCCCAGACATGTTATTAAAATTGTGTCTATTTCTCTCTATATAAAAGAAAAATATCTTTGTCCAGTAAAATTTCACAGTTTAAAAGACTTTAATTTGGCCGAGGATTTAGCTCAGTGGTTTTGCAGCCTGCTGCGCAAGCGCAAGGGCCCGAGTTTGATCCCTGGTATCAAAAAAAAAAAAAAAAAAAAGGTTTTAATTTGGTACAAAAATGAAATTTTTTAACTGAAGAGAAGTAAACTAACTTGACATGGTTTGTGAATCACAAGAATGGCAATTTTCACTTACAGTAAAATGATATATTTCATTCATCACATGTAATGTAGAGCTCAAGTTTTGAGTATTAACTCATTTTTTAGAAACAGATCAAATTATTTTCTATTTGAATTTCTTTATCATGCTTACTTGCAATTAAGATTTAGGGTTACAAGTACTTTAACTACAAGCCTTAAGGGCATATTCTATTTTGAGTATAAGCCACTTTTGCTTTAGTGGTGTTGTGAGCCATTGTAAAGTTTGCGGTGAGAAAGATCTGGTATTGCATTCAGCAGGAACACAAAGAGGTCACAGGGGGAATTGAGAGGCTCCGTAGCCTCTGCGAGGACTCCAGTGGCTGCAGGTGACCCTAGGGGTTACAGTTCCTTCCCCGGAAAGAATCCAAGAATGGTGCAGCCAGGACCACAGGATCAACCTAAGTGGCTTCCTGTATCCTCTCAGTGTTGCTGGGGTTTTGAAGACACGGTGGCTTCAGATTTCTCACACTGACCCCGAAATGCAGGAGCAATTTATGTAGGAAACAAGATATGTGATCTTTTGTAACAGCCTTAAAAGGTGCAGCGCAGTACTTGATCCGATCCAAGCTCAGTTGATCCAAAATCAAAGCACACACAGACTCCAGCAAAGGTCCAAGGCTCAAATTCTTAGGGGGACAAATGTCACAGAATTTGTACCCATTTTTAAAAGCTACACTACTGTGCCTTTGGAAGTTGCTTGCATGAATCCCCTTAGGGAAATATCCTTCCCCAGGGTCCCATGATGACTGCATTAAGATCCAGGTCTTGGTCAAAAGTCTCCTCACCTAAAGCAGATACAGAAAGGATGAGGTGTTTTGCCACAAGCTGTTGCTCACAAGAATCTAGACTTGCCCCTTTCCTACTACCACTGCTGCATCAGACACTCAACCATGTGTCAAGTCAACAAACTGTTTTCCCAAAGGAAAGGGAGATACATGGCAAGTAGCAACCCTAGCCAGTATATAAACCACCCAGACAGTGTGACTTACCTGGGGCACAAGGCCAGCTCCCCGAACACTACCATCCACAGCACGTAGTCCTGACCTGCTGTTTGAGCCATAATTTTCCTTTTTAGCCCAAAGAAGTCTGGGGATAGAAACACCTTTTGGACTTTATACTGCCTCTGTCTCTTTCAGTCCCAACTGGTACAATTCAGTTAACAATATTGCCAGTTTTTTTATGCCTAATTATAATTCAACTAATTAGACAAAAGCTCTAACTACAAATATCTCCCACTTAAGCTTTGCACTTTTTTTTTTTTTTTTGATACAGGGGATCCAACTCAGGTCCTTGAGCTTGTGCAGCAGGCAGCGAAACCACTGAGCTAAATCCCTGGCCCTTTCATATTTATTTTTTATGTATTTATTTAGCTGGACTAGGATTGAACTGAGAGCTTTTGCATTAACTACATCCCCTGCTCTTTTTAATTTTCTTTTAAATTTTATTTTGGGACAGCGTCTCACTGCATGACTCAGTCTTCAAACCTGGCTTCCATCTGCGATGCCTGCAACCCTGCTCTTCGGCCTCCCAAGACACCACTGCCATGGGACTGCTGTGTAAAGAGCCCTGGGGAGTCTCAGAAATCCTAATATTTAACAGCAGCTTCAGCATCTACCTTTAAGAGCTATTTAGGAGGTATTGTGCCTTTCTGCAACATGTAAGAAAAAACATCTTAAATCTTTCAGTGATTTTAATGAAAGGATTTTCTCTCAAACCTTGGCTTCATTTTTACCCCCAAGCCTTGTTTTCCTGGCAGTGTTTGGACCTGGTCATTGGTTTGAAGTCTTACTTCAAGACTCATTTGCTGGCTAGAAAGACTATTCTGGGTTCTCTGTATGCTCTTAAAATTTGACTTGAAAACTGAAGAATTTATTCTTTAGTTTATGTCCCTACTCAATCATTTTATTATAAACATCAAGAAGCCAGGCAATACCTTCAGTATTGTGGCTGAAGTTTCCATAGCTGTGCTATTGACTACACTTGGTATGTTTCTCTCTCTCTCTCCCCCCACCCCCAAGGGAAACAATGCAAAATGTCTTGCTGTTACAAGAGTCTCATTTCTTCTAATTTCCCAATACATTCCTTAATTTTTCTCAGCCTTTCACACATATTCCCTGGAAGGTAACTTCCATGTATTTGGTCCCTAAATCAATATGCTAGTTATTTTTAAAATGAAATTCTTTGCATTTTAACTTCACTCCCAAACTTGTTCTGGCTTACTATCATCACATAAAAAAATCCCCAGATCTTAACAGAAAACCCAACCATTATGTTTTGCTCACAGTTCTGTGCATCAGTGCTTGAGCAGAGCAGTGGGAAGCCTGCTGGGCTCATAGGACTGAGGTTTCAGCTGGGAGCACGCAAGCCTGGGCGTGGTTAGGGGCTGGAATGAGAAGGTGGGGACACCTGGCAGCTCCAGCGGGCACCTGAGGTTCTACCTCGGGTTTCTCCAGTCTCCCTGGGCTCTCCAGCAGGGGACTCTGGATGGACCCCCAGACTGCGAGGCAAGGACTCCATCCTTGAAAGGGAGCATTCCAGCAAAAGGTGAAACTCATGGCCTTCTCTTTGACCTAACTCGGACAATACACAGAATCACTTCTGTCCTATTCCTGTGTATTCACATGTCGGATCAGATTCAAGAAGAAAATAGAATTCACTTCTCTGTGGAAAGTACAAACAGTGATGGAGCCATGTTCTATAACTACCACAGTATGTAAATAATAATCAATTTTACGTTATTTAGTGCAGAATAGATCCATAAAATTATTCTTCAAATGCTTGCTCCGTGTATTTTCAAAAACTGGATTTAGATTCTTTGTGCTGCTTTGCTTTTGACATACTGGGAATTGAACCCTGCAAGCACGCTACCACTGAGCTATATCCCCAGTCCTTTTTCAAAATGTTATTTTGACATAGGATCTCAATGAGTTGCCCAGGCAGGCCTCTGTGATCCTCCTGCCCCAGCATCTTGAGTAGTTGGAATTACAGCATGCACCACCATACCTGATTCAGGTTTTTTTGATATTCATCTGAAGATATGCATTTTGCTTATATTTGATTTGAATACACTATGCCACGTAGTCTTCATGCTAAGTTTATCAAAGTATGAATAGCTGAAGTATAGGCAATTAAACATAAGTGTATAGGTCATAAATGATATGTAAAGGAAATGGATACCTACAGTGAATATTTTAATTAAAAAGATTTATTACAGCAAGAGATAACACTGCAGCTGAGTGTGTTGGCACATGGCTGCAATCCTGGCACTTGAGAATCTGAGGCAGGAGAACTACCTTGAGTTTGAGGCCAGCCTGAAATGCATAGGGAGATCTTCTGTCCAAAAAAAGAGACATATTTCCATCAACTGCCTTAAATACTCCCCCTCACTTCAAACACACTTGTGCTACACTCTTGCCACTTTTTGAAGCAGTTCTGCAAGTCTTCTTAGTGAGTTTCTTTAGGAGGTGTGATAAAAAATATGGTAAATTCTGCTTCTGAGCATCATTCAACAGAACTGCAGGGTTGTAGAAGCTTCACCCTGTGTCCTCATCCACCTCATTCACCAGATCTGGTACCTTGTGACTCCTGTCTCTTTCTCAAAGTCAAAATGACCGTGAAAGGTGTTATGGCTTGTATCTAGACCCACCCCCACCCCCACCAAAGCCTCATGCTTTTCAGAGGTGGCTGGAACTGGAGTGTGTGGCACTGGGATGAATTCATGGCTCAATGCTAGGATTAAGGGCACTAGGACTGAGGGTGTGAGTGCTGCCTACCCTAAGTAGCCTGGATGAGATATAAGGGACGAGAGTTGCTTGTCACTTGTTCCTTGCTTGCTTTTGCTGCCTCCTGCCTGCCATGGACTGTTTCTCCTCTGCCACACCACCCTGCTTTAGAGCCAGCTGACTATGGAATAAACCTCTACAAACTGTGAGCCAAGTAGACCTTTTCTCCTTTAACTTTGGGAGTCAGGTATTTTGTCTCAGCAAGAAGGAGAAGTAACTAAGACAAAAAGGAAATGTTTTAATCCATTCAGGATATTAAGACAGCCACAGCAACTACAGATATACTCAAGCAAGGAAAGACTCCAGAACAGCTTCAGAAAATGGCAAGAACTTTAGGATGCTTGTGTGTGGAATGAGAGGGAGGATTCTAAGGGAGATTAATGCCAATGCGTATTTGGTTGTAATAAATTTTTTAATTTAAACATGCACTGTATGTTTCAGTCATACCTCATCGGTTAACAACTTAACAGAAAACAAATTAACTTAAAAATTAAACATATTATAAAACATATTTTATTTTATTAGTTTTTCCACATAATCAAGGTCTTCTTTGATAAATCTCTCTAATTTATTTATTCATTCTCAATTCTTTTATACTATATTGACAATTGAAAAAACAGCTTTTGAAAGCAAAATTTGGCAAAAGTACAAAGGTAATATCTCATCAAAGGCATTGTCAAACTAGAATTTTGAGGGATAAGGAGAAAGGACAAAAAAGTCCACTGGAGATTTCCTTTCTCCTTCAAGCTGTTTCGTATTCTAAAGGCTAATAATAATGACTAAAGTCATATTTGAAAATGTTTGCTAATTTAAAAACATTAACACAAAAAGGACTGATTGTAAAGTTCAAAAGTAAAAATGCACAATAAGTGAAACTAAAATATAATAAGTGAAATTGGGTAAAGTTGAAGAGAGAATTAACAAAGTGGGAGAGGAAGAGAATATTAATCCTAGAGTTACTAGGGTCATTGGGTTACTGAAGGGGGAAAGTTATAATTAGGAAGAAACACTTTTGAAGAGATAATAACAAAGAGATTTCTAAAGCTGATAAAAGATAAGTCACAGATTGAAGAAGTGTTACATAAGCCTCAGTACAAACAAAGAAAATCACACCTGATGGTACAATGTAGATTTGCTTATAAATAAAGAAAAATGGAACATTTCACAGCAGTCAGAAAAAAAATAACATCAAGGGAACAAAAAATTATCTGGTCACTCCCTTTCCAATAAGCATAATGAACACAGGAAAATGCAGTCTTGTATCCTTCAAAAGCTGTAAAATACTTCCAAACTAAATAATATATCCATAAATCTACAGAAAAACCGAATATTTCCATAAATTTTCATGTAGACAATTTTTTGTGAGAATAAGACATCAATAATCAAAGTAAAAAAGCATAGCATGATCTTCATAAAATTATAAATTTCTTTCTATTCCTCAAAAGATGTCATTAGATACATGAATAGACAAACCATAGACCATTAGAAAGTCTTCTTGACATATGCTTCTATAAATGGATTTTTAATGAGAATACAATATTCTTGTACTTAAAGAATTAAAAAGGCAAGAAACACACGCCAAAAAAGTTAAACACCTGAATATATACTTTATAAAAGAAGATTTTTGATTGGTTAAAACTGACAAAATTATACTAACAATATTACTATCAGGTAAATTCAAGTTAAAGAAACAATGAAATTCTATTTGCACATACAGAAAACTAAAAAGAAAAAAAGATGGGCATTATTAAATGCTAGACAGTGTAAAACAGCTTGAGTTGAGTCTAAAATGCTGCAATATTCTTTAGAAACTCATCAGCAGTTTTCCATAACGTTAAACATCTACTCATGACTCAGCAACTAATTCCTGGGTATAAAACCAATAAAAAATATTCACATAAGTGTCTACACAGGAATGTCAAGGTTGTTTGTAGCACCACCTTTCCAGCACTGGGACAGAATACCTCACACCGGAAACTTGAAGGAGAGGTTTACTGGGTTTATGGTCTCAGAGGTTTTGGTCCTTTTGGTCCTTTTGGGTGAAAGGCAGAAACATCACAGTGGAAGGGCCTTGTGGAGGAGAGCTGCTCGACCATTCATGGGAAAAACAGGGCAGAGGAAGAGCCAGAGAAGGGCCACTGGCCAAATACAACAATGGACACAAGTGTTCGTCCAGTGATAACCTAGTGCGTGGTGCACTGAGGTGTATTTCCTGGTATATGTTTTGCCTAAAGTATTCATTAAAATATTAATATGTAGTGGAGAGTAATGAGTAATGACTTCTTTAGCCTTGGAAAGGATATCAGCCATTTTTAGACTATATTTTAAAAAGGTTTTTATGACTATTCTCTGACAATAAATAGAACTTTTCCTTCTGAATTAGTACTGTCAATCTCATTTCTCTTTCTCATTCCTCTTTTTCATATTTAGCCAGAGATGGAGATTAAAAGGCATCACTGAAGGGCTCACCATTTTTAAAGAGGTAATTACTTGGTTATCTTTTAACTATTCTGTTATCTGACTTAGCAAAACAGAATAATCAAATAGTTTGTTTTTAAAAAATCCAATTTCAGAATGGTTAGTCAAACTGATGTTATTAAGGAAAATTAACAGTAGTGGAGATACGACTCCAGTACAATCAAAGATTAGCAGAGGAACACAGAAGTATCTTAATCCTGTAAGTTCTCCAAGTCCTTGTCGAAAAATGTCAAGCCAAATGACCTGAGGTCTTAGACAAAAAGAAAGATGGATTATTACTCAAAATGGAGAATTAATTCTTGTCATTTCCTACTCTACACCGGAACCATCCATATACACATTAAGGCAATAACACTGTGAAACAGGGGGAAAAATTCCTGCTAGGATTATACATCCCAGACATATCACATAATGAGCAGTGGTCTCGTGGTCTAGCTAGAAGACAAATACAAGTAACAAAGCTGGTGGTCTTCCCATTCACCCCACACAAATCAGTCACTAGCAGTGCTGTTAAAGATCATACATCTCAATAATGGCACAGTTATTATTCTGTTTTCCCTGGAATAATAGCCTTAAAAAAGGAGCAATCCGGTTGACATTGCCTGAAAAGAGTCAGTAAGTCAGTCAACACCGGGGACTGTAAGTGTCCCCAAAATGATCCATAAACAAAAGTATATGAGAACTACTATTTTAGAACCTATTTCCTTAGCCAAAATACTGTCTACTTCCATATATTCACATTTAGGAACTGTGTCCTTTGGGTGATCTAATTCTCTCAGGATATAAGTGATTCTTCACACTTCTAAGGGTCACATAACATAGTTCATTTTTTCTTTGTAGGAATCTGAACAGTCAGATCAAAGAATTAGAGGTGATTTTTGTAAAGTAGGAAGGATTTTCTTTCTCCTTGTGTTTTATATTTATAGCATTTTCTCTCAGGATCCAATATTAACTTTCACTTAACAGCAATCTGAAAAATATGCCTCTTAGTCAGTTCCCCAGGGAAAATGGTAAACCAATAAAAACAGAGATCATTTTTTGGCACAAGAGTAAAACAAATAAGCCTCAAATAAGAAGACATCAGGAAGCATTAGTAAAATATGGTGATGCATGAGATAAACGGAAATGTGATATAGTGTGGAGTTACAGATTAAAGAACATCTCTTCTAATATACATGTCAATCTAGCAAGGCAAGGGCTAAAGCTCTGGGCTCCACCAGGTCATCGAGTCATACTGGGAAGATACGGGGATGCGGATCATGTGGGGATCCACAAATAGAACACTGCAAATAAACACAGGGATTTATGTCTTCATAGATTTTGAGGGATAACGTTCCATTGGAAATTATAGTGCTTGTGGGATGTCACAGATTTCAGACTTAAAAATCCCTTTAGTTAGATCAGCCTTTTATGAAATACCTAAGTCTTTGCTTTAAAAAAATAAAATGAGAAAAGAAAAAATCCCAGGGGGTTGTACTCCATTTTTCAGAACTTAGGTCATAGGAGAATGACCTGGGCTCTCTGAGACAAGACTTACTTTATCTATGTGATAAAGTAAGCCTCCAAAATGAGTTCTATCGAGAAGATTGTTAAGAGTTTATACCTTAAATGTGCTCTCCATTTCAAAAGCTTAAATGTAGAAATATTTAATAATCTTGCTTTTGAGAGGTAGACAATTTAATATATATTAATTAATATCAGCCAGGTTCTACTTTGACTTTATTTTGAATATTACAGAAGAAGTAAATATCTGACATAAAATCAGGATAAATGAAGCTCTTCCCTAAAACCTTCTATATGACCGCAATGTCTCAAACACAGTTTCAGTGTGTCCCTGCTGCTTCCTGTGTGGGAAGCTGGGTCTCAACCTGGTGGTGCCAACAAGAGTTGAGATCCTGCAGGGTGGCCCACTGGGACGTTCCTGGTCACAGGGAGAGCTGCCATGTGGAGAGGTGCATGCAGCTCTCATGGGACCCCTGAGCTCTTCTGAGAGGAGTTATTGTAGAGTACTCCCAACCCCTGCACTGTTTTCTATGTTGCTGTTCTGAGCTGATTTTTCCCCTTGAAACACTCTTTGCTGCCCACCATGATGTCTCCACCAAACCCCTACCACCCTTCTCAAGCCCTTGAATCTTCAAAGCTATGAGCCCGAAGAACCTGTTCTCTTCTCTGAAGTTATACTGTGTCTAGTATGCTGCTCCCACAGTAGAGAATGCTCTGATGCAATAAATGTGATGGTCCAAGGCAGAAGAAAACTTAAAATTACATGGCCAACATTCAAAAGGGAGTTCTAATATGACCGCACTATATAAATACTAAGCGAGCAGGGGAAGGGTTTCACAGGGCTAGAGAAATAGGCTGCAGCCTTTGGATTTGACATGTTTCATGCATAAGAAATGGGGTTCTGAAGACGTGGATATGCCTGAGGGCCTCCCGACCAACTTGTGCTCCATCCACACAGGACTCACGGAAGCCTGACCAACAGTGAGTCCTGAGGAATACCTCTTAGGGGGACACTGAAATATTAGGCCTAAAGGATGAATTATCCAAAATCAAACTGGAAGAAAACTATAGAAACTACTTGGATAATTAACTCAACCCATCATTTTCAAATATTAACAAAGATCCAGGGATCACTAGATAAAAACGGAAGCCACTTAAATGAAAGGAAAACTGATAAACACACTGAACTGGGAAACAAAAATAATTAGAAGAAGAAAATTTTATTTTACATGTTTTATTACTATAATCATAGACGTAACTACAATGTTATATATTAATTGAGGCCATGTAATTGTGCTGACCTTCATGTAAAGTGGCTTTATATGTAATCCTCATTACTTAAACTCACTAAAACAGAGCCAAGCCATATGGCTCTCTTTTCAAAACATTAAGTTTCAGTTTGTAACCAAACACAAAATTATTTCATAAAATTGGGCTTCTGTCTTTTTTCTAGCACTACTGGGCATTTAACCCAGGGCTTTTATCAGTTACATTCCTAGGCCCACTGCTTTTAAATTTGAGACAGGATCTAACTAAGTCCCCAAGTTTTCCAGGCTGCGTGGACTCACATTGTTGATGTCCTGTTTCAGCCTCCCAGAGTGCTGGGATTATGGGCATAGGCCACCATGCGCAGCTCAGACGGGCTTTCACCCACATTTAGATCATATCACCTGAAAGCAGGCTGTGGTGGAAAAATAATATATCAAACAACAGAAATATAACTGAAAATTGGAAGTGTGTGTGTCGGGATTCACTAAGGGAACGGGTCTGGTGTGTGTGTGTGTGTGTGCATGCACGTGAGTGTGTTTATATAAAGGATTTACTAAGTAGGATAGAGTGGCCACCTGCAGAGTCGGGGGGCAGAGTGCAAAATAACCTCTGCGTCTGGAGGCCGAGGGTCCAGTCAAAGGTGCAGGGCCAGAGCCCAGCAGAGTCCAGTGCAGGTCCACACAGGGAAGCCCAAGGGTCTGCACTGGGAGACTAAAGAGTCCACAGCAGAGCCCGAGGGGGTGGAAACAGCCTTCCAAAGGCTACCGGTGAGGACTGAATCACCACCTCCAAAGAAAATGAGACTTCTGTCTTCTTTCCATTTTTATTCCATCCAGGCCACAAGCCTACTGGTTGGCAACCCACCTCCTACTCCCATGGAGGGTCTTTTCTTGTAGCTTTGCCAATCTGTCAATCATCCAGACACACCCAGATCTCTACTAGCCATTAGGCAGTTCTTACTGGAGTTGACACATCATGACCAGCAGTCACAGTGTGACTACTAAAGTTTAAGTGACAATACATAACAATAAATTGTAGAATGGACTAAATCAAGCTGGTGATATACAAGAAAGAATTCAGTAATCCTCCTGTACAAATCAAAGAGACAAAGACATGGAATATATCTAAGAAAATATGGAAAAGGTACAGGATAGGTTGAGGAGGTTTAGAATTCCAGAAACAATTTAGGGAGGGAATATTCAAAGAAATACTCCTGAATAAGATTTACTGGAAAGATCTGCTCAAAGATTAGTAAAATAAATGAAAATAACCTGTGCTAGACAGATAAAAAAGTACGCCATCCCTCTCACCTGACACTCATATGCTCATATCCCATAACTGATTTATTTTGTGCTTCTTTACAAACGGTATATGTAAAATAGTAACTTTAAAAATGAGTAGTTATTTCATCAAAGATTTTAATTTAGAAATTGAAATTAATAAAAGTTTCAGTGAGTTGAACATATAGAAAGACCAAAGAATGCTTAGCAATAATTTTTAATTAATATATAATTTATCAACAAAATGACAAGATGTTTATTTCTAAATTCAAGAAATAAGCAGCAGTGTAAGAGCAACAGGAGTTGGCCTTTCACGTTGCAGCGTTTTATTTGGAAATGTAAACTCTTAAAAAATGATGACGGAATAATTCATAAGAAATTCTGAATAAAAGAAACTAATTTCACAGAAAGATTATTTTATACATACAAAATTATAATTTTCCTGTTGATTCAGAGTGAGTTTTTCATGTGTATGGTATTTAAGTACAGCTGAAGCTAAAGTATTCCCTGTTTGAAGAGGAACTAGATATAGGTGGAGAAAGGTGATTTCTTCTAAAGGGAAACATGGGTTTCTTTGCGAGGGGTGAGGAGAAGGAGAGGAAGAGTGGGGGGGAGAAGGAGGGAGTAAGTGAGAAGGGGGAGGAGAACAAGATGGTAGCTGAGTAAAATCTTCCTGTGCCCTGCTTGCCAAGTTGCACCAAGGTGAACTGCTATTGGTGCTGCAAACGAGAGCTGTCTCCTGCTCAAACAAAGAGAGAATGAAGTACAGGACTTGGACTTGAACCTCAGGGCCTGGCCCTCTGTGCTGGGCAAATCCCACGAGCCCTGCCACCAGGCTGATACCAGGGATTGAGCTCTGGATCAGCTTTAGGCCAAGCTGCTGACTGCACCCACCACTTCTGGCTCCACCCCAAGAAGCAGGCAGGGGAGCAAGACCCTTGCCATGGGGAGTAGTGCAGGGGAGCCAATGAGGGAGCCCAGTGCCAGAGAGAAACTGAAACTCTCATGGCACAGGCTAGGGGAGCTAAGGTACAGGCTGAGATTCATATGGTGGAGGGACAGATGGGTTTCTACCTCCATCATGTTGCCTCCATCACAGTAGGATGCCCAGGGCACACCCACCCTCCTCCCCAAACCATTGGATCCTCTGGCTGTGAGATTCAGGTGGGACCCAGCACAGAAACAGCTGTGGTGACAAATGGACTGTCTCCTCCACCCACCCCCTATCCTTGGGCAGCACAGCCACTGTGGAGATGGGGCTCTAGAACTCCCTGGCACCATAGAGACTGGAGTCCTCATGGGATGGGCAAGTGTCTTGGCCTCCATCCCCACCAGCTGCAGCAGGGCTCAGAGTATCACTGTACTGAGCAGGCTGTGAGTTAAATGCTGCCCAATTTAGCATCATCCTAGGTTGCAACAGAACTGAATTCGCCAACCACATGCCAGCCTTGAGCCACATGGGATGGCACAAAACCCCATTCACTGGGAGTAGGACATGTAAGTAAGCATCCCATTTTGCCCAAGAACTTTGTGCTGGGCTGCTAAAACCTATCATGGGGTGACTCCTAATGGCCCCCCAAAACAGCAGCAGAGCCAGAAGACACATGGTCCCTGTCAGTTAGATTTCTGTTGCACTGGCATCCCCAGTGGCTGGCTGTAGCAGCCTTGGGCCACAAGCTCCTCTCAGCAATGTGTACCCATAGAGGCAGGAGCTTTGGCCCCATTCCAGTGCTGTGCTGGTGTTGATGGGCTACTGGCCCAGGCATGACACAGCTTGGTGGCATGCATGTAGCATAGGACCTTGGGGCTTATCCGTCTATTGTCCATCGTGATTTTCCAGAGCCAGGTAGAAACCTACAGTTCCTAGGCACAGGACTCTGGATGAGGCATCTGGCCTAGCCCTGGACAAAGGCTTGTGGAGATTGACTACTCTTGCTATATACTTTCCTTATTCATTCCAAAGAACACATCAACCATGGATTTGGAATAAACCTGGGCTTGGACTGCCTCTAGTATTGAAAGAGTGGCAACACACCCGCAGCAGACTCCCCACAAATCTGTTGGGCACCCTGGAGGAATGAAATAGTGAAAGCGACTAAAGACTCAGAAGAAATAAAGAGCCTACTTAAAATGTATGTGCAGAGGACTGTAATATTGATTGCATAATGCCCAAGGCAGGCTGTGAAGAGTTAACCCCACAGTTGGCTTGTTCATAGAAGTGAGTGTGGCTGAAGACTATGTCCCGAGGTCAGAGTAACTCGCACCCAAATTCCTTTCCCACAACTAAAACCTTCAGACTAAAAGGATAGTGTTCTAATTATAATCATACATTTTGCCTATTCTGTTCCTAATTTGAGGATGTTTGTCTTGTCCTTTATGAGCCTTGTTTACATTAATTTCCATAGAATCCACACATTGCCTTTACCCCAATTGACTCCCAATAATAGTCAGTGCCTAGAATTGTCCAGGCCTTTGTCAGTTGCACTGGCATGGGTCATCCTGGCCCCTGCTTTCTCTCTTTTAGTTCTGTCTCTTAGTGTATTCTTTTTCTCAGGCCTGCATCACACACTGGGCAGGTGGGGATTGGAACCTGACTACAGGGGTCTTGAAATATGGAAACACAGGCACAAACAGAGCCAGATAGGAAGACTGGACTAAATACTTAATCCTTCAGTGTTCACACAAGATCATGTGCCAGGGAACTCCAAGAACTTTCATAAGCCATGACCTCACTAATAAGGTGCCAGAAATTAGCCAAAACTCTTAGGGAATTTGAAACAGTTGTCTTAAGGAAACTCAGTGAACTAAAAAATAATCATAAAAGTAATGTTTAAATATTCTAACAGAGAAACTTTGAACAAAGTGTTGGAAGCAATAAAAAAACCTAAAATTCTTAAGCTGAAAAGTAAACTCAGTAAAATTAAAAATATGATTGAAGTAATCAATTACAAGGTAGATCAATCAGAAAAAAATATGATTGAACTTGCAGCCCAGCATTTGAATCTACACAGTCAGTGGAGAATACAGATAAAAGAATGTAGAATGAAAACACCTTATGGGAATTCGGGAAGAATATTAAAAGAAAGATGCAGATGTTTGAGGTTCATGAAGAATTTAAGAATGCCAAAGGATTAGAAAGGTTATTCACAGAAATGAGAGAAAATTTTCCAAAAGATTAAAGTACCCAGGTATAGGAAGGTCAAAGCCACCAGTCACATTTAACTCAGTGGAGTTCAGCCACAGCCTCCTGACCATGGCCCTCAAAGGTGAAAAACAAGGGGGCATCGAGGATGTCAGATGTAAGGAGCCAGTAACACTCGTGTCCTGACTGCTCTGACAGCAGAATTCTCAATAGAAGCCTTCCAAGACAGGAGAGAGCAGCATGAGGCTTTCACTGCACTGAAGGAAAAAACTGTCAGCCAAGTGCAATGTCCTCCATGAAGCCAAGCTTAGAAATGAAGGAGAGAGAAAACCATGCCCAAGCGAAGCTGAGAGACTCCATCTCCATCAGATCATTCTACAAGAAATATTAAATGAAGTACTTCAAGATGCTATAAGGAGGCATTATCAGGTAAGATAGTATGAGAAGGCATAAAATAATTAGCCTGGCACAGCAGTGCACATCTATAATCCCAGCACTTGGGAGGCTGAGGCAGAAGGATTACTATGATTTTGAAGCCATCATGGGCTGCATAGTGAGCTCAAGGCCAGCCAAGGCTGCACAACAATACCCAGTTTCAAAACAACCAAAACACTCTATTGAACAAATTCAGAATGTACGAATTGGTGAGTGTGTAAACTACTTATATGTTTACCACTAAGATTAAATTTTTTAAAATTCAAAATAATAACAACATGAATATGTTAAGAAATAGGCAATATCAAAGAAGTAAAGTAAGATATTAAAAAGTCAAAATGTTAGGAGAAATAGAGTACAAGTAGAGAGTTTTCTCATTGTATATTTTTTCTTGATCTGTTTGTAATGTTTATGCTCATGTTAATTTGCTGCCATTTCAAAATAGTTTCTTACAAACAAAAGATATTTTTGTATGCCTCATGGTAACCACAAGGGGACATGGAATTACAAATGGACTTTTAAAAGGCAAGATCTAATTAAATGTTGATTATAAGAAAGTTACTGTACCACTAAGTTTACACAGATTAAAATTAAAGGCATGATGTCTTAGTTACTTTCTTGTCGTTGAGACACAATACCCGACACCCACAATTTAAAGGAGGAAAAGCTTACTGCTGCTCACTGTTTGTAGAGGTCTCAGTCCATAGTCAGCTGGCTCCAAGGAGCTCAGGGCGGGCAGCAGAGAGGAGAGAGAGATCAAGGGCAGAGGAGGGCAATAGAAACTTCTAGATCACACCCCAGTGGCCCAGCTCTTGCGCCTGGCTTCCCCTCCCAACATCACCTTCAGCTAATGCACTGATGAGTATCACACCCCTGTGATCTACTCACCTCCCCAAAGCCACACCTAAGAGTGCAGGGACACTGGGGAAACATGAGACATAAACCACGACAGATGCATTAAGATATTGCATGCAAATGGAACTTAAAAGAAAGCAACAGTAGCCACACTGATGTCAGATTAAATGGGCTTGAAATCGAAGGCAGTAAAAACAAAGAATGTCATTATATAACGATAAGGGGGCAATTAAACAAGAAAAGTGGCAATTCTAATTCTACATGCATCCAATATTGGAGACCCTGGTGTACTACATAAGTATTAAGACCTAGAGGGAGAAATGGACCCCAATACAATCATTAAAGACTTTACTAGCCACTTTCAGCAATGGATAAATTGTCCAGACTGAAAAGAAACAAAGAAATAGCAGAGATAAATAGGATCCTAGAGCAAGGATCTAACAGGCATCTACAGGACATTCCACCCAACCACTGCCAGGACACATTTTTCTCATGAGCGCACACAGCCTTCTCCAGCAGAGATCAGATCATAGACCACAAAACAAGCCTCAACACATTCTTAAAACCTGAAGTCCAATCATCTGTCTTTTCTGACCACAATGTGATAAAACTAGAAATCAATAACAAGAAAACCATTGGAAACTATAAAAATACATGGAAATCAACTTACTTTTGAACAGCCAGTGAATTAAGGAAGAAAACTTAAAAATTTCTTGAAACAGATGAAAACGGCCACAGAAAAATACCAAAATCAATGGAACACAGCTAGAATAATAATAAGCTGGAGGCTTACAGTATTCAAAGATTACATCAAAAAAGTAGAAAGATGTTAGAAAAATAGTCTGTCAGTACAACTCAAAAACTAGAAGAAGAGACCAAGCCAGACTCAAAATTAGTAGAAGGAAGTATTAAATAGTAGAGCAGAAGTAAAAGAAATAGGCCTAAAAAATCATTGAAACAGAGTTGATTCTTACAAAAGATAAGCAAAATACACATACTCTTAGTTAGACTAAGAAAGAGAAAGTCAATAAAATTGATGATGAAAAAGGAGATTTTATCACTAAATAAATACACAGGATCATTAGCTATTATGATAACTTTTCATAAGTCATTAGATAATAAAATAAAATCAATAATAAAAATATTTACAACTAAATAAATACAAGGGGCCATTAAATGTTATGATAAAAAGCTGCATGACAACAAATTTGAAAATCTACAAGAAACTTAAAATTCCTAAACACATTCATGTTACCAAGATTGATAATGAAGAATTAAAATACATGAGCAGACCAGTAACAAGGAACAAGACTGAATCCTTAATAAAAAGCTGCCCATCAGAGAAAAGCCCAGGACCAGAAGGCTTCACCTCTGAATTCCACCCAATACTTTTTTTGTGGTTACATATTTTTATTCTGTTTTTATAATTGGATCAATGTGAGAATCAATAAACAAATATATAAATGGATATAAATTAAATCTACCAAATATTTAAACAAACACTAATAGTTCTAAGTTATTCCCAAAGATAGAAGAGGAAGAAATTCTTGCAAACACATTCTACAATACTCTGGCATTGTAGATGCTGAAAAATTATACCAAAACATACAAGGACATAGAAAAAGTAAGCAAAGAAAAGGCCAACATCCATGATAAATAGTGGTGCAAAAATCCTCAGCAAAATTCTAGCAAATGAAATCCAACAGCACATGAAAAAGATTATTGCCCGTGATCAATTTGACGTCTTCCTGCAGATGCAAGAATCTTTTAATATGTGCAAATCAACAAAAGTGATGCACTCTATCAACAGATGAAGGAAAAAAACATGCCATCATGTCAATAGACACAGAAAAGTCATTTGACAAAATTCAACGTCAGTTCATGATGAACATGTTGAACAGATTAGGTACAGGACTGTCAAAACTAAACACAATAAAGGCCATTTAACATAAACCAACAGCCAACATTTTGCTGTATGGAATAAAGCTAAAAGCCTATTTTCTTTTCTTCCCTTTTTCCTTCTTTCCTTCTTTCTCCTTCTCCTTTTTCTTTTTTGCTCACAAGGCTAGATATTGAACCCAGGCATGCAGCGCTACATCCTCAGCCTTTTTAAATTGTCTAAGTACAGGTCTGTAGTACATGCACTCTGTAATCATCTTGGGGAGGGGGTACTTGTCCCTCCTCCTCTACTTCCCTTTCTTCATTCTTGTTGATATTATTAGTCTTAGTTCATGGTTAGGGCATACGATGTCCACATTCACTGAGGTTATTAGGTCTTTGTACCTGGCATATCTTCACTCTACCTATTTCCCCTGCTCTTTCTAACTTGTTATTTTGAGTCCAGGTCTTGCTACATTTCCCCAGCTGGGCTTGAATCTGCAGTCCTTCTGCTCCAACTAGCAGAGTGCTAGGATGACAAGTGTGAGCCACTGCACCTGGCAAAAGCTGAGGGCTTTTTAAGATTAGGAAAAAAACAAGGATGCCCACTTCCATCGCTTTTATTCAACACCCTGGTGCAAATCCTATCCAGAGGTAGCCGAGAGAAAGAAATAAAGGGCTGCTAAATTTGAAAAGAAGAAATAAAGATTATCACAGTTTGCAGATGACATGATATTACCTGGTGAAAAACTCCTAAAACTCTACCAAAACCCATTCAGATTAATACACAAATATCAGAGCTACCATTTGATTCAGCAGCCTTGCTGCTGGATATAAAGCCAAAGGAAACGGAGTCAGTGCATTGAAGAGACACCAGTACCCTCTTGTATACCGCAGCACCATTCACACCAACCAAGAAAGAGAATCAATGCAAGCATCCATCACCTGATAAACTGATTAAAAATTGTAGTACAGAGACACAATGGAATACTATCAAGTCTTAAAAATGAACGAAGTCCTGCCATTTGCAACAACATACATGAAACTAAAGATCACTACATTGCGTGAAACAAACCAAACACAGAAAGACAGACTGCAGGATCTCACTCTTAAAAAGTTAATCTATAGACATTGGGTGGAGGCTGGTGCTTATCAGAGGCCAGGTGAATTAACCACTGCAGGTGATGGTTAGAGAAAGGTTCTTCAGTAGGTACTAATTACAGTAAAATAGGAGCAAGAAGATCTGGTGTAGTATTTTACAGTGGATAACAGCAGACAACAATAATGCACTGTAGATTTCCAAATAGAACAGAAGGATTTTGAATCTTAACTATAAAGTAAATAATAAGTGAGGAGAGAGGTATATGTCACCTGACCTAAGCATTAAACACTGCGTTTATGTATGGCAACATCATGTGGTAGCCCACTAACATGCAACTTCATAATTTTACCAGTTAAAAATAAATTTCGAAAAGACTCGTTTTTTTATCACTAACAGCAACATTCAGATGAATCAAGTTAAACACATGGGGCACCTTTTTAAGAGAAAACTTTAGGTGTGAGCAAAAAATCATGAGATTATAAAAATTAAATTTTATTGAATTATAGACTTGTTGCCCACTTAAAATTGAGATGAAATCAATGGACACAAAGGAAATGTTTCCCAAATCATATTTAATATTACCTTTAAGTGGTTTTCAGATCTCTGATGATTACTCAAGGTTACTTGGAAGAGAGGATTAGGATTAGTAATGCAGACACGGCACGTTCTCATGGAGTGTCTTCTTATTCAATGCATGTGTAGCAAGGCTTTGAATTTGGGCAAGGCCCTGTATCTCCTGCCGCGTATCATGAGAACATGAGAAGCAACATTCCACCCACTTGTATAGCTTCTGCTGTTACTCTCCACCAGGAGAGCAGTGGCAATGCCTAATTCGTTCATGTAGGTGCTCTGATTAAATCCAAATGTCCAGATTGGTGGTCGTTCACCGGCAGTCATTCACCAGACACCCTAGTAACAAGCAGTGTGCAGCAAGGTTTGAGAAGCACTGGAGTAGAGTGAGTCTGGCCTAATCTTTCAATTTATGTAATTTTCCGTAAATGTTTTAGTTAACAGTCTGAACACTATGATCTTTGCTTGGGTCTATTATTTCCTTAGAGTACATAAATGATGATTTTTCTAAATTCCATCATGATCTCATTAACTGCGCCTATAAAGGAAAATTTTTGTCATCTGCTATTTGATTGCTGTAAACTACAGGTTTTATAACTAATTTAGAAGGAACTTGTCATTTCCACCCCGACTTATTTTATTATAGAAGTGGTATTGGCTAACTCTAAGTCCATTCACAGCCCAAGGCTTCTCTGACCCACAGTTATATTTTTAAATTTTTTACATTTTTCAAAGTGTATTAATGGGACAAAGAATACCATCAATGAAAGAGGAGGGTGGACAACAAAGAAGAAACAGAGGCTGAAATAGATCCCAGGGCCTAAGATATTTACTATCTGGTTTTCCACAGAAAATTTTTACCCATTTAGCTTGCAATAAGGGGTTTGTATTCTAGCAAATCTACCAAGGTAAAGGTAACTAACTAGTAAATGCTTTTAAAAATATACTCATGAATTTTAACATAACTTAGGGTTTCAATCACAGTAGGAAATATCTGTGGCTCTCCCATAGTTTAGGCCAGCAGAACACTTGCACCTAAGTCTCTAGTTTTCTTTGGTTTTATTCTGTAATTTTAGCTGGAGTCTGTGATATTCGCCAGTTCCTTTATTTCTGAAACAGGAGATTCCATTATGTCTCATACTTTCCTGACCCAGTCCTTGTACCAGCCATTTCTTCCACCCAGGTTTCTGACGTGAGAAATCAGGTTTAGAGACCAAAATCTGGGTAACGAGAGTGCTGATTGCTAATGAATTGCCCTTAATTGTAAGATACATTGTTTTTGTTTCTATGCTTTTTCAATTAGTTATTTTAGCAATGTGCAAATATACCAGTAAACCTTATTGATATTTTCAAATCACCTCTGAGTATGGATATTTCTCTTAACTATTTGATTTTATGTCTCTTTTCTCTTGTGCTGAATTCTTAATTCCTACAAAGGTGAACATAATTTCTTACTTTATTCTATAATAAAATAGCATAATATTATTAACAAATGCATTTTAAATCACATAAATTTCTTTAATATGTAACTATTTAAAGATATCTTGGGTGATATATTGTTGGTTCATTAACATTGTACTCATGGACAACTGCACTATAACTTGGGTCTGAAAAAACTTATCTAACACTCCTGTTTTCTCTGTGAAGTGCATGACAGATCAACTTAGGAAACTAGATTGCGCTTTATCCTTGGGGACCACTTTAAACAATGAAATCACCAAATAAAAGCAAAAGAATGTGAAAATATGGCATCAAAGAGAACGGGAAAGTCACATTATTTACAGGATGAGAGCTGAACAGAAGGTAGAGTTCTCCTGGTTGCTCTAAGCTGAGAACAAGTGCCTCATTCAGACAAGTCCAGTAATTTTGCTGCTGTGGGAAGCTGGTGACTGAGAAAGCCCTGTAGTACTAGTGTGGAGTCCCAAGTACATTGTCATGAACGGCAGATCCTCAGATATGGACTCTGGCTGAGTAGAACTGGCTGCACGGAAAGATTCAAGGGTAACAAAGAGAGGAAGAATCAGCAAGGTAGAAGTGTGTGGGGGGTGGGTAGGAAAGCTTGATTTCTCAACTTAGAAGTTTTAACTGAGAGAAACATGGGTATAAGACAGGTGCACTAAAGGATTTTCAGATGTGTGATAAGGCTATGTTTCTGCTTAAGAATCATCTTTCCATGTGTGTGTTGCTGGGCTTAGCATCAGGCCCGGTAAGAAGCAGCGACCCACACTGAGGAGACAGGAGTGGTGTCCAAGGGGCTGGACAAGGAGCCGGACTCAGGGTGAGCCAACGGGAATCAAAGCTGACTCTGGGTAACAGAAATGCCACGTACTGGGACAGTGACTACAGCAGCCAGAACCGGTTTCAAAATGGGAAAAAAATCAAGAATTTATTTAGCCAAGTCAAATCATAGTTGCCTACATGATATATCTGCATCGATGCAAAAAAAAAAGTTAAATGTAGAAATCAGCCTTTAGATAAATATATGGAGAGGGTTGTGGACTGAATTCAAACTAAAGAAAAACAAAATAAAACTAAGAGGTCAAAGAAGGTAGGAGAATATATTTAAAAAATACATTTTTCAAAGTGGTCAGAATGGTAAGAAGGAAACAGAGGGTGTTTACATGAAAGCCAACATAGACAGACGTTCAATGAGGAAGAAGTGAATAGCAATGTTAATTACAGCAAAGAAGTGAAGCAAGATAAACTCCTACAGACATCCAAGAGATGTGGCAATTACAAGGGCCTTGGGGACCCTAGCACAGAGGGCTTCACTGTAATGAAAGCCAGACTGGCGTAGGTTGGGAGGGAAGCAGATGGTGAGCAAGTCTAGACAGTCTATTTGCGATCCAGCACATGGTTGCGGGCGGGGCAGGTTTCATATTTCAGTGCTGCCACTTGAAAGCTGTGGTCACCGCTGGCAATTTACTCCACGTCTTTTTGTTTCTGTTTCGTCATCTCTAAAATAGTTTTGATAATAATACTTAAATAGCATAGTTGAGTGTTTTGTGCAGAAGAATTGAGTGTTTTTTAAAGAAGAAATGAGTTAATGCCTGGGAGGTAGTTAGAACATTACTTGGGAGAGAGGAAGCACTTAGGACACACTGACAATACCGCATTCTGCTAAAGTGTTTTTATGCTGAGCTCACTGGTAATACGCACGCAACTGTGAAGGGGAGTCTGCTGTTGTAATATAATTTTCAATTTATTTGCTAGAGAAGAATGGCATACCATAGCTTTGGAGGCAGTACTACTCCCTGTCCGTTAAGATACCCAGAATCAGCACGCTGACAACAGCAGGTGCTAGGCAGGGTGCAGAGCAAGGAGAAATCTCACTCACTGTTGGTGCAAATAGAAAATGGTGCATTCACTTTAGGACAGTTCAGTGGTTTCACGAGAAATTAAACATACTCTTGTCTATGATTCAGTAATTGCACTTCTTGTATCTACACAAAGGAGCTGAAATTTAAAATCCGCACACAGATGTTTTAGCATTTTTATTTATAATTGTCCAAACTTGGAAGCAACCAACATATCTTACTGTAGATGAATGGTTAAACAACCTGTGGTACATCCAGGCTACGGAATATTATTCAGCTCTAAAAAGAATGAGCTATTGACTGAGTGCAAAGGCGGAAGGAAATTTAAATGCATATAACTAAGTGAAAGAAGCCCTTGTGAATGTCTGCATACTCTATGACTTCAACAATGTGACATTTTTGAAAAGCAAAATCTACAAAAGCAGAGAAAGTATTATTTGTTGCCAGTAGGTGGATGAGCAGGGAGAAGGATATATGGGCCAAGCATAGACAACATTTAGGGCAGTGAGGATACTGTGTGTGATGCTGGAGTGGATACAAGAGGCTTACATTTATTCATCTCCACAAGGTCCGCGGCCCTGAGGGTGAACCTTATGTGCTCACGGGTCTCAGAGCATTCTGCTGTGTCAGTAAGGTGGTTAACAGTAACAAAGGCAGTGTAGTGTGCTTGTGGGGCTGTGGGTGGCAGGGGAGCTGCTCATGGGGGGGCAGTAGGTACCCAAGAATCTCCATACCTTCCCCTAAGCTTAGCTACGAACCTAAAATTCCTCCAAACAGAAAGTCTGCAATAAAATAAAAATTTTAAAATTTGAATCACCCTTGTTTACTATTAAATAAAAATAGGCCACAGAAAATTCGATTATGTTATATAGTGTAGTTTCACAAAACCAACATTTGTTTTTAACTTTGAAATCATGTTCCCTTCTAAGAACCTTTATAATATTTCTTGCATATTCTCATCTGTTACAATATTATTTTAAAATGAAGTTTTACCATACACCATATGACTTGAACTCCATGTTTTTTTAATTTCTGAATTAAAAATAATTATTAAGATGGTATATTATACTGTTATTTTAATTTCCACTCTAATCAATATGTTATGTTTTAGTCATTCATTCTTTAATATCATAATATGTTAAACAATTGTTTAACATTGTGGTTTTTTGGCTGCTGCGTTACCATGACACTGCAGAGTGTTAATTGTGAAAGTGATAGACTTCCAAGTTCGACTTGGTATGAACACTTTTCTTTGGCAAACCTTCCGCTTCAAATATGTAAACGTCCATTTGTGGTTTTTATGGTTTTGAGGCTCTTTGAGGGGGGAGGAGATTAGCTGGCTATGGTAAAAATTAACCTTGTGGGGTGCTGGCAGGTAGGCAGAGAAACACATACGCAAAAGGCTCACTCAACAAAGGATTCTCCAAAGATGTCCCAGGAGGGGGAGAAATCATGCCTTTAACCATGTTAAACAAAATACCCATATTAGGTACAGCTCATACTTGACAAAACTGTGCTTGATATTTATTCTAGCTAGATTTGCCTTGGTATTAATCCAAGCAATTCAGTTGTCTATTTCTAGAACTTACTATTAGAGTCTTCTTTATGTTAAAGAACAACTCATTTTCTCCAGCATTCCACTGCTGTCCCCTTAGACCTTCAAGTTCAGTTTTTCCAAACACATAATTTTCAGCGCTCTCTTACCATTCCACATCATTATATTGGTGGTTCCAGATCCCCTTCATTTTTTTGGCATAATAATTCAACAAAAAGTGTTGGACAGCTCATTTGTGCTATCTATTTTTATAGCTATTAGTCACAGAAAGATGAAAATTTCTTAAATGACCCCATCAGTGGATATTCAAACTAGAGAGGAGTAAGTAAAAAATGATGATTTGAAATCATTAGGACCACATCTTTGTCGTGACTCATGATGAGAATGATTCACAAGCAGATCTAACTTGTCTAAAGTCAGACAGCAAAGCTCAACTTTGGGAGTTAAAATCAGAGGATTCGTACGAAAAACACACAGAATAATGGCCTGCACGTGTCCTCAGGCCATCACATAGCCAGGAAGGCTACAGCGACAGCAGGGCTGGTGGGTGAGTAGTTAAGGTCCTAGCTTGAGATAACTATGGAGCTTAAGGCAGGAGATGCATCCTGCAAAGCTTACTGCTCATTAAGGCATTTATGGAGTGCTTTCTAGGCACTGTTCTAAATCTACATCTAAACCCATCTAATCTTCTCAAAACCCTATAATGTAAATACGTTTTCATCCCCATTGTACAGAGGAAGAAACTTGGCACAGAAAGTTAAATAACTTTCTCCAAATTACATAGTGAGCAAACGGGAGAGCTAGGGTATGAAGTGTGTCCAGAGGAAGTTTTCTCACCCAAGGCTTTTACAGTCTCTCTGGCTGGACTCCTGGTGATCCCAGGGGTTTAACATTATTTTAAGTTTATTTTGTTCTAATGTATTTTCAAGAGTAGAATGAGAGGCTACCGAAAACTCTCAGGAGGAGGAAGCAAGCAACAGGGTCATTTTGTTTAAAACAATTCCTCTTGTGGCTCATTAACAAGTAGAAACAAGTCATATTTTAGGGATGAAACCATGGCAGCTTTGAATGAGGTGATGGTAGCGGAGTTATAGAAAGTTGGATAGATCCAAGAGCTACTTAGGGTTTAGAATTAAACCTAGTTGATGATTGCCTAGATTTGGATGGAGGCGATACCACAAGAATTTCCAGTTTACTTGCATAAGAACCTTGATTCTCAGATTATCCATCTTTCACCCCAAACAGTAGATGCACTGCCACACACATATAAACATATATGTTGCTTCCATACTTCGCCGGGCTGAGACCACATAAAGATGCGCAACGTCCAGACCAGTGTTGATGGATCTCCACTAGTGGGGTTCCCTCTGGCTTGCACGTCCTCTGCATCATTACTGCACTGTGGTTTGGGGCTTCTGGAGATGACAGGAGAATCCACTTCCATCACCCCATGTTAGATAGGGAAAGGAGAGGTGAAGACAAATCAAAGAATGAATTCAGTTCAACAGCTAAAAGCATTTCATCTGAACAGAGTGAACTGGAGAACCAAAATCCAGATGGAAAGTTCCATAATTAAACCAGCACCAAAACGGAGATATCAAGCCAAGGATTCGGATCAGCAACACAGTGCCTGCCTGACAAATGCGAGGTCCTGAGTTGGATCCCTGGTACCAAACACAAAACAAAACAAAACAAACCTTAGAAATCAAATCCCATGATGAGGGAGGCCTGGGATTGCAGTGCAGATGCACCCGAGAGCACATGTTGGCTGGATACTGGTAAGTCTTTCCATCTTTGCTCGGGTATCCTCACTGTAAAATAAGTTTATAGTCAGTTTACAAAATGTTTCTAAAAAAGTTTCTAAAAATGTGATTCTCTTTTCTATTTCTACTGTGACTGTCCTATTTCACTAGACTATAAGTTGGTAAGGATATTTGCCTATTTTCTTCACTTCTGTAGCTTTAAATGAGAACTCAGCAGTTCTTCAATAAATATACAATGAAAATATTAATGAATTACTTTCTTTTTTGTCTTACATGCAAGCCAAAAAAATAATTCCTACTGGGTCACATCTTAGCTATACTTGCCAGGAGGACAAGACATGAAAAAATACCTTTTTATTTGTCATATCCCTCCATCTACGATGGATTAAATCATAAGAGACAAGGCCCTTGGGCTGGCATGTGGTCAGCTCAGTGGTAGAGCACTTGGGTTTGACCCCCAGCACACAGACAAACAAAACACAAATATGCAAAGATAACTAAAAGCTATGAATGCTTTATTAAAATAGCAGAAGTGAGTCTTGGAAGAGCTACAAAGGCAGACAAGACCTGAGGAACTGAAGTGTGAAGACAGAAACATCACTAAGCTAAGCATCCAATTTTACACATATGAAACTAGTACAGGCTTGTCAGGTCAGTGCTTTGGGGGAGCCTGAGGATGGTGGAAGGCCAGAAGTGTAGATGAGGACAAGAAATCCAGCTGAGATCACAGAGGAAAGAGAACTATAAGGAGAACAACTAGTCATCCTGGGCCACTTTCCCTAGTGACACTTCCGAATCCGTAGGTTCCATGTGCTGAGAGGCCAGGAAGCCAAGCCTGAAGCAGCCAGGCTAAGCAAACTCCAGTGGCATCACGGTGCTAAGAAAATAGAATCTAGGCCTTCAGAATAATAAATAGGACTCCTAGAACAAAGCTCAGGCCCTCAGCCAAGACTGGTGAAGGATCCACCACAGGTGAAGCCACGGAGAGGACATCAGCCTTCACACAGCTTGAAAGAGCGTCCGTTCATCAGGTGGGAATCGGCTCCTGCTCTAAGGGAATCCCAGGACCACTGAACCCTCCCTGCAATGACAAAGACACAACAGAGGCGAGAAGAGAGGGAGCAATGGTGTATGCGATGATCCATAAATTAATAATTACATATCAAGAGGATCAACCAAGCAAAGACATGAAAATAGAAGCTATTGGAAATCCAACCATATATTCCGGGTTCCAAGCGTGAATTAGAGCAACATTAATCTGTTAAAGGAAATACATTGAAAATGGAAAATTTTACCTGGGAACTTGAGACAGTTAAAAAGAGACAAAAGCTAAGAGAGTGCGAAGAGATTGGGTGATGGGTACAATGTCACAGCGAGACAGGACTGAGAAGTTCCGGTGCCTGTTACACAGGAATGGGATTACGGTCGCAATACAGTATCACATAACTCATGTCAGCTGGGAGGGAGGATTTTGATTACAAAGAAATGATAAGTGTTTGAAATAATGAATAACCTAAATATCCAAAGTTGATCATTGAACGATGCATAAATCTACTAAAGCATCAGAGTGTACCCATGGAGATGTTTAATTATTATGAGCCAAAATAATGATTAAAAAAAAAGCTATTCTGGAAAAAAAATATTGAGACCAGATGCTGTCCTCACCACAAAAAATAATAACATAATGCATATGCTAATCAGGTAGATATAATCATTCCATGGTATGTATGTATATAGTATACCATTAAAATCATATTATAGATCCGGGGATTTAGCTCAGTGGTTCCACCACCTGCCTCTCAAGCACAACGACCCGAATTCAATCCCTGGTACCAAAAACAAAAAACAAACAACAAACAAAAATCATATTATATATGATTCTTATACATCTAAACTGGTCAATTTAAAAAATAAATAAATTTGAAAACAGAAACAAATGGAAACCCCAAAATTGAAAAGTACAATCATTTCATAAAAGAACTTAATGAATGAGGCTTCCAGCCAATATACAGTGCAGAAAGAGGATTAGTAAACTAAAATATTGGTCTGTGAAAAACAATTCAAACTGAATAAAAGGTGAGAAAATGGAAATCAACCACAATAGTACAAGAGATACACTGATAGCAGTGAAAAGTTCTGACATATTCGTAACTGGGTTACCAGCAAAGAGGAAAGAAAGAGTGAAGCAGAGGCAGTCTTTCTAAAGGCACCAGCCAATGATATTTTGAAAACAAAATTTGACCATCAAACTCCAGAGTCAAGAAATGTTTCACTCAACAGGATAAATGCAAGACAGCCATACTGAATCACTTCTTTGTAAAATACTGAAAAACAAAGACTAAGAAAAATCTCGAAAGTAGTCATGATCTTTAATGGGCCAGTAATAAGACTGACTGCTTCATTTCCATAGAAATAACGGAAGGCAGAGGAGAAGGATGTGTCACCATGATGAAAGGAAGTCATGGGCAACCTAGGCGGTTACCTTGCGGGTCACAGAGCACGACGAGGGCCTGAGGGTGGCCGCAGACTCTCGGCGCTGAGCTTCCTCTCACCGGGTGGCAGCAGAGGCTGTAGGAGGTGGCCCCGTGACACTGCCTCGCCCTCATGCACCTGCCCCAGGCCCTGCCCACAGAGCGACCAGCTGAGGCCACCATCTCACCCCATGCAAGCGGGCCCAGAGTCCCCATGCCTGGCCTTCCTGTTGGCCCTAGAGTGTGTAACCACCTTTCAGTCCCTTCTTCACAGAGCCACCTGGCTCCATGAGCTTCCAAAACCAAGGGGCTGCTGTGCTCCTGGCGCAGTCTCTGCCTGACAGACCCTCAGGGCTCACCCAACAGGCAGAATGACAGGGCCTGCAGTTTGCAAGCAGGATGGCCCTGGAATACTGATCCCCACCTTGCTCCACAACCCTCCCTGCACAGCTCAGCCATTCCTCTTCACTCACTATGCTCACCTTGATCAGGTGATCCCAGAGCCACCAGAACCAGCACCAGCCCAAGCTTTTCCTTGTGCTCGCTACTTCTAGCCACAACTCCCTGTCCCTCACCGGAACAGCTAAACCCAACTGCACCCTGACTGGCTTAGGAGATGCCTGGGGAGTTAGTGAAGCACATATCTTGGAATGCCTGTGAGGGTCAGGGCAGCATGACCTTGAGGTCTATATGTGGTCCCTGCCCTTCCTTTCTGGCATTGTTTCCTACTCTGCTTCCTGAGCACTATGAAGTGAGCAGCTTTGCTTCCACCATGATTTTGCTGTCTTGGAGCGGGTTGACCATGGACTGAAACCTCTGAAACGTTGAGCCATATAAATCGCTCTTCCTTCAGGTTCTGGGCCTTGGGTATTTGTCTCAGCATCAGGAAAGCAGATACACTTGCCCACCCCAGTGCAATGGTATCATGACTACTCAGAAAGATACCAGCAGTGTCCACTTCCACATTCAGCATTTCCTGCTTTCTTTCCACTTGAGAAGCTTATTAGTTTCCTCAAAAACAGTGAACTGAAGGCTTATGTGAGAAATCCCCAGCAGAATGGCGAGTGGAGGTGCTAGGGATAGGGTGCTAGTTATAGCCCTGAGGCACCCAGCAGTTTTGGTGTGTATGTCTTGGGGATAGGGAATGGCAGCCACCCATGTGTTCCTTATTTCAGTGGATGAAACACTGCTATTTGCTTCATGTCATTAAGTTCATGTCATTAAGAAGCAGTGTGATGTGAAACAAATCTTCAGAACTGGATAATTGAACAAAACTTGGGTGTTCCAAGACCTTTGAAAACCAATGAAGATGTCTTTATCTTCACTGACCAATTGTGTCTAGAGTTATGATTTGGTCAACACTGGGGTAGTTTATGAAATATTACTAGTTGCAGGAATTACGGTGTTCCACAGCAAATTGGCTGATTTAAATAAACAGATTGTCACATCTTGTTTGAATAAAGCTGAAAACTGTGGAAAATCATTAGTCTATTTATTTGATCAGTATATTGACCCAGTTTTATAATTTTTATATAAGAATGTACAAGATAACTGTATGCCATGCAGATTCAACCTGGTGTAGTTATTACCACAGTGTAGTTAGCACTACCACTCTGTATCCAGCAGCTTCTACCAACCTCCTAGGGAAGTCACCTGAAAATTCCTGTAGCACTGCTGTCCCTGATGTGGATGTCATCCTCGTGCTACAGGGAGGAAGTGCTGCAGACCCTGCTGTCAGAGGCACGTGCACCTTCCTAGTACATGCAATCTCTTCAGGGCCTGGGTCAGGTGATCTTGCTGATGAGTGAGGAGTTGTGGTTGAAGTTTCTCAGAAAACAAAACAAAACGCATGAGCAGGGAGATGATGAGAACACTGGAAATTTCAGAATCACGGTATCTTGCAGACTAGTGCTCACAAAGCCACCCCAATCAGCACCAGGGAGCCAGGGCTCCCTCAGCACTTTCCATGACCTTCACAGGAACAGAAGCTGCTGCGACCACTAGTGTGGAACTTTGGAACCATTCAAGCAGCAGAAGTGGCAGAGGATTTCTGGGATAATGGTCAAGATTGGATCTGCGAATGAAGCAAAAGATGCCTTTGTTCTTAAGATGGAAAGTCTGGGCCATCTGTTGAGGTTTGAACACATGACTATACAGAAGATTTGATTCTCTATAAAAGATCCAATTCTGCAGGAAAAATATAACATTACACCAGCTGCACTTACCCAATTACAAAGGAGAGCACTCAAATTTTATATTAAGTTATTTTCATTAGAAAATATAGATAAGGGAACAATTTGAACCCATATATATGTGCGTTATTATATATATATATATATATATAGAGAGAGAGAGAGAGAGAGAGAGAGAGAATTCACAAAAAAATGTATACCCACTCCAGCAGTTCGTCATGCTAATAAATGTCTGGAAGCTTATGGTCACCACTTTTAGCACCTGCAGCAATTGTAGAGGCCACAGGACACAGGTATGAATCTCATGATGTCTGAATAAATTTAGTATTAAGGTATTTATATAAGTTTATCTTTTCCTGATGTGCACATTTTAGTAGAAAAATATATATATATATACACACAGTATTTTTGTGGAAATATATAAAAATATATATATGATTAGTAATGTGACAAATGTTATTTTAAGATTTTATATAAGATCCAAGAAAAAAGAATAGAGAAAGTTACTTCTCTATTTTAGTTTTATTTTTTGAGTAAGAATGAGTGAGTGGGAAATGCCCTATGATCCAGGGGTTTTTGACAAATATGTCAGTCTCACTCACTTCTGAATAGGGCCCATTCAGGAGAATTTAACAGGAATTCAGTTGTGTAAACTGAGTCAGAAGTGTTCAACCTTAGAGCTGAGTCTGCTTTCACATGTACAAGCAGAGTAAATGAAGGCTTAACTCATTTCCGATGAAACACATCATGCAAGAGGCAGAATGCCGTTGACACTTGGGAGTTCTGAGCAAGTTTCATAGCACAATACAAAACCCAAATTTATACACAGTAAAGCTATGCAATGCTGTTTTTAAGGAAAACGATGAAAATATTCATATAAAACATATGAATATGAATACTAGCAAGACTTAAAGGAACAATTTTAATTTCTATGCTTGAACATAAATATTCTCTTTTGACTTCAGTAGAAGAATGCAATGGTAGTGTTTTTTCCATGGGAGAATACTATTTTAGCAAAATAGTATTTTTCTTTTCTCTTAGTCATTAAGTATTTGGGGTTTCAAGGAACTGGTTCAGGGGAGGTTAGTCTTACAAAGGGGACCACTGGCAGTAGAGCAGGCTACTTGTAGCGTTTTAAAAAGCATGTAAGATTTATTGCAGATGTTTTTATATGTTTGACAAGAGCTATCCATCTCATACACTATTTTATTAAAAATTACTCTTGTAATTTAAAAAATGAAGGAAAAGTAAAGATATTTACTGAAAAAAAACCCCTGAAAATGTTTGCTCTAAGCTGGTCTAAAAGCTCTTCAGACAAAATGACAATCTCCTGTGACAGAAACATAAAACTAAAGGAAGGGGAAAGAAATATAAGAAAGAGGCAATAGGCAAATCTGAATTAATATTGAATATCTAAAACAATGATGTCCTCAGTCAAAATGGATCTGACCAAAAATAAAAAATACAAGAGAGAAATAAAAAGAGGTCTAAGTGATGTAAGGGCATTGCATTGCTTTGGAAATGCTAAAAATAGCAATGCATGTCATTCTGTACAGAGTAAGGAAGGAAGTATAATGCCATCCCCAGGGTAATCAATCATCAGAACAAAAATGGAGAGCAAGTAGTGAACAGCTCTGAAAGGGGAAACAGGAAAGATCAAAAGAAAAACATTTCTGAATCTGAGGTGGAGAACAAAAGGAGGAAAAAATGAAAAAAAAATGAATCAAGGAGATAAAATAATAAAATGGTAGCCAAAAAGTAAACGTTTTGCCAACTGTTTTACAAATAACACATTAGAAAGCCCATTAATAAGTCTAGGCTATCAGATTGCCCTCATAATCCAACAACTACATGCTAGTTATAAGGGACACACTGTAACTATAAGGACACAGACATTTAAAACTTGAAAAATACTTAAAATCCCGTGATCTCTGAACAACCAAAACAGGCCAATTAGCGTCTGCTGAGACAACAACAGGTTTTCTCCCTTTCTTTTCTCGCTCGAGCAGATTCCACTTGTCTCTCCCCTCGGGCGCTGGGGGGGTCAGTGCTGCGCTTAGTGCAGTCCTTATTGCCCTGCTGCCTCAGCTGCTCTGAGAACCCGGCCCACCAGCCGCCCCTCTGGCCACTGAGGTCCTGCAGGAGTTGGAGGCTTCCGCAAGGAGAGCTCGGTCTCGGAGCCCACGGGGCTGAGAGCGCCTGGCCAGGACTGCACCGAACCAGCATCAGCCGGTTGAGATCTTAATTGAGATCTTAATTTCTCGGAACTGAACCTCACGAGATCAGGAGAATTTGAACAAGTTCTCTCTTTCTCATTTAAAAAAGTAATTCCTACTAGTTGAACAAGCCACTGAACCCTTGGCCAAAGTCAGCTATGTAGGAGTCCAGAAAAATTGGCCAAATGATTTTTATGTTTTGTGGTAGGAAAAGTTTGCTAAAGCAGTAGAAATCAACAGTAGAGTATTAGCTGGAAGAATAATGTGGAACAATAGGAGAACACAAACATTTAAGTTTTATGTAATTGTACATTTATTATGCTAAAGAAGATAGATAGCACTGATGACTCTTTAGTGATTACATAATAACATGTTAGTAGACTTTGCCTCCAGGTGAGAAAGAGTACTGATAGAAATTATGACATTTTTTAATTTGTTTTCTGATAATTTCCCAGAATTGCAAAAACATACACTATTTTTTTGGAAAATTAGATTTTTATTTTTTGCTGAAAAGGGTCTTAAATGTTAATTCTTTTATTTTTACTTATCTGACCTATTTTTGATGTGTATGAACAGAATAAAACAGATTTATTCTCTTTGAAAAGATTCACAACTGGACATGTATGTTTTCTTAGTGTTTTCCAGTGCGATCTTGGAAAAAGAAAACAAGCAAACTGAAGATTGACTGAATGAAAACAATACTAGTAGCAATACCAAGACATTAGTAACATTACCATATTAAGTGCCAGGTGCTGTTCTAGAGCCCTTCAAATACTAAGCACTTGGTGTTCATCCCCCAAGAGGAGCTCTCCTCTATCGGGTTAGTCACATAGCACGTCCGAGGCCATGCAGCTGTCCCCAGAAACGATCTTAGAGTTGGGACATCATCCTCGCTAGCTATGTGCAGAATTTAACAAAAAATAGTTCACCTTCAGAGCCTGACTGGACACTTCTGACAGTG
Organism: Heterocephalus glaber; assembly: GCF_053883595.1. Lineage (NCBI taxonomy): Eukaryota > Metazoa > Chordata > Mammalia > Rodentia > Bathyergidae > Heterocephalus > Heterocephalus glaber. Next base: position 149,036 of record NW_028258157.1, read on the forward strand.
TCTATCGATTTAACTTTTTAATACGATGTCACACAAAAAACTATTAGAATTTCGATTTGTACTTGGCCTAACAAATTGTTAGTGATGGGATATTAGCAAGCTCAAGCCTTTGGTGTTCACTTTGATCCAAGAGATAAATGTGTGCAAGGTGTCCTGGGCCCTTGCTGAGGCTGTGGGGAGAAGTGGCGGAGCTTCCCTGCTCTCGTGGAGCCTGCAGCCCACAGGGGAGAGGTACAGTGAACAGCCACCCACAGTGCTGACGGGCGTCACATTAGGCGCTTAGTGCCTCTTAGCTTCAAGTCTCCTTGCTAAGAATTGAGAAAAATACTGCCCCCTCATGGCTGTCGCTGAAATGCAACAGTGAGTAGACTTAAGCCATGCCATGTACAGGAGCCTAGTAACCACAAAGAATGTAAACACCCTATGCCACAGACGTGAGGGAGGAATAACAGGAATAATGAAAATGAGGAGGGGATTTAGAGATGGATGAGGGAGGTGGGTGGGAGGGGAGGGGTTTTAAAAAATGAAACAAGGTGTATTATGGACATGTACTAACTCTGCAGGGTGAATGTAAACTTCATGTACAGCAAACATGTATTAATAAAATAAACGAAACACAAAATTATATGTTAAAGTATTTAATAAAAACTGTCAGCTCTCCTGTGACTACATTAAAGACATGTAGTTACCTTTCATTTGAATCGCTCTCTCGGTATAAGGCTTTTTCTTCTGCTCACAAAACAGCACACACATAAAAGAATTAAACAATATAAGCAACTTTCTGCAGTATTACACAATAGGAATTTCAGTTTATCCATGAAACTCTGACTCCCCTGCATGTCCTGTGTCCCCAGTATTAACAATATTCCATTGTCTGTTCAACATCTTTGCCATCATTAGTAACTTTAAGAAATTTAAGATAAATATTTGCATAAGAAAGAGTTTTTATTGAAATGATCCCAAATCAACATATGCTTTGTCATTTGCAATATTCCCCCTGGAAGCAGAATGAATAATAAATGGTCAGCCAGATGTTGGACTTATTTAAGTACTTAACAGAGAGTTTATATTCAAGGCATTTAACCGTAACCAAACTTCAGCTGTGTTTTTGTCTTAAGACACATATTTTCTCTAACTTCTTGAATACAGAGAGCTTCAAATATCTGCTTTGACTCTTTTTTGGCTCAAATGGAATTCAGTAGTAAGAGTGTACATAGTTAAAGTGTAGTAAAGAAAACGCAATGAGTTTCACTTTGATTGGATGTGGTAAATGGCTCAGAAGACATTACCTGTAGGTCAGTGGTTGACTTATGACAAATATGAAAACATAGTGAATTATAACTTATTACTTGAGGCACTTCATCTTGGTCAGAATTATAAAGTACTATAATCTCATACATTACAAATAAGAAAGTAATTTTATTGTACATTTGGAAAACAAATATGCTAAAGGTTTTATTAACTTGACAGCAGATTCGTTTCACTTAGTTTTAAGCAATCTACAAATATTAATTCATTTAACATATTGTTTAAAAAAGCAAAGTTCTAATATGGTTCTTATTTTACAGATAAGGAAATTAAGGCCAGAGAAGTAGATTAAATTTCTTAAACAAAAACTAAATGTATCTTGTGGAACATGGCAATTAACATTCACATGGTGTACAAACAACTTTCTAAAACAAGATGGTGTATACGTAGATACTGACCTTTAAAGTTCAAGTTCTCTCTCTTTTTTAAAATTTGTGACTCTTCATAGTTTCCTAGTAAGCTTTAACTATGATGTGTAGCTATCAGCTAAATGTTAGGAGAACAATTGTTTATATCAGAGAGTTTTGTAGCTTCAGTTTATTTAATTAAGATCTCTGGAAAAGGAGGGGAAAATGCAACAGAAAAGAAAGAAGGGAGTTCAGCTAACAACTAAAGAAAGGAAACACCAAGGAGCACTGAGAAGAATTATATTTCACAACAACTCTGGACAACTTTGCCATTGTAGTAGGAATGAAGTTGCTATTAAGACTTAGACCTCGGTTCTTCTGCGTGATAATGCAGGCAGGTCAGGAATCAGGCGCTTCCCTCCCTGAGGGGCCAGGGCTCCTCTGTCCTCTACACTGCGTGGGAGCTGCCTTCAACCCAGGTCCCTGCCTGTCCCAGCACTGCCTCCGACGTCACCAGGCGTCCTTCACAGGAAACTGCACAGCTGCCCACAGAGACTTGGATTTTAATCTTCAGTTCTTACGTAGTTTCTATCAAAATTTCATCTTGATTGAGTAGTATCTCACCAACCCGCACTAATTCCATTTTCTAAGACTGTCCCTGAGAAAATCTAGACAAGTCAGTCGGCCAGACATTATCAGGTGCATCTTCCCTGTGGAAAATCTTCCCTGAAATGTTCCTTATGCAATGGCGGAGTTTAAATTTTAAAATATTGTAAAGAACAGAACCTTGAAACATCACTCCACGGACCTTGAGAAGAACACACCATCCATTACTTTCAAAATCTCTTCTTTGCTGGAACACGGAAGACTCTCAGCTCTGGTCCTGGCACCAAGAGGCTGTGACTTTGCTGAATAATTTTTGATGCCAGGTGGCTCCGTATTCTTCCCTCTGTGATTGTTTTAAGAACCTTAAGAACATAACTGTCTCCATTTAGCAAGCTTGTCTGCTCTGCATTCAGACAAAGCTGTGTACACCGTGTAATCACAAAATTTGGTGAATGCTTACATTTTTCATTGTACTAGTATAAAACACACATGGCCATGAATCCTCCTCAGAATACTTCCCCTTCACCCTGAACACACTTACCCCATTTTTCTTGCCACTTTCCCAAGCAGTCTACAGTTTATTATACTTGGGGCAATTTCTGTCACATAAAACCATTACAATGTGTCCTCATCCGGTTTATTGGCTGGATTGGGCACCTTTCAACTTCTGGCCCTTCCCCAAAGTCAAAACCACCAGGAAGGTAAATGTGGTAAATGGATTCGGACACTGAGGCAGCCAGGACAGCACAACTAGACGCTCACAGAGGAGCACTCCCAGAGCTGCTGCCTACGTGCCAAGAATGACTGCATGAGAGTGTCCAAAGCCAGTGGGGGAACTTGGAGGAAGGATAAAAGGCAATGTGTCCTCTACTGGAATACTTTTTAAAATGTAAACATTCACCATATTTTTTTAAAAAACACAACTTGTACCCTGTCCTGTCTTGTTTTTAATCACAACTGCTCACTCTCTTCCTATCCTGTTTTCCCCTGAAACGCTCCTGTTTCCCCTTCCTGTTCCTGTGGCCAGCATTTCTAGGATGTCCACTCTACTCTACCATTACCACGGTGGCTTTAGGTTTAATGGGGCTGAACTCCCCCTCACTTCCGGCTTCCTCCCCTTTTCCTCACTGTGAGCAGCTGCTGGAGGCACTAGGGAGGCCCTAGAATGGCGGATCCAGTCTTCTCCCCTGCCTGACCCTCCCCAGACCTGCAGCCAGTGGCCACCTTGTCCCCCAGGCCCTGAGCCCACCCCGTGGGCCTGAGTGTCTCACAGGGCCCTGTCCGGGATGCCAGCCACCTGGAGCTGCTTACCTGTGCAGCCTGCCTGCGCCCTGCTTGCTCTATTCCTTGTGTGAAGACTTTTTTTCTGTTAAAGTTATTTTATTAAACATGATCAGGGCTGTTCGGGATTTCCTGGTCAGAAGGGACAGTTGTCTCGCTCAATGTCATGTCGTTTTTGCCTAAAGTCTCTTAAACCCTTTGGGAACTCTGCAGGGAGTCAGGGCAGTCAGGGAGGGAACAGGAGGAGGACAGAGGACAGAGGAAGAGGGAGACAGAGATAAACAGAAGACAGAGACTCGGAGAGACAAGAAAGACCTAGCAAACATTTCAAGCTTGCCACGGTTATAAACAGACTTCTAAGCACAACTACTTCCAAAATTGCATTCTTAGCATCTCTTGCCCTTCATTCAAGTTCTTAAATTCACTTTTGTCTTCTTAGTGTTCTTCCTAAGATTATGAAAGGATGTTAAGGAATTTAATTTATGAAAAGCAACAATTAGCTGGGTTTTGCCTGCCTATGAAAGAAAGTAGCAGCAATCTTTTAATACTCTCCAGTTCTTGTTTAGATTTATTTCAAGCATTCTTCAGTCTTGCCTAAAATAACATTTCTTACTTACATACTCTGATACTTTGAGGCAATTCAAAAATTCTGTGCAAAATCCGATTTTTCCAAAGAAAGACACACTTGTTTTCTTTACAATGTCATTAATATTAATCACTCTGAGAAGGCCCTGATATTAACATGTGGGGAGGAGGATGGAGAGGTTATAAATCTGTTTAACCTTATAGTAGCCCAGCAGCTGTCTTCCTCCACATGTGCTCCAGATATTTCTCCAGAACTCTTTAACGGGTGTACTTGTATTATTATGTGCACACTATTTTAATGTGTTTGCTAGGAGTTTACATTTTTCTTATTTTTTATTTTTTTAAACATTCTTTCCGGACCTACCAGATGTCAAGAAAAAGCCCCGTGATGTGTGAACCCTGGGTTTCCAGTAGCAGATGGGTGTTTGTGAGAGACCCCGGACCTCCTCTTGTTAAATATTTATGTCACACTCACACCACGAAAGAAAACTCACCAAGCAGCACTGACTTTTTCTTCTCACTGACTTCGATTTAACAAGTATGTGCTAAAGGCAACCAATGTCCATCTGCCAAATACTAATTACGAGCCTAAAAATCAGTATTATCACAAAGTATAATTTCAAGCTTTTGATACAAAGACTCCTTTGTCAAAGGAAGGGATAAAGTTACACAAATTATTGATTATTTTTATGTTAATAATTGTGATACTATGTTATGGCATTTCATTCTTTTTTCACAATTAATTCATCTCTCATCTCAATTTATTTACGATGTATACGCTACTGTTTGTCCCCAATACTTTGGGTGAGACAAAATTAAGTATGAGATAAAAAGGGAACTACCAGGCCAGGGATTTAGCTCAGTGTTTCTGTCGCCTGCCTTGCAAGCAGAAGGTCCCAAGTTCGGTCCCTAGTACCAAAAAAAAAAAAAGGGAACTTCCATAAATTTAGAAAATAAAGTGAAGCCCATCATTTTAAGTATTCTAAGCCTTAGATAAACTAATTACAAATATTAAGTGGGAAATATGACCACACATTTTCTGAAAATTAAGACCAGAGAAGTAAGCAAATATTGTATTATTTGAAGACAGAAGTATACCAAGTAATGTGTAAAGATACATTTTTCCCCAGAATTTAATGGTGAATTTATTCTTTGTGGCATTTAAGAAGAGTAGATAAGACCATTAAATATAGCAAAGTTATCTCAAAGTTAATTTCAATTATTCTAGTAATACTTTTCAATCAAAAATTTTCAGAAATACAGTCACCATTTAAGTGGTTAATTCTTAAAGAATCCTCCCAAAAATGATATGATGGTAAATCAATGTAGAAGAAGAAGACATAAGATCCAGACACTTTGCTTTTTAAATTTTATTACTTTATATTAGAATAGGATCTTGAAACTGTATTCAAGTGGATAACATAAAATGAGCATTAGGCATTCCTGAAAAGTCTATGTCTTAAAAAATATTTGGCAAGTGCTGGATGACAATCAAAATGTGATTGAATTCTCGATGTGTTTTTCCTTCAGATACATTGTCAAAGTAAAACATATATACTCTAAATAACACAAGCAAAGCAGAGAAAGGCTTTGCTACCCTGTAACTCTAACAGTTGTGTGTGGTATCAAAGACAGTTCAGATGTGATAAAAGTATTAGGTTTGAGCAGTTCGTTCTAGGTTTGTGTCAGAGAAGAGCTTTTCATATGCTTAAATGTTTTGAGAAAATGTCAAATGCATCAACTTTAAACCACAGGCAACAGGAAAGTGTGAAAATAAAAAGCTAGGGAAGGTTAGTTCCATATCACTCACAGGTCCTTGAATTGAAGAAAATGTCCTGGGCCATGGTGAGTAAACCTGAGGCTGAAAGGTTAGATTCTCTAATTTAAATCTCCTGGTTTGTGTGTGGAGAGCACACAGGGAAAGCCATAACTTGGATTAACCAGAACCAACATTGAACAGTCTTTCCAGGCATTGCCCAGACACCAAGCCCAATGTCAACAGAAATACACGACCAAAATGCAACCGCTGCTGAGGAGATGGCTTGCTTCTGTATTTGCACCTCTACCCACTTCATTAGGATACTAGCAAGTGGTTCTAAGTGAATAGTAAAAGGATCTGAGGGAGTAGCTGTGTGAGAGGATTTAAAGTTGGACTTCTGTCAGAGTGTAACTGATAAGGGAATGTGCTGAATAAAAGATGTAAAGATGTAAACCAGTAAAGATGAAAAATCAGTTAAAATTTGAGCAGACAGAGAGGAAAAAGAATGAGAAAAGTAGAATCCCCGTTGAAAGAATCAACTGCAAAAATTGCCCACTGTTGGCAAAGCTAGGAGACGAGTCCAAGGCATCTCAGGGTACCCTAAGAAGGCAGAGAACGGTGACTAGCTTAGAATGGTTCCAGAAACAATTTTGATTAGACCCAAGGTTTCACAGTAACTATTCCAAAGAACCTTGCTCTACTAAAGCCTCCTCCCAAATGTTTCCAAGAAAGCAAACCAGTCCATTTAGTGGGGTAAAACTTCTGAGGCTGTATTTACTTTTACAATTCTACTTACTTGTTTTGCAATGAAGTAATTTTTTATAAGTAATATCTCCCAAGAGTATGATAATTTAAACAATGGAGACAGAAGAAAAAAATGAGCCTTTTTTTTAATGGCACAGTATAAAGAGGTAAATTCCTCAAACAACTTTGGTTGGGGCGATAGTAAATCCTCAAGGCTTTTGTCCTTCAAGAAATCATCCTGGTTTTCTTTGCCTCACATAAATTTAATCTTCTTGCAATCAACTTCTAATTTCTTCTGTCCAACCCTATGAATCAGAAGAATCAGAAGCGCTCAGTCCTTCACTGCTGTTATCAATAATAATTTTACTCGGAAAAATCTTAACTATGAAATATATAGTTGTGCTAAGGAAAATATTTTGTAATTTTAAATTAGTAGTATTCCTTAAACTCATCTACTGTGTATATCTATTCCATGCAAACTAGGGCCACAACTAAAATTCGAACTCCTATCAAGATTATAGCCCACCAAAGGACAAAGATAAGGCAAACTGATAATATTAATTATGGCTTTACAAAGGGTAACAAATAAGAGACAATGACTTTACCCAAGAACACCCAATGTACAAAGAGCAGAATTTTCACATTTCAAGTGCTTAACAAAATGTAAGTTGAGTTCTAAAGTACACTGGGAAGTTAGTTAAAGATAAAATGTGTGTCTTCAAGCCAAAGTTGAAAGAGTTAGTAATACAGGAACTTGGAAATCAGACTTGATGACTTCCTTTCTCTGAAAGGACTGCAAAATGATTTCTTAGGGTTTTGATTCACAAGGAAGTATGTGTCCTAGTTTGAGGCAGTTGAGTTTAAAGCAACATTTGATCATATATGATTTAGTTTATATGCACATTATATATACACACATATATAAACCTACATGTATTTTAAATTACCTATTTGTAAAGGAAAATATATTTTTTTCAATGAAGCAGTGTTGTGTTCTGTTCTGATAAAGAAGGAAAGGAAGGATGAGTGAGGGAAAATGTGAACATTAACTAAAGAAACAACTCAAAAACACAATGTATTTTATTCTCTACAAATCTAGGATTTCTTCAAGGGAAAAATTGTTGGTTAAATTTCTAACAGATAAGCTTTAAAGAAAGAAAAAGTGTCCATTTGTGTGTACATTTCAACTGTGGAAGCCAGAAGAGTAAGCTAAGTAGAATAAGCATGGTTTCATGGAGGTGACAATTTTCTAACTCAAAATATGCAGCTCCATCCCTCATAATACAGGAACATTTGTTAGTTGACTTTCTCAAAGCTGGTGTCCCTCCCCCAATTTCATGGGGCTTTTTTCTTCTGCAAGGGAACGGGGACTCCCTGGAATTGCTCTCCTCCATTAGGAGCCAAGGATCTACCCTCAGAACTTTCTCAGGGACTCCTAGTTGCTAAAACATAAGTTAAAATCTAGTAAATGGATTCATCAATTCACAGAAAAATAACAAAAGCATACAGATGTCTGTAAGCTTACCAACCTGCCCTGCCACATTAGCACTGAGTCACACTGGTCTGACTGGACATTGTTGCAACACAATAGAAGACCTTAATCCTAGAGCCAAACTGACCTAAATATAAAAGGCTTCCATTTGACAGTTCAAGGTCCGCTGCATTGGCACTGGCACTGGCACTTGGTTGAAAGCTGTTGGGTTGTATGTCATTCTTTAGGAAGAATTTCACTTTTAGATTTATTTTTTAGAAAAAAAGTCAAACAGCTGCTTTTAGTTTAAATAGTTTACTCTTGCTAAAAGCCATGGCAGGCCAGAGACATTTTTCTATCAAGGTTTATCTTCACTTGTTAAAGCATAGATAAGAGGCTGCCAGGTTTTCGGCTTCAAAAGACACAAGAACAAATGTGGCCCCAGACTTGGCTGTCTTCACTGTCATGGATATCTTCTTCTCAGAGTGAAGGAAAAGCCCGGCTAGCTCTATGTGGAAAGAGGACATATTCAAATTAGACAAAAGAGGAAACATTAGATATTTTATTTCAAAAGACAGTGGCATGAGTTTTGTAGAAGAGGAGAGAATAATTCATAACTAATGTAACTAATGTAGCTTGAAAGATAGAGTTTATAAATTACTTTTGAATTCCACAGATTCAGGTGTTTTAATGGTTTTTTGGAAAGATTAAATGATTTTAAACATTCATCAGTATTCTAATGCTATTTCACTGTCCAAAATTTGCAAAACTGTTTTCTTTTAATTCCTTAAAGCAATTTTGAAACATAAACATTTTAGATGCATATGAGGTGCCACAAAATGGTTTGACACATACGGTGTGTAATGTCCAAATCAAACTGCGCACAGCTATCTCCTCAGAACTTATCATTTCCTTTTTGGTGATAACGTTCAAAATCCTTTTTCCTCCCTTTAAAATTTGACAGAATCTAACAGTTATCTGTGGTCCCCCTCGTGTGCCCCAGGACACCAGCACTTCATTCCTCAAGTCCACTTGCACAGTTGCACCTGATACTGCTCTTTCCACAATACTGTCACCTGCCCCCCGGCCACCCAGGACCCCTGCTCTACCGTCCATGTCTGGAAGCTCCACCTCTTCGTCTTCAGATTATTGTTTCCATTGCTGTAAAGAGCATTTAGTTTGCTATAATACCATTTGCCTGTTTTCTTTCTCTTTCTTTCTTTCTTTCTTTCTTTCTTTCTTTCTTTCTTTCTTTCTTTCTTTCTTTCTTTCCTTCTTTCATTTTTTGCATTCCACAAATGAGCGAAATCAGGTGCTCTTTGTCTTCCCATCTGTCTCTGGTTTGTTGCAATGGATCATAGCAGTATCTAGCTCCACCCCACTAGTCACAAAGAATAAGAGTTCGTCCTTTTTTAATGCCCAAATAAGACTCCATTGTTATATAAATGTACCATGTTTTCTTTACCCACTCATGAGAAGATGGACTCTCAGGTTGTGTCCACTTCCTGGCTAGTATGAATGAGACTGCAGCTCTCTCTGACATAGTGTGGTCATTTCTCTCAGAATCTACTCAGAAGTGTGATTGCTAGAGCACATGATCATTCTATTTTTAATACTTTTAAGAACTTCCAGACTGTCTTCTCTAATGGCCATGCTAATTTACATCCCCACCAACATGGAAGGGTTCCCTTTTCTCCACATGTGCACTGGCTCTTGCTGTCTTTAGTCTTTCATGATAGTATTTTGTAATTAGTGAAACTTGATACTTCATTATGGATTTCATTAGCATATCCCTGATGGACTAGTGAAGTTGCATATTTCATATATCTTTTGACCATTTGTATGTTTTCCTTTGAGAAATGTCTATTTAGGTTTATTGCCCAAATTGTATCTATATTTGCCTTTTTGGTCTTGAACTGAGTTCTTTATTTATCCTGGACATTAATCAGAAGTGTACTTGTAAATGTTTTCTACCATTCTGTAGGCTGTCTTTTCTCATTATTGTTTCTTCTGCTGCACAGAGCATTTTAGTTCTCTGTCTTTCTTTTCCACTCTTATTTCTGCAGTGCAGAGCATTGACCCTAAGAGCACTCTCCCTTGGAGTTCCATCCCTGGCCTCTGTGTATTTTTATGTGGAGGACATTCTCACACAGCGGCAAGGCTGCCTTAACCCATGGTGCCCCTGCCAGGATTCCAGGCGCGTCTGCCACAGCTGGCCTCACTGGTCTATTTTCTACTTTGCTTCCTGTGCTTTTGGGGTCTAACACATTCTTGACCATTCTTGTATCTAACACATTCTTGACCATGCCAATGTTCTCAAACACTTCCCTTGTGTTTAGTACTTCCCGTTCTTTTAGTGGTTTCATGGTTTCAGATCCTATATTTAGATCTTTAGTTCTTTCGGAGTTGATTTTTGCAACTAGTGAGAGACAGAGGTCTAAGCTGTTTTTTACATGTAGATATCCAATTTTTCCAGCATCATTTATTAAACAGACTGTCCTTTCTCCAATGTGTACTCTTAACACTTGGGTCATTTAATCCATTTAACTGTAGATCTTGGGTCATTTAATCCATTTAACTGTAGATCTGTGGGTTTGCCTCTAGGTTCTTACTCTGTTCCATTGGTCCTCATGTCTGCTTTTTTGCCAATATAATGATGCTTTAACTACTAAACCTTTGGAACATATTTTTAAGTCAAATAGTGTTATGCCTAGTGCTTGTCTTTATCAAAACGGTTAGGGGTTGGGCCAGGGATTTAGTTCAGTGATTCTGCCACCTGCCTTGCAAGTGCAAGGACCTGAGTTCAATCACAGGTACCAAAAAAAAAAAAAAAAAAAAAAGGTTAGGGGTATTTAGATTTTTGTGCTTCCATAGGAATTTTAGGGCTTATTTCTAGTTTTGTGAAGAATGTCAATGATATTTGGATAGAAGTTTTGTTGAATCTGTATTTTGCTTTTCAGAATTGTAGACACTTTACCAATAGGATTTTTTTTAACCCACAAACACTGGAAATATTTTTTTTACTTCCATCATATGCTTTTGTATTCAGCCATTAGCACTTACATGTATTTAGTTAAATATTGAGCAAAATAACTACTGAAAAATATTTTGTAGATAATATAGGCATTCTATGCACAGATTAAAATACCAAAAAGAGAAAAAAAGGATTTCATAGGGGCAAATATACAGAGATACAAGTAATTAAAATGCATTATGATAGGATTAGGGGTGTGTGTAAGAAGTTCACGCACATACCACAGTATATGAAGCAAAGATTTTGGACCTGTGACTTGCAAAGTAATCAGGAACATTGCCCACAGAGAATGAAATGAAGAAGCACCTTCTGTACAAGAGCCACAAACAAAGACTCCAAATTATGAAAGGGTATGAGGAGTGTGAGGACAGAAATATTGTATGACTTGGTTGAGGTGTGTCCTCAATTGTTGGAAAGGCTTTGTAGGAAACAGTGCAGGATACAGAGTTTGGGGCCAGGTTAACAAAGGAAATTTAAATGAAGCTTTGGCAGAATTGTATGCTGCACACTGTGGAGGAAAATAGGTCACTGTGGCTAAAGTATGTGATATCTTGGGTAACCGGGGGCGGGGGGGGGGACAGAAAAATATTGCAGATGTAACAAATATGTAACGAGTTTGGAAGAGTTTCGTGTATTGTCCTAAAACACTTGATTTTAAAGGTGGCGATGCAGGGCCATGGAAGACATTTCCACGGGAGATGATGCAGGGGTTCCGTATCTTGGGAACTTGTGTCACTTGCCAGTGTGCAGGAAACAAATGACAGAAGACAAAGGGTTGCATTCATCTTGCATGGTCATAGCTCTTCTTCCCCATTCAGGCAAAGCACATTTTCTTTGTTTTCTGTTTCTGGGAGCAAAGGGCATTATACCCTGCTCCGTTACTGCTATGCTTTCGAGGTGGTTTGCCACTGTTGAAATTAATGGATAAGATGAGTGAAATCTTTAGGGGCTTGACATGTTTCTTGGGAGCCTGGATTAGTTCTCATGGGAATGCGTCTGCGCTTGCAAGAGCAGGCTGTGACTGAGTATTTGGCTTTTTCCATCCGTCCGTCCGTTCTTCCTTCCACACACACCCACACTTGCTTTTCTGCTTTTCTACCACAAGTGAAGAATCACGAGGCCACTTTTGAAGCCAGCATTTGCAGCGGTCCAGTCTCAAACTTTCAGCCTCCCAAAACTCTATGCTCAGCAAACCCCTTTTCTGTTTCCATTATCCAGTCTCATATCTCTGGTACAACACAGAAAATGGACTAAGCAGGTAACTCTAATGCTAGTGAAAATCTCACCCATTCTTCCCCACAGCAGAATGAAGAGCTCAGGTCTGTGTGCGGCTGAGCATGGATGGGACCTGTGGAGAGTACAGGAAATCAGTTTCTCCCTGGATGTTTTTTCAGATATGGCTGCTGCTAAGAGCTTCCTTCAATTGTAGGGACAGAGCCTCTTGCAACTTTCAAACCAGCCTGGTGGGAATAGATGGCCTCAAAGTTAGATTGGAATTGAAGAGAGGAAGAGAGAGACTGGTTTCGTGTAGAATTTTACCCCCGTATGCAATCTCCTCTAAGCCAGTAAGGGGCTGAGAAAAGAGTAAGCCTAACTGAGGTCTCCGATGTCTTCAGAGATGCTTGACGGAAGCTGGGGGGAGAATGGAATTTTAAAGGCTTTAATGGATAATGTGAAAAGGAAAAAAATATTTAAAAGCAAAGGGGAAGTAAGGAGGGGGAGGGGAAAGGAAAGACGTGAAAGGAAAAATGAGAAAAGAAGGAAAAATGGAAGCGGGGCTTTTGTACATAGGAAGGGGAAGAGAGGTTGAAGGGAAGGAAGGGGAGTGGGAAAAAAGAGGACTCGAGATACATCGAGTACAGGTGCAGATTCCCTGAGATCACTGTGATTGCTGTGCGTATCTAAATCATACTAATGAAACTGAAATTTAAAAAATAAAGGACTTAGCAGTTAATGTTCCAAACGGCTATGGAAAAGTCAAATAGTGAAGGTTCTAATGAAGGCCTTGGGTTTAATAATCAGCATGGCATGGTTGAATTTTTCCAATGCAATTTCATTTAAAAAATTAAAAATGTGAAAGTGAAATTTGCTCAAATCATCAAAAATTGTTATTATATGCTAACTATCTTGTTAAAAGAATACACTCATTTAAAAGCAGGGCTGCATATGCTTTTATTCATTTCTTCATTCAAACCTTTTTATATTACCTACTTTTTGCGATATTTTTTACTACGGATGGGGATAGAGTCTGATTGCACTCCAGCAAAGGAGATAACATGTGGACATGGATACGAAAGGTATCAGAAACAAAATGTAGCAAAAAACTTTGAAGAATGTATAATCCCACATTAGCAGAGATAGAGAAATAATCAACTCTACCTTTAGAGGGTAGACAGCATACGAAGCATGAATCTCGAGTCTGCTTCTGAGTAAGCAAATATACGGCCGCCCGGCCAAAGAAATACTTTGTTGGGCTGCGCGGAGTTGCTGAACTGCGTGGGGTGTGATCGAAGAGATTTCCACGCGGGAGCTTTGCGGAGCACGGCGTCTGCCTGTGGAGAGGCTGCCGCGCCCGGGCCGGGAACGAGCAGAGTGGCTGCTTTCCCCAGACCGAGATCCCTCCAGCAGGGAAGTCTAAGGCGAAAGACACCTCAGCAAGGACAGCCCGAGGGCGGTGTGAACTGTGGACGGGGAAGAGGGCCTCGAGGAGGCTGGCAGGGGGATGGCCCAGGTAGCTTACTTCCCATGGAACGTGACCGCGATGTTTCTCCTGTCACAGTGACACCTTCAGATGTCTCTGCTTGCTGCTTCACTGCGTATCGCTTGCTTTAAAACTCCAACCTATGTATCCACAATAAAACTAGCGTCACTGCCTTAGAACAGACAAGTTGACTTTTATGCTGTATTCTTACGTGGCGTCCAAAATAAGCTCATGCACATCCAGTGCCAGGTAAGCAACTGGGAAAACTGTGCCTTCAGTCATCAGCAGCAAGAAAGCAGGACAGGGCAGAAACACCGAGACACTGTGCTCACTAATGCCTGATAACTGATTAGGTGATAGAGACAAAACCAGCTAACTTTACCTTACACATTTAAAGTGTGTCCAGCACTAGTTAAGCAATTTGTTTAACAAGTAAAGGGTGAATTCTCTACATTTTGTGGAATTATCCACATTTTATAGATGAGAAGTGGGGTATAGGTTCCAGCAGGATGGTTCAGCTTTCTCATCTCAGTAGTTTTCCTAAAGACTTAGCTAGCTAAAATAAAAAAAGATTTAAAATCAGCATGAATGAGGGAGCTTGAACAAAGCCCTGGACACTTGATGGCATGTGAAGGTACAAAGCCCAGGGACAGGGAAATACACACATGTTCCTCTCATAATTAAACTATCAACTTTCACTAGCACATGAATAGTCATCCTTGCAGAATTATTCTTAAAGAATGTCAGCAAACTGAGGAATCAGTGACGATCCGGTCCCCAAGCAGAGCCCAGGAGAAGCTGAAGAGGACAGGCCTGCCCTTGGCCCAGGGCTGGGGCCTCTGTTTACTCCACTGTCGGTGAACACAGGCTGGTGCCCGCTCTGCACCCAGTCCCAGGCTCCCAGAAGCACAAGCGCCTCTCCTCCCTATGAGCAGCAGGAAGCTCTCTGAGTGAATTAGACAGTCACCGCACCAGCTGGGGCTGGGCATAAGCACTTGGGAAATAAATGAAGTGGGGAAGGCAGTTTGTGCAGGAGAAGAGAAGGAAGGTCTCCTGAGAGCACTGTGCTTTGTGACAATGATCTGAATTAAGTGGGTCGTGGGACGATTCAGTCAACTGCTGCAGCAGAAGCGCTCACAGGTTTGGAAAGATGTGGGAAAGGTAGGTTCGGCTGCAGGAAGAGTGGGAGCTGGAAGGCCTAGCCAGCAACTACAAAGAGGAAGCAGAAGTTGGACCCGTGGTGGTGCAGCCTTTAATGCCATTACTTGGGGAAGCTGAGGCAGGAGGATTACAAGTTTGAGCAACTTGGTGACTTAGCAAGATCCTGAAACCAAAATAAAAAGCAACTGAGTATGTAGTTCATTATGAAGGCCCTGGGTTGCTTCCCCCGTAGCTGCCTTCCCACTGTTTCTTGGAAATAAAGCCTTAGTTTGCTCACACACTGCCGCTCACCACACTGTGTGATGATGGGTGGAGGCCAAACGTTAGACACCATAGCAATCCACTGGCAATCGTGTTGTTAGAGATATGCTACTGAAGAAGATTCTTGTTTGTAGTAAAGTACTGAGTTTCAGTTTAGAGAAATCAATACCTCATTTGAAAAGAATTTCATGAAAATATAAGTATGCATACAACCAATATAGTTGCTCATAAGAGGGAAGCCACTTCTAAATACAAGACATTGTTCAAGTGAATTCCTCATTTCTCCCACTGACAAGATTCTGTTTGTAAAAATCAAACAAGAGGATACTCATAAAAGTAGACCCCAAACCACCTCAAATGTCAGCAAAATCCAATAAAAGAAACACTAGAATGACTTTCCAGTGTTGGCTTTGCCCAACCTAGAATATAAGTGGAGAAAGTACAGATGTCATGTGGTTGCCCAAGGCTCTGATTCCTTAGAAGGAAGCCAAGGACTTCTGCCTGGATCCGCCTGTACCCAGCGAAACAATACACACAGCTTGGACCTGAGGTCCCTCCAGCCCTGGCCAGCTCTGCTGAATTCTCCGAATTGCTCTGCAGCAGAAGTGAGGCCCATCCTCCACCTCACCTCCTCATGTCAACCCTAGAGTATGAATCGGTGGAGTGGGAGTGGATAAGGCCTGAGACGTAGCTGTCGTCCATCCCTGTAAAAATGCCCTTCCCTCCACCTTACAGATTTATTTAATCTTGCTAGACTAATAACTTGTTATTCTGTGTCCAGTGTAGAAATCTAACTTCAAGATATTTAGCTCTCATTTCCTGAGAGCTCTTTGCAGGCCACTGGAATAGATTGTGGGAAAGACAAACAGAAGCCCCCCACACAGATCTCACTTAAGAGGTTTCTGTTCTAGTGGAAATCGAAATGTAAGTGTAGCAGATGAGGTGATGATGACAGGTACTGTGGGAAAGGCTTACCTACACCCCTACACAGTGTGGCAGTTCATAGGAGAAAGTGATTCTCTCTCTGACAAGGTCTAAGAGGGCTTCCCACAGCTGGTGGCGGTTTAATTACATGCACAATGTGAAAATTATGTCATCATGCGTAGAAGCCAGGCCTAGCTAGTAACCTTTGAGAAAGCACCAGTGAAGTTGTGAAACACTATGTCATGTTTGGTGGGTGACAATGGTGTTAGGCACCAGGGACAGAAGAGTTTGTGTCTTTTAAGCATAATTCTGAATTTACAACTACGTGTTTTAGAACATTAGAAGCAAGTGGAGGTTTGTACGTAGGATAATTGAATTTTGTATTTAGAAAGAAACTATGGACAAATACGAAGCAAATATTACTCATTATAAACAAGTAACATTAGTTTAGTGAAAAAACTAAAGGCTATGTATATAAACGTGAGCAAATGAGATCACAATCATTCACCACATTTTGGGTTTAACCTTGGGGGACTCGAGTTCCCTTCTCTATAAAATGGTCATAAATTTATAACATGAATGATCATTGGGTACACAGGTTTTAAATAAACATTTCAGCACTGGTGAGTTTTTTCACAGTGTTATTTTGAAAATAAAACATAATTTATACATTTAAAGTTCCTGGTATGGATTCTGGCATATTCTAAACACAATGTTTCACTTCCTTTCATTTGTATTTTTAACTTCAATAAGTCGATGCTCAATTTTTTTTATGAGAAAAGATGCAAACTACTCATTCTGAAAGTGCTATAAAGAAATCTTAGGGATTAAGCAATAAAATTGATAAAAACTCATATCAATTCACACACAAAACAAATTTTTTCAAATAGAATGCTGACCTCAATATTTACAGCTAATGTACAAACTGATTTCAGATATAAAGGATGAAAATAGTCCTTAAATGTGACCATGAATAGATGTTCATGGTTTAGGGTTACATGTAAAAAACCATGTAACAATTGTAGAACAGTGTCTCTAGGTGGGTCACGTTTTAGGAAAGAAAGTATAAAGAACACTTCTACATTGCTGATGGGAATGTAAACTAGTATAACAACTCTGGAAATCACTATGGAGATTCTTAAAAGAACTGACACTAGAAATTCCACTTGACTCAGCTATTGCCCTTCTAGGTATCTTCCTGAAAGAGTTAAGGACATCATGTTACAGTGGTCCATGCACACCCATGTTTACAGCAGCACAATTCATAATAGCTAAACACTGGAAAGATGAGTGGATGAAGAAAATGTGATATTTACATACAATGGATTGCCACTTTGCTATAAAGAAGGATAAATTTAAGAAATTTGTAAGAAAATGGGTGCCCCTTGAGACCATAATGTCAAGTGAAATAAATCAGACACACGAGCTTAAATATTGCACAGGTTCTCTTATATAAGCAGCCCAAAATATAAGTAAGTAGCGAAATAAAAGTTACTTCATAGCAAACAGGGGAATAGATCTTCTGCAAATGGAAATAGGATCAAAGATGGAGAGGCGAGGTAGAGAACGAAAATAGGAGATAAGATATGCTCTGTACATGCACCAACTTCCTAGGACGAATGTAATCATCATGCATTGCAAATGTGTAGTAAGAAAAATAAAACAGAAAGTATATGTCATTACATAGATACAGTGTTCTTTAAATGATATGTGCCAAACTGATACATCATGTTAGAGATGAGATGTTGCTTTCCACTGTTCTTTATATTGTTCTCCATCCTTTGCACTTCTCATAGTTTTAAGCACGTGTTACATTTTTACTATAAATGCATAATGGCAACACACACGCGCGCTTGCGCATGCAAACACCTCTTACTGAGCCATGTCTACCCCATGCTAAGGCAGTACACAAGACCTATCATTAAGACCTACACAGCCAGCCCCTTCCTCCCTCAGGCCAGGAACACTAACACACAGGGGACGTGTGGTTTGCCCGTCGTGAAGCCAGCCTGTGAGGGACAGCTGCCAGGGTCCTCGAGGACAGAGTGAGCCCTGTCCCCCGTCATTCCCACTTCCCCGGGGACAGCAGAGGCCATCTGCAAGGCTCCCATAAGCGAACCCAGATAATGCACTTCCTCTACGCCAGGCAGAGTCGGAGCAGAGGGCTCGGGGACCACAGGGACTGAAGCACCACCTCAGACTCAGAGAGCTCACCCGCGGCCACGCGGAGTGTGACCTCAGCGTCCAGCGCAAGCTGGGAAAGACAGTTGGTGTCATTTTAAAGGAAAAACCAAAGCTGGAAGAGATGTGTTGACATGCAGTCCCGAAGAGTGTCATTCTACATTGGACGAAGAAACGCTGTCTCAAAGGAAAATGCTGTTTCTCATGTCTATAAGAATGCATATTTTTCCTCTTACACACTTCGTGAATATTTTCGATTTGTATATGTTATGTTTTCTGCTTAGAAAGTCCCAAGGCTGAGAGGGAACATTTGGAGAGATGAAAAGTAAAATTTTCTGCTAATTAAATACGTAATATTTCAAGTCTGTTCCCCCTAAACTGAGTCTAGTTCTTCTAAGAAAGCCTTTCTTGCCAAATCTTACAGGCCTTATTTTTCCTATTGAATCTCTGCATTTATACAACAGAAAGTGATAAAATTTGGTGGAAAACAGAAAGAATAATTTAAAACTACTCCTTTGTCTATCGTTTTATGGCTATAGAAGTTACCATTTTGGCTCCTTGCTATTCAGGAACTTCAGTTTTGTTCACTATTATTTTGCTATGTTTTACTGTTTACTGTCTTTATTATATTACTATGTGTTCGTGTGATATACACATGCACACATATATAATCACACACATTTTCTTGTGTAATTTCCACATTATAACATATTTCAATAGAAACAATACCTGTGAACTTGGAGCATTTATTAAGCCATTTGGAAGTGGAATATTTAGGTTCTTCCAGCGTTTCCAGTTTATAAAGTGCTGTGATAGACACAGGGTCGGTGATGCACCCTTGGCGCTGGCCGGATCAGGGAGGAGGGAGCCTGCCCAGCTGCCAGAAAGCGGTCAGCCTCGGAAGGGGGCGGGGGCCGCTGGCTGCTGCCTGGAACTCAGGAGAACAGCTTGAGGGTTCTCGGGAGGGGTCTGGAACCTGGAGCACAGCATTCCGGTGACTGAGGGCCGCACACCACGCGCACAGCAGGCTCCGGCCTCTTCGGTAAGCCTTTAATCTGGACCCATAGCCTTGCATCGGAAACGGGGCTGGAGCCCCAGACTCCTCTGTCAGCCGCGGAACACCCTGGCTGGAGTAAGCGAAAGCTGTTGGAGTCTGCACCTCCTGAAGGGATTTAAAGAATGAACGGCCTCTCCGCACGGGAGCTCCCGCAGGTTTGGGAACTGCTGGGCTTCCCAGCGGGGTGGAAAGGACTCCACTCTCCGCGCTCAGGTTGATGCCACTGCCTCAGCTCATGCACTTGCTTCCACTTTACTCTACATCCGCACTGCGTTTCGGCCTCAAAGCAGGCCCCAGCTTCTGCCCAGAGGGGCCCCGGAAGCCCGCGGGGCAGGCTCCTCCTCTGGGAGGTGCTGGGGCCACACTGGGTTCGAGTCCTGATCCCTTTGGGTCGCTTCTGGGTGCATTTGTGCTGCTACAACAGGGCAGCTGGGACCCAGGAATTTATAAAGGACAGGAGTTTATTGATTCTCGTTTCTAAATGACTGGAAATCTAAGATTGCAGTCCGGCACCTAGTGAGAAGCCTTTTTCATTGTGTTGTCAAACAGCAGGAGGCATCCTCGGAGAGAGGGACAGAGAGAGACAGACAGAGAGAGGAGAGGCTCCGCATGGACACACTGCTCCATCTCCAGGGCCCCCACTGTGGCAGCAAGGATTTGGTCTCTAGATGCGGACTGGGGGGTGGTTGGGAACAGCCGGTTGAGGCAGGCTGGGCCTCTCCTAGGCTCGGCAGTGTTTTACATTTTCTTAACTCTTCTTCTTATGTTTTAAAAGAACTCCAGTTCTTTTAAGTTTCTGATTGCATTTCAGTATTATGTACTTTTTTGTATATGACCTGAAGGTTTGAATTTTAAAAAGTTGTAGATCTTTGTTTCCAAGATGGACTGACTCTATGTCTCGCTATGCAATCCTGGCTAAGTCATTACATCTTTCAGTTCTCTTTCCTTTTTAAAATTAAGTTTATTGGTACAATTTAGATATACATAATGATCATCCCCTCATATAGAATTTGTATCTAAATATGATATATTTTAAATCTTATTTTTCCTTTCTCATTTGAACATTTTCTTCCCATTCCCAATATCTATTATACATTTTGGTCTTTATTTCCACTTTCAGTCTCTCATACTCAAGAAAAAATGTGATACTTACACATATGAGTTCCTATTTATTTCACTTAAGAGTATGATCTCAAGGTGCATCCATTTGGCTATAAATATCTCAAGTTTATCCTTCTTTATGGCTGAGTAGTACTCCACTATATAAAGAACCGCATCTTCTTTCTCCATTCATTGATTGATGGGCACTCAGATTGTTTTCAAGATTTAGCTATTACAAACTGTGTTGCTATGAACATGGGCCTGCATATGTTGCATATGATGCTTTTAAGTCTTCAGGAAGATATCAAGAAGAGGAAAAGCTGGGTGAAATGGAACCTCTAGTTTTATTTCTTGAGGTATCTCCACATTGATTTCCAAAGTGGTTGCACCAGTCTACACTCCCACCAGCAGTGGAGCAGGGTTCCTTTTTCCCCACAGCCCCACCAGCATTTGCTATTGGTTGATTTCTTGATAGCAGCCATTCTTTCTGGGGTGAGGTGGAATCATGGCATTATTTTAATTTACATCTCTGGAATAACCATTGTTATGTGATGTTGAACAATTTTTCATGTATTTATTTTCCATTTCTCTTTCCTCACCTGAGAAGTGTCTGTTCATTCCAGATGCCCATTTTTGAATTGGGTCTTTAAATTTGAGGGGTCTGAACTTTTGAGTTCTGTATATATTCTAGATGGTAGTCCTTTCTCTAAGGATCAGCTGGCAAAAATCTTTTTCTGAATCTATAGGTTGTCTCTTCTCTCTGTTGGTGGTTTGCTTTGCTGTGCCAAAGCTTTTTAGTAAGATGAGATCCCAGCTATTAATTCATTGTGCTATTCGCTGTGTGATTAGGGTTTTGTTCACAAAGTCTTTGTCTACACCCATTCTCTCTTCCAGCAGATTGTGTTTCTGTTTTAAGATTTAGACCATTTTGATTTTATTTTAGTAAATGATGACAGACATGGGTCTAGTTTTAGTCTTCAGCATGTGGAAAGCCAGTTTCTCCAGCACCATTTATTAAACAGGCTATCTTTCCTCCAGTGGAAGTGTTTGGTTCCTTTGTCAAAGAAGAGGTGGCTGCATGTGTTTTGATTTGCTTCTGCATCTTCTAATCTGTTCCATTGATCCTCGGGTCATTTTTTTTTGTTTTTGTTTTTGTTTTTGTTGCCAGTACCATGCTGTTTTTATCTTAGTAGTTCCGAAGTATAATTACAAGTCAGGACTTGTGGTGCCTCCTGCCTTGCCTTTGTTGTCGAGAATTGTTTTTGCTCTTCTAGGTCTCTTCTGGTTCCAAATGAATTTTAGAAATATTTTTTTCTAGTTCTGTGAGGTAGGCTATTGGTATTTTGATTCGGATTACATTAAATCTGTATAATATGGGCCAGGGATTTAGCTCAGTGGTTTCACTGCCTGCTGCACAAGTGCAAGGATCTGAGTTCGATCCCCGGTACCAATCAATCAATCAATCAATCAAATCTGTATAACAATTTTGGGAGTATAGCTATTTTCACTATGTTGGTTCTTCCTACCCATGAGCAAGAGATGTATTTCTATTTTCTGATATCCTCTTCTATCTCTTTTTTCTATAGTTTTCAATGTAAAGATCTTCTTCCTTTGTTAGATTGATTCCTAAGTATTTCTTTTTTTTTTTTGATGTTGCTGTGAAAGGCATGATTTCCCTAATTTCTCTCTCAGTAAATTTGTTATTTGTTTACAGGAACTCTATTCATTTTTGAGTGTTGACTTTGTATCCAGCTATGTGACTGAAATTGATTGCAAAATCAAGTCTTTGGGCAGAGTTTTGGGGGTCTTCTATATGTAGTATCGTGTCATCTGCAAATAATGATAGTTCAACTTGTTCCTTTCCTATCTTTATTCCTTTAATTTCTTTTTCTTGTCTAATTGCTCCAGCTAATGTTTCCAGAACTATACTGAACAGGAGTGGTGATAGTGGACATCCTTGTCTTGTTCCTGATTTTAGCGTGAAGTATTTCAGTTTTTGACCAGTTAGTATGATGTTGGCTGTTGGTTTTTCATAGATGGCTTTTATCAGATAGAGATAAGACCTTCTATGCCCATTTTCTGTAAGATTTTTCTTTTTTATCATGAATGGGTGTTGGAATTTGTCAAATGCTTTTTCTGTATCTATTAAGATGAACAAGTGATTTTTGTCCTTGGCTCTGTTGATATGGTGTATTACATTTATTGATTTGCATGTGTTCAACCATCCATGAATGCCTGGGATGAATCCTACTTGGTCCTGGTGTATAATCTTCTTGATGATTTGCTGCATTCTGTTTGCCAGTATCTTAATGAGGACTTTTGTGTCTATGTTCATTAGGGAGATTGGCCTGTAGCTCTCTTTTTCAGTTGGGTCCTTCTCTAGTTTTGATATCAGGGTAATACTTGCTTCCAGGAATGACTTTGGGAGTATTCCTTCACTTTGAATTTCATTAAATAATTTGAGGACTAGTGGCATTAGATCTCTAAATTTCTTGTAGAATTCAGCAGTGAATCCATTAGGACTTGGGCTTATCTTTGTTGGTAGGTTTTTAATTACATCTTCAATTTCATTGACTGATATTAGGTTATTCAGCATTTTTATATCCTCTTGATTCACCTTTGATAATTCATATGTATCTCAGAATTTGTCCATTTCTTCTGCATTTTTCATCTTATTAGACTAAAGTTTCTCGAAATAGCTATTAATCTTCTGGATTTTTGCAGGCTCCACTGTGCTTTCACCCTTTAAATTCCTAATCACATGGATTTGAGTCTTTTCTTTCATTCTTTTGATGATGTTGTCTAAGGGTTTAACAGTTTTATTTAATCTTTCAAAGACCCAACTCTTTGATTCATTGATTCTTTGTGTTGTTTTCTTAGTCTCAGTTGCATTAATTTCTGCTCTGCTCTTTATAATTTCTTCCCTTGCACCAGATTTGGGCTAGATTTGTCCTTCTCTTTCTAGAAATTTGAGGTTCAACATTAGGTTGTCTGTTTTTCTGATGTGAATGTCCACACTATAAATTTTCCTCATAGCCTGGCTTTCATTGCATCACAAAAGTTCAGGTATGCTGTATTGGTATTATTTAATTGCTGAAACTGTTTAATTTCTTCTTTAATTTCATCTGTGACTTATTGGTTGTTCAGGAGGGCATTATTTAATTTCCATGTGTTCATATGGGTTCTTTGTCTTTTCTGTTCTTTGTAAATCGCAGAGCTTGGCTGCTGTGTAAATCTGTGATTCCGTGGAATCTATTGCAGGATGACCTTGTGTAGACGATAGAGCACCATGTCCTTTGAAGGTGTGTCTCTTGCTACTAAAACACCTGCTGAGTATCTGCACTAAAGGTGAAAAACTACTGCTTTTCCTTGTTTCACCATGAAGTCTGAGCTCTTTGATCTCCTGGTGCCCCTAAGAACCTTTAGCACTGCGCGTTTCTCTGCAGTTCTTACCATTTCATATGCCCCGTCTCCATCACAGGGAGAGGAGCCCTCGCCTGCGAACTCCACTTACCCCGCAACAGCACTGCAAGCAGCAGCCTTTCGCTCTCATCACCTTGGAGGCCGGAGCCCTGCTCATGGGCTGCTGGAAATCAGTTGATCTCTGAGTAGCTTCTTGCTCATATCCTGCCTAGATGAGGGCATTTTTCCTGCCTAAATAAATTCCCCCTTCTTCCTATATTTCTGGAAAGTAATTAAATTAAATGTTTAGAAGACAAGACTGCAAATGAGCAGGCAGAATTAATACTGAAATTTCACCCCTACAGATGACCCTATGATAAGTCATCAGAACACCTTCTAGTGTTTAAAATGGATATAGTTATAGAACCTGCACCAGCGAAATTGTGGCAATGATTGATTACCATGATGATTAGAGAGAGCCCCACAAACAGTAATCATGGAATAAGTATTACCTATTCATTAGCTCAGCTTCAAATATAACTGAAATCTTACCATGATGAAATGCTTGTCGGTTTCACATCAGAAAACTTTATACAATTTCATCTCCAAAAATTGCTGTGGTCTCACTTTTGTAAAAATTGTATTATTTTCTTGATAATAATGAACCTCTGAATCTACTAAAAGAGTCATAAGATTTAGGGGAATGCAAGGAAATAAGGGCAAGATTTAAAAGCACAGACATCTGGAAACATTGAAGAAATGACTAGATTAAAGAAAAGGAAATATAAACTTAGTTAAACACCTACCAATGTGATGATGCAGAGTATTTGTAAAATTAAAAAATTAGCATTCAAATTCTCAGCATTAAATATTTAAAAAACCTTCATCAGTTAGGAAAGAATGAGCCAAAATCTTACTAAAATCTTAATGTGCTTGAGAAGCTATTTGTGCTTCCAGGTTCCTGCTTCAAGATGCTCTCCCAAGCTTGTCCATATGACAAGAGTGAAAGTCAAATGCTCAGTAAATATGCATGGATTTTAAAAAGCAATAGAGGGCAGAGTCCTCGATGTCACCACCAAAGGAACTTGTAGATTTTACTATTCAAATGTAAATTAAATGTAGAAATTGTGTTATAAATGTATTTTACAGCTGAATAAAAATAGATGCATTCATTTAAAAATATTTATGTGTGATACAGATTATAGCCAGTACTAAAAAATAGATGTGTACAGATATAGAGCTGGACCATGTTCTCAGAGAGCTTATAATCTAGTAGGAGAGACCTTATTAAATATATATATATGCTAATAACAAGTTAATTAAGTGAGGTCGGTATTTTAAAAAAGCTGTACATCACCTTCTGGAATGTGTAATTGGACCAGGGAAGGCGGGGGGTGATTGAAAAATTTTAAACTGAAGGATGAATCAGGTATTAGTCAGGCAACAAGTGGGGATGGTAGGGTAATTCCATGCAGAAAGAAAAGCAGATGTCAAGGTTTCGAGGAAGGAAAAAGCTGAGCCAGATCCCAGAAGTGAACTTACGGAGACCCTGAAACAGCGCTCAAAAGCAAAGAGGCGTCTGAGGAGCAGCAGGGACCGTGCAGGCAGGTGTTGGTCAGTGAGCAAGAGCACACTCGGGGATTTTAAGTAGGAGAGCGACCGAGAGCTGCGTTTCTACTAGTGTCCTCTGGAAATGGGATAAAGATGAAGGGGGGGTGCGGATTTGGGGAATATTTTAGTGATGAAAGTGAAAGAAAATATCACGGCGCGAAGCCACCGGAGGTGGGAGATGTAACTGGCGTAAAGCTCGCTCGGGAGCTAAAGTTGGTCTTGGTGATGGTTTCCAAGCGGAAAGGGGAACAAAACAGGTATAAGGTGTTTTTCAGGATTCTGGTTTCAGTAAACCAGATGGATGCACCTTTTAGGAGTTTAAAGTCACCGAGCACTTCCAAGCGGTGAGCGACCACCACCTCCTTCCCCGCCGCCTGTGCTCGGTCCCTCCCGGAGCTGCCACCCTGAGGCCCGGCCAGCTCACCTGCAAGGCGTGGCACTGGGAAGGTGCCCAAGCCTTCCGAGGCGACACAGGTGCTGTCGCCGCTCAGGGTCCAGCTTCTGTACAAAGATTGGCTTTCCCCGTTGCCGGACAAAGGGTAGAAGTTCCAGCTCGTGGGCAAGTAAGGACTGGAGCCTGCAGCCCTGTGAGCCCCGTGGGTACCTAAACAGCTGTGGCAGGTCTGAGGCTGGTTGAGAGCAGAACTCAAGGGTCCTCCCTGCAGTCCTCCCACCTGGCCAGCGTGGCCATGAGGGGCGGTGACAGACGTGGTAAATAGTTTGACTATGGAAATCATTTAACACTGGACACAGAAATCGAACATCCCATTTCACGCTCTAAATATGCACAGTTTTATTTGTCAGCCACACCTTGATAAAGCTGGGAAGAAACATCACCGATATCAAGGTAACAGGTAAAAAATGACGGTGGAAGAGTAAAAATAGCATGTTGTAAAATGGAAGGGCCACATTCACAGGACACGCTTGTCAGCTGCAGTGCGACTCTAGTTCATGGGTGGATTTCAGAAACACAAACAATTGGGTCAAGACAGAAAGTGGCTAATCAAGGAGAAACGTGCTTTGAAACTTTTTTGGCCTTATTTTTGGAGATTTGTAAGAGCCTCCCCAAAACGTCTCTCTGATCCCTTCTAATGTTTCAGATCTTTTCTTCCTTTTTATTTTACTACATTTATTTGTCTTCCTTTCTCTTAGTTTGCTGCATTCACAGCTGGGCATTTCAACAGATGAGGAACTATTGTGAAGACTAATGAGCTGAAAAAAAGTAGAGTTTTTTAAATCTCTAATGGTGTTAAAATAGATCACCTTCATATTCTTGTGTAACCAATTTTTTTATTACGTTACTTATAGGAAAGATCCAGTAGATGATACATGTATGTCAAAATACATGTTAAATCTTCCTAGATGTCAGAATTTTATTCTAATTTAGGAAAAAGGAGCAAATCATGTAAAAAGATTGATCTGGGAAATTTAACCAAATGGAAACATTTGCTGCAAGGCATTTGTGTAGAGAAAAAAACAGTGCAGATTAGGAAGACAGTTGAGATATCAAACCTTGTAGGTACCACTACTTCACGTTCAAATGGTAAATCAAGTTTTCCTGGACCACATTTAGCAGAACTCGTGTGGCTAACAGTGAAATGAAGTAGTGGCCTTTCTGACTCCTAGTGGCACAGCAAGTGAAGGATATGCTGGCCTTGCTCCCTCATGTACCTTCCCAGTACACGTGAACACCAAAGTTCTTAGCTATCCTGCTGCATCATGGCCTGGACAGAGCATCTGAGTGTTCTCATTCAAATCTGGACCTTCAGTTCTTTGCAGTACATGAGGATTTTCAGTGTCCTGAAGAATGGTGCTCTGTAAGAACTAGTTTGGGAGGATCTTGCCTAAATCATTGGATAAATATTTCCTACTTTAGCAAATGTCTGCAGTTAGACAGCTCATGAGTTTTCCTGACCCTTTATGTATTTTACAGCCTTCACAGATGAGGCGTACTACTATCTGTTACCTAAACTACCTGACTGAAACGTCAATCTTATTTTTCCCTCTCTTAACTTTAACAAAAAGGAATTGAACATTTCCCCTCAGAATGATTCTTTGGAGAACCAAAGAACAATATAAATCACACTCTTCAATTTTCTCTTCTCCGATCTGCAGATCTTCATCATTTTTATTATTTTATAAAGTCAAAAATCCATTTATTATTAAATCACTAATCACTTTCTTCTACAGGATGTAAATTCCTCATTGTAGAGCACATCAATGCATTCTAAACTCTGACTACATTTAGACTTCAAACCATCTAAAAAGTTGGAGGTCTGAAAACCTGGCAGTATCCTTGAAAAACTTTAAAAACATACAGAAAAATTAAATTGTCAATTGAGCCTCATTTCACTGCTACCTCTGTTGATTTTTTTGTTAAAAAAAACCCCTACAAAACAAAACTTTTTGCTAATGAAGCAACAAAGATGATGTTGTAAAACTCTACTTCACAGTAGATGAGTTTATGCTTGACAGCTGAGACTACTGTTGGCTGAAGATATTTTTGCAATAATTGATGTGTTCCTTTCCCCTCATGTTATGACATCAACCCTTCATGGGAAAACCCAGATGGGAAAATGTTCACAAATATAATCTAAGCTGCATTAATTTGATAAAGTAAACACCTTTATCCACTAGCAAACTGAAGTCCAATTTTCCATTTTTATTTTTAACCACTTTTATAAATATAAGTAAACTTTTTTAAAGTTAATACTTATTTTTTTAGAGGAAGTTTTGCAACCTCTTTTTCTAAGTCCAGATATACCCTTATACCAAAACCAGAAAAGGATACCCCCAAAAAATAAGCTATAGCACAATATCCTTGATGAACACAGATGAACAAAAATCCTCAAGAAAATATTAGCAAACAAAACTTACCAGCATATCAAGAGATTATTAACAATAATGAAGAATAATTACTTGTAGGGATGTAGAGATAACTGAACATAAGAAGATTACTAAATGTAATGTATCCCATTGATAGAATGATGGACAAACCCATATGACTGGGAAAGTAGTTCAGAGTAGGGCACTAGCATGCAGGGGGCCCTAGGTTCAATCTTCAGTACTGAAAGAATAAATGGATCATGATTAGAAGCACAAAATGTACTTGATAAAATTCAACATCTCTTTGTGATTAAAAACTATGAAAAACCCAGTATAGAAGGAATATACCTCAACATAATAAAGGTCATATATGAAAAGCCAACAGGTAACATCATACCGAATGAGGAGAAGCTGAAAGCTTTGTTTGTAAGATCTGGAACAAGATTGTTGAAAGCCTATTTTTACCACTTTTATTCAACATTGTGCTGAAAGTCATAGCCAGATTTACTAGGCAAGAGAAAGAAATGAAGGACACCCAAATGGAAATGAGGAAGTCAAATCATCACTGTTTTTTAGATGGTGTGATATTATATATAGAAAAATCCCAGAGATTCTACCAAAAGACTATTATTAGAACTATCAAGCAAATTTGGGAACGTTTCAGAATGCAAAATCAACATATAAAAATCAGTAGAATTTCTATTCATCAGAAGCAAGTTATCTGAAAAATAAATTTTAAAAGTAATCCTATTTACAATTCCAAAAGATACTCAGGAATTAATTCAACCAAAAAAGATGAAAGAACTCTACAATGAAAATATTGATGAAAGAAATTGAAGAGGTCACACACACAATGAAAAAGCATCCAATGTTCATGGACTGAAAGAAATGATATCGTTAAAAGTCCATGCCACCCAAAGTAATCAACAGATTCAATACAGTTCCTATCAAAGTATCCATGACACAATTTGCAGAACTACAAAAAGCAATCCTAAAGTTTGTATGGAACTACAAAAATACCCTCAGCAGCCAAAGCCATCTTGAAGGTTATAAAAGCAGGAGGCATTCCACTGCCCAACTTTAAAACATACTACAAAGCTATAATCAAAGGAGCAACGCACTGACATGAAAACAGAGACAGAAAATTGGGACAGGATAGAGATCCTAGAAGTAAACGCACAAATCTACATTTGACTGATCTTTTATAAAACTGCCAAGAGTGTGCAATAGGGAGAGGGCTTTAACAATCGACACTGAAAATCCACAAGCAGACAAAGGAAATTAGACCTTAAATCATCAGTTACAAAAATCAACACAAAATGGATTAACCACCTAAATATAAGACATGAAGTAATGAAAGTACTAGGAAAAAAAATACAGGGAGAAAGCCTAAGTCTATTGAGATGGGCAAGGATTTTTTGGATAAGACAGCAAAAACACAGAAAACAAAAGCAAAAATGAGTGAATGGGATTACACAGACTAAAAAGCTGCACAGTGAAGGAAGCAAACAAAAGTGAGAAACACAACTTAGAGAACTGGCTAAAATATGCGTAAACTATACATCTGACAATGGGGTAGCACATAGAATATATAAAGAACACACAACTACAGCAAACATAAATATATTATAAGTAAATAAATAAAATCTGATTAAAATGAGCAGTGAGTAAATACACATCTCTCTAAAGAAAATGTGCAAATGGCCAACACACATATAAAAAAATGTTCTACATTCTTAATCATCAGAAACATGTAAATCAAAACCACAAGAGATACTGCCTACTCTAATATGAATGACTACTGTCAAAAACAAAGAATTAGAGACCAAAAATAGAAAAGATAGAAAGATATGAAAGGGAGAAAGAAAGAAGTAAAAGCAAGGAAGAGATGGATGGAAGGAAGGGAGGGAGGGAGGAAGAAAAGAAGAAAGAAAAAACTCAAGTGTTGGGAAAAACTTGGACAGAAGAGAACCACTGACCATTCAACTCTGTTGGTAGTAATGTAAATATAGTTCAGTCATTAAGGAAACAATATGCCTCTGCCCCTAAAATTTAAAAATAAAACTACTATATGATGCAGTAATCCCACCACTGGGTGTAGCCTCAAGGCATGGACATGTTCATTGCAGAACTGTTCACAGGAGTCAGGAAACAGAAGCAGCTGACGTGTCCATTGGTGGAAGTGGAGGGGTGGATGAAGAAAGCAAGCAGGTAAAGGCAGGGGGGCACTATGAGTCCTCACGAGAGAATTCCTGTCATTTGTACAACATCGACAGAATGGTAGCTCATTATGTTAAGTGAGATAAACCGGGTACAGAAAGAGAATATTGCATGCTCTCAGAATAGTTGGAATCTAAGAAATCCGATGTCACAGGCAGAATGGAAAGGTGGTGTCCAGAGGTTAGGGAGACTGGGGTAGGAGCTGGGGAAAGTTTCTCAAGGTCTACTAAGTCACAGTGAGACAAAAGCAAGTCTGGTGTGGGGCGCCTCCAGGTATACATATGCAGTTAGCTCAAAAATAACTTTTTCATAAAAATGATAAATATTTGAGGAAATAGATATACTTACCTTTCGTGAATGTCACATAATGTATACATATACCAAGAAATCACACAGTGCCCCATAAACTTTTCTTTCTGTCCTCTTTTCCTTCACCTCTTTACTTCCTCCAACTCCATGACCTAGTCCCTCACCTACAATATTTGAAACTTATTTATCTGCCTTCTGTTTTGCTGTGTGTACAGGGATTTTCATACAAGAGAAACCATTCAGAATTTGAGTTTGTGTGTCTGACTTACTTCACACAATATTATGGCCTCAAGTTGTTCCAGATGCATCATCTAGTAGAGTATATTAAATAAACCATTTAAATATAGCTCCATTTCCTAATTAAAATCTAAAAGTGCAATCCGATACAAATGCTTAAAACTTCTAATCTTCAGTAAGAGTTGCATAATATTTTTTAAAAATTGAAAATCTCTTAACATTATGAAGAGAATAAATTTTATTAATTATAATATATATGTAATACCATTGTGTGTGAAAGGTGATGCTGATATGGCCCAGGTGCACAAATTGAGTGGAGCTGACTGCGCACGAAAGGGAAGTCAAATGGCTGGGTGTGGTGGGACACAGTTGTAATCTCAGCTACTTAGGAGAATGAGGCAGCAGGAGGATAAGCTCACGCCCAGCTTGGACAATTTAGCAAGACCCTGTCTCAAAATTTAAAAAAAAAAAAAAAAAAAATGAAGCAAGACTGGGATGTAGCTTAGTGGTAGAGCAATTGCCTAAATGCCTGAGGTCTTGCATTCCATCCCCAGCCCTCCTAATAATAAATAAACAAATAAATAAAGTAAAATAAAGGGTAACTTGATTAGTCACATGCAAATTATTTGCAATATGTGAAAAGGAAGCACTTCTCAAACACCCAGCACTTGCACTGGTGGAGGCAGGGCAGGGCTGACTTCCGACTTCCTTCCGGGCAGGGGTGTGAAGGACAGAGTCACCCAGGGAATTTCCTGAGGCCGGGGCCGGAATGTCGGGAGTGAGGTGAGGACCGAAGACTCAGGCCTGCGGTGGGCATGTGGAGCCGTGCTCAGAGATGGAAGTGTAGCCATGAGCGTTCGGTATGGGAAGGTGATTGCGTCCACTTTGGAGTTGGGGTGTGTGTCCGTTTCACTCTTTGTTAGTTGCTGTCATTGTTATCAATTACTAAAGAAAGCATTACATATGTAAGTAACGCATGATGTGATACTTCTTTTCAAGTCTATGAAGTGTGAGGGAATTTCTCTCTTTTGCTAGGTTTTCTGACTTGTCAGATGGTTTAGGCAGTAACAGTCCTCATAATTCCCCCGTCTTTGCGCTCTTACTGCCACTACACATTTTATCTTGAGATTACCTTCACATAAATAATATGTGCCACTGAGATATTTGCAAATGTAAGAGGCAAAACGAAAGTCCAGGCTATTTACAATAAAATGTTTAATGTTCCTTTTGCAAGCCAGGCTCGAAATTTGGCAAAAGAGAGGTGGGAAGCTCTTTTAGGGTTATACAGGTCAACGTGGGATATGTGTAGGGGATGAAAGAACCGAGCCATGATAGAACTCAACAGAAACACAGCAAATGCGGACCAAGATGAGTCTTTCCAGAAAAATGGAATAAATTAAAATCACTTTTGCAATATACGGTGAAATGGGAGAGAAACTAAGTGAACATTCATGACAATACTGTGTAAATAGTGGCAAGTCATGATGTAGTACCCGTCTAGCAAGCACAATAAATGACTAAATGTGTTTTGGAATTAGAGAAACCAAATTACTGGATTACTGAAAATCACTGATATTACAATGGATAAAAGTTGGAATAAAATAAATTTTTGTCTTAGTTCTATAAATAATTTATATTCTATTTCCTGCACCAAAGTACATGTCCTTTCTGTCCATGACACCAATGTTTTCCTGTTTTCTGAATTAAAGTCCTAGAACAGACAGAAGTATATGCATAAATATAACTACAAGACAGAAAGGAAGCATTTTGATAAAATATTTTATTATTATTAGGAATAATATCATCATGGTTATAAAAATAACAACTTTATCAACTACAGAAACTTTATAATACAAGTCATAACCACAGTGTCCCTTTTTCCAGGTAAGCATCCAGCTCTACCACTCAATAGGCAGCTTATTGATTTCCTATTTACACATACAACACTCATAGTATCCACAGTATTCTAGTTTCAGTTTCCTAAAGACAGAAACTTTATGTGCAAATGGAAATGAACCTATTTAAAAGTTACACTGTTAAGAGTTGCAAGGTCTAGAAATTTTTAACGTTTTTGTGTATTAGTTGAATATTGAGAACTAAATTCTTTTCTGGGGGGACTAAATCGTGAAAAGTAATTTACTAAAATTATTAATGTTGAAAAGACAAATATGTCATTTTACTCAATTTAATTCTTCAAGTGAGTTTTTCTATAAATATATATAATAATTGAAAGTAATTATTCCTTTGAACTTCAGTAAGTCAATGTAAGGCTTTGTAGTATGGAATTTATTAAAACCCCTTACCTCATGATCTTTATATTGCATAAGTAGTATTTATTATTTTTTTTAAAAAAAGTTTAGAAACCAGAAGAAAATGCCTGACAGCCATTTCTCAATGCTTGACAGTGTTCTTTTCAAGAGAATGTTGTGGTTATAACATTCACTTTGTACAGTACCATTGGTACCAACAAGAAATATTCACAGGAATAAGTGAAATACAGTTGTGCTATCACATGCCATGGTCAATCGCCTCTTGCCTGCAGTGTTTCACATTCTCCTTTGGTTGCTGGAAACACTCAGACAACAAGCAAGAGCCTGTTAATACCAGAGAGCAACTCGATAGAAACCCTTTCACTGAGGACCTGCCCGCAGCAAATAGGTAAAAGTCATTATACATTTTACAATAAAATTAAAGAAGTATACAAAAAGATTATCATCGCTTCTGCACAGCAGAGGCATTATGACAAATATTTTAATTGTACATTTCTATTTCTGGTAGACGTAAGAAAATGTCTACAATTAGAACATCATAAAACTGTTATTCAAACAGCCAAAAGAAACAGAGCATCAAAAACTTGTAACCTAAAAGGCCCCTTTTCCATGTTATTAATAGGAGATTTCTAGATAAACTGAACTTTTTAATTATTTTGTAGTTTATTCAGAGAAAAACACCCACTAATAGAATCTTTTAGCCGGGAATGACGATGTTATGCCCTGTCCTCCCGGCTAACATAATGTGGGTGTCCTGTGTGGTCAGTCATATCCACGGCGCTACATCCAAAACTAAGCCTAACAAGGTGAGAACTGACTTGTGTACCCTGTTTGGTGATTTATTCATGTTATTTTTACCCTTTCATAAGATGGCAAGCACTGAGTTCAAAACATCTAAAAACTTAGCTGGATCTTGCATTTAAATTAATCCTTATCTCTTTCCATGGAGTTTTACAGAAAATGACATTAAAGAAATATTTTTAAATGTAAGTGTTTTAATGTATGGCAATTCTTATAAAATTTTTACTGGTATGATAAATATGTAGCTTAATAGTTGGGACTCTTTGTTTCCAATGTTTCTTAATGCCAGCATCTCTTTCATTACCAAAGTATCTTCTTAAAGAAAACAAAAACTTGGCATCATTTGCATAAGCATTTCTGTATTCACTGTCCTGTCCTCTGTGGACTACACTCCCCATAAACTGAGAACCAGCTTATTCCAGGCTGCAGTACGCTGGAGAATGATTAGGGCATTGTTTGGATTCATGGCCTTGGCTTCATGACTTAAGAGAACCAAGCCAGAGAAATGGGAAAGTGGTTCCAAACCACTCAAATTATTCCTGGTCGATACAAGAAGATTTTGTGAAAATTCAGAGCCTATTTCATGGCTCCTTTTCAATCTCACTTCTTGACAAATATATGATTATTAGCTAGTCATGCCAAACAGAATGAATAATAAATAGAACAGTTTGGCTATTACCATATAGAGCACAAAACTTAAATGGATATTTCCCATGGCATTAGGAAAGACCTGTGTTAAACGAAATAAGATAAAGTGAAGATACCTTGATAAAATATCTGATTCAGCAGATGCAACTCTACATTTAAGAAATAATTGAATGCAGATTTAGACAAAATAGTTACTTCCATTGTATAATTTTTCCTGTACTTCAATAAAGTATTAGTATGCTAAAATATTTCCAGGTTGAGAAAAATATTTTTATTTTTTGCTCTGATATTTAGTTTAATGCATAACATGGTAGATTATTAATAGAACTTTTTGGAGGCACATGGAGATTTTCCTCTTAAATATATATTATATATTTTAAATTTAAGGAGTGCGAACTAGAATCCAATCACAGCAGAAAGTCTTGGAATGAAGCTATTTTAATACCTTTTTAATGACCAAGACACTTTTACATTTCTTCACATTAGATACAATTTGAAAATTTAAGAAATACTTTGGAGCATAGATCAACAAATATCTTGCATAAATATGTGACCCTAAAGTTTGAGGAAAGAAATAATATAAATACATGTATTAGTCTCTTCCCTCTAAGAATTAGAAAATACATGAAAGAAGGAGGATAATAAATATGTAAACACCTAGATTAGGCAATATTTAATTCTGCAGGTCCTAATCTCAGTTTACAAAATCACCAGTAGAGGTCATCTATAGATTGGGTACAGAAGATAGTCACTTCTGTCTTCTAATTGCCCTTAACATCTCTACTGATCTTCAGAAATTTCTCCTGTTCTTCTTGAAGAAAAACTACAGATACATACCTCTAAAGTATTGAGAGATTACATTAGATACACCATGATTTGAACTGTACAAGTGTACCCGGGTACGTGTAACAGATGTGGGGTTTTGTAAAAGTGAGTTCGTCTACCACTGTTTCAGGATACACAGTGACAGAACTGAATGAGCTATCGCATATGACATATGAAAGGCAACCGAATTTAATACAGAGTTACAATTTAAGATCACAAGGTATAAACTGTTTGGGTGAGGTTAAAATAATGCTTAACTTAGGTTTACTCGTCATTAAGAAACTAACCTTGGAAAGCAGCCTGGCGAGATTAACTGATCTAGTCCATTAAATCTTTTATCATCCAGCAATTATACCTTTTGCATTTTTAATCCATTCAAGTATCTTCAGGAGTTATGTTACTGCACTTGCATGTACCTTAATTCACTTCAACATTTACAAAATAACACTGACAAACGAAACAACAGAAACACTCATAAGCATTAATGAGTATCCTAACACAACACGACACTCAAGTAGTTGTTTCAGGGTTGTTGTAGGTGACAACTCCACTCCACGTCCTCTGAGTTCTTCCTGTGAATGTGTCGGGTGCGAATGGATGCTTCAGGTACCTGCACTTCAGCTATGACTGTGGTACCTTATACGTTAAGATTATTTTGTGTATCCACTTTGCATAATAGGCCACTCGGACAAAAATACCAGGGCGGTTGGGGATGGCACAGCCGCGGCCGGGAACGATGACACCGAGGACCATGCGCATTTTGTGCTGCTCACAGATGAGCGGGCCGCCGTAATCCCCCTGGGAAGAGACAGGCACAGCAGCCGTGCGTTAGTCCAGAAATAACAGGCGCGATCAGACGCCGAATAGTCTCTCTGGTGTGAGAAACCGAAAGCGTAAACAAGGATCAAAACGCGTAACAGATAATGTGAGAGAGGAACAACAGGTCCAAAGGGGGAGGGGAAGTGCGAGGGGTAGGGGAAAGGAAAGAAGGGAATGGAATTAATATGAGAAAAGGGAAAAATAGAAACAAAGTCTTTGTAAATAGGGAGGGGTGGAGGGGTTGAAGGGAGGGCAGGGGAAGGGGGAAAAATGAGAACCAAGATGGATTACGTAAAGGTACAAGATCCCAATGATGAATGTAACTGTATTCTATACCTAAAATGTACCAAAAATTAATTAAAACAAGAAATAATGAGTATAATTCCATGGCATTATCCTCCACTGACTTGCACCTCAAAGGTACATAAACACAGACACGACCCGGGGAACACTGCATCTGAAATAGGAACAGAGAAAACTGAGGTTTCCAGGCCACGGTGGCCTTTCTGTGGAATTAGCCGAGGGAGCCTGAGACACACAGGAAAAGCCAAGGGTTTTGCAGTATGCATCGTTCACTGAGGAAGGCTCACTGTTGCCAAAGCATTAATTTATCCATAAAAATGTGCTTTCCCTTTGTTGAATGCAGGATAAAGCAACCATTGATATTTACTAAATAAAATCCATTTCTAGTTATTTTGATCTTCTGGTGTTTCAACTATGTTCAAAACAAAATTTGAAAAATACAGAAAATGTTTGAGTAAAAAGCACCGTGATACTGTTTTAATGATTAAACCATTACATCTTCACTTATTTCTAAAATCAGTTTTTCCTTTCCCCAATCTGTCCTCAGATGATCTCACCAAGTCAAATAAAAAGCTTTCAGTTGATAAAATAATTCTATATATTATTGGGAAGTTTCATTTTTCTCACAAGCAATATCCCCAAATGGGGAATATGAAGATGTGCTGAAGAAAAAACTTCTACGAGTAAAGAAAAACTTTACTCTAAGAGACTTTGTATGACGTCTAACTTGGAGGTGATAAAACTAACTGTTGTGTTTTTTTTTAATGCATGAGTGATTCCTGATAGGAGCTCTTTGGAGACTTGTAGATGTGATGCTATTGCTACCATATACACACATTTGAGAGATTTCTCTTTCAAATTTCCTTCAGTGGTTCAATTACCTTATTTTCAATGTCATATATGCATATGCATATATGTGTGTACACAAACATATATACATACATGTACCTTTATGAACATATATAGATATGTATGTACATTCTGGAGAATAAATGTATTTTTGACAAGGGGCAGAATCCAATTAAATTCAAGTCACCAATAAGAATAAAATTTCAAAAATGAGCTAAAGGTATAAATACTTCAAGGCTAAAGTAATGAAACTAAGAATGCACATATTCTTAATTTAGACTAAGGGTTATGTCTGAAAAGCAGTACACAAGCTATTATCAGCAGGGGTAAAGTGGGGCTACATGGAGTAGCACTTCGAGAGGAGTTCTCAGACTGGGTCTAGCTTGCAACTTGTGCGCTCACCGGACTCTTAGGGCTTAAAAAGAAAACCATCCTCTTTTTTCTCCTACTTAGAGTTTCCCTTGTAATGCTCATTTCCTGGAAAGACACCAAATTTGAAAGTGTTTATAAACACGTAATCTGTTTCTAATCATATCTCTTAAAGGCGGTTCTAAAACGTCTTTAATTTAGTAAATGTTTTCTCTTTAGGAATAAAAATCTCAGAGCAAAGTACTGACACACATTTCAATACATATTTATGATCCAGACTTAGGGCACACATTTGCATTTGCGTACATACCAATAAGCACTGCACTATCCTGCACTCACTTCATGGTCTGCATGCATCTGCTCCCACCACTGCACGGCTCGGCGGCTTGGAGAGCATGTATGGAGAGTATGTATGTACACGCTAAGTGCGTCTCACACGACAGCCTAGCAGCTTGACTGTGTAAAATGGGGACAGGAACCAGGCCAAGCGGGAAGAGCAGTTGCCTGACAAATGAAAATGTCCAAGCTCTTGGGGTCACAAACTTTGACCTTCAAGTTTTTTAAATAGAATTTGTTTACACACACACACACACACACACACACACACACGGCCTAATCAAAACCACATTTGAAAGTTTAAAACCAGGCATGGTTCTCGTAACATTTTTATGAAGTTCATTTAGGGAGACTTTGGGCGATGAGATACGTTTAGGAAAACTGTAGACAATGCAAGCTATTGTATCATAGGATTTGGATCCTTGTAATGCGAACAGCTTCCGGGAGAGTCCGGCTGCACCCAGGCACCTGCTGTGTACTGCCAGGAGGAAGCTGAGCGCTCACTGCTAATCCAAACAAGGCCAAAGCCGCGTCGCCCTGGCAGTCCCCTCCCCAGAACAGGGTGGCCTGCGAGTGTTTGATTTGAGAAACCTAAGCGAACACAACAAGCCTTCGCCGCGCGCTCCCTACCTCGCATGGCCCGGACCCGCCCTTCTCGGGCCCGGCGCAGAGCTCGGCCTCGCTCAGGGTGACCTTGCCGCGGTGGTGCCGCGCGCACTGCTCCGGACCCACGACGTGCAGGTGCGCCACGCGCAGGAGGCCGTCGGCGCTGATGGCTGTGGACACGGACGGGCGTGGGCGCGGGAGGGGAAAGGCGGGGGCGCGCGGGGCGGGGACGCGCGGGGCGGGGACGCGGCGCTCACCTCCCGTGTAGCCCCAGCCGTACACGCTGCAGGTGGTGCTCTCCGGGATGGCGCAGCCGTAGTTGGGCAGGTCCACGGTACTCACGGAGTCGTCCAGCACGGCCGGCCTGCGGGAGCGGACCTCGCGGGGTTAGGCCAGGAAAATGCATGCGGGAGGTACCGACCGAAATCGGAGCGGGAAGGAGCCCTTGTCCCATTTGGGATAGACAACCCCTCCATGCAGCAAGACCTGAAGACTGGACAGCACACACGGGACGCAGCAGAGAAGACCGGGTAAAAGCCCATTTAAATGAGTCAGCTGGTCTCCTGATGGAAGACCATGCGGCTGACAATTGTATTACTCAGTTTCCCCATCGCTCAGACAAAAGGCACAGCGCTCAACACACAGGTGACGCGGCTTCGTCGGGCTATTCGGGGAGATTCAGTCCACGGTCATCTGGCCCCGAGGCCCAGACAGCATGGTAAAAAGTAAGGACAAAGGCCGGCGGCTAACGGGCCAGCCAGGGCAGAAGAGGACGGGCAGGCGCCTTCTGCTCCACGCCCCGCGCGACCCGCACCCAAGGCCAAGACAGCAGCGCCTGGCACCGCCTCCTGCAGGGCTAACCTGGCCAGCTTCAGCAGCACCAGATCCGAGCCTTCGGGCCCGAACACCAGCTGGGACACGTTCCGAACCTGCCTGCGCTTCTCCTCGCCCCGGCCGTGCACGTCGTGGATTCCCAGCCAAGCTTCATAGTCTTTCAAGTCTCTGTTCCTAAGTTAAAAAAAGGGGGGGGGCATGTAAACCTTATTTCCAACTGTAATCTTGTTTGTGTATACCCCTCTTTTAGCTTATAGGATGAACAACCTACATTTAAAATTTGATTCAATGTATAAGACGCCCAGCACCCAAGAGGCTGAGGCAAGGGGATCTCCGCCAGTTCAAAGCCAGCCTGAACTACATAGCAAGCCCTTGTCTCAAAAAAGGAAAAACTAAAGGAGACAAAAAGGACAACACATTTGTTATGGAAGATTCTGAATCCTACCAGCATATATAAGCAGAAAGAGCTTTTAAATGGCTGAAATTCTAAATGACTATTTTCAAACATTTTTGATTATACTTGCTAGGGAGTGAGTCACTCGTGAAAATGCAGGTAAACTTCTTTACATGAATTATAACTTCTGTGCAAACTTTGCTTTATCTCAGCTGTGTACATATTTGGTTTATTAATGAGGATTGAAGTTTTAGTGACCTTGATAAGAATTAGGAAGTAAGTGTACAGCAGCTGTCTCTTTATGTTCTCTTGGGGCTTATTTTCATTGAAATCTATTCCCAGGGTGACTCTGGAGCTGTCTCTACGTAAAAAAGGAGAAGCAAGGATTGAGAGAATTTGTTGATAGTTTAGGAACAAGAATTTCTCTGTGGAAATAAGAATGCAAGTGGGAGGCTAGAACATAATTTATTTACATAGTGCAAGCAAACATTTTTCCCCAGTGAGAGTATGCTAGCATGAAAAGCAGTAAATTGAAGTAATATTAAACATAAAAATATCAATGAGGTTAAAGTTTATAAGCTAAATTTAAATAAATTAACTTGTTCATCTCATGCTAGTGAATCTCTGTAAAATAAAATCACATTCTAAGCTGAAAAGCCAAGGAGAAGGCACACATATTTTTAAATGTTGAAAGGTACTGATTGACAAAACATTTTACCTAGCAGGGAAACATTGTCTTGCAGTAAGGACCCAACTTTCCTTTATCAATGATCCTCCACAGATATGTTTATTTCTAAAAAAAACAGGAAAGAAAAACAAGTAACATCTGCACAGAAAGAGTTGCTGCCAATTAATGCAAAACCTATGGCTCCATCTGTTTTTTTCGTTGTCGTTTTTTTTTTTTTTGGTACCAGGGATTGAACTCAGGTCCTTGCGCTTGCGCAGCAGTCGGCAAAACGACTGAGCTAAATCCCTGGCCCTCCAACTGTTAAAAATAAATGTAGTAGAGACGAAAATACAGACATTAACCCAATTAGAATAAACTTAGTAGCAGTCCTTTGGTCTCAAGGGTAGTATTTGCAGGTTATAGCATTAACATTTTTAATAACATGATTATAATTTTATTAAATGCATTTTATGGTTTAAAGAACAGTCATTTAACAACAGTAACAAACATACTTATCTCTGAGAGAAAGAATGCGCTGCAGTTATCAGATTGAAAAAAATTGGAACTGTTTGAAATCTCGAATGTGATCATTAAAAATGCAAGTTAAGGTATTACTTAAACCTGAAAACTATTCAGTGGTAGCAACATGTATTACTGTTACACTATTCCCCCTTTCCTTACCATTATTTAGTTTTGATATGTTGAAATATTACTGAGTTTGAAGAATATTTGCCCAGTCTAAGACCCACAAGATAATATTTCATTTATAAAAGTAAATCAGTTTCGCCAGACAAATCACCTAGGAATCTGTAAAATATTTATCGGGAATAATAAGTACTAGTATATTTATTTACTGATATCCAAAATCCGTAAGTCCATTCATTTTTGACAGAAACATGGAACAAGTACAACTTGTCGTGATTTACATTTCCAAGGAGTACAGATGTTCCGTGCTCAGAGAGTAATGCTAGAAGTTTCTTTGACTAAGCTCATGGTTATTTATGGCCTGTACCACACAGAATGATAAAAGTTTATAGAGTTTTAATTTTTCTTCTCTTAGTATGTATTTTGGAAGAATAACCAAACAGCTGTTGTTGCTAAGAATATGGACTTAAAAGAAAAATGTCCTAAAAGTTTGTGGTACTCTGATCTTATGAAAACAGTTACTTGCATCCTCAGGAATGAAGACTCACAGAAAAGCATCTTTCTATATTCTCTTCTTGGCAAATAAAATTCAAAAGTCTAAGCTGTTTTTCCCCTCTGGGGTTAGGCATTAGGAAAGAGCCACTAAGAGCCACTAAGTAACTGAGAGATGTGGGTTCTTTAAATATTTTCTATAATAAAAAATTTTAATTTCTATTAATTAAATTTCTTTTATAAAGACCATTTTCCAAAATAAAATTAAACACTGGAAAGAGTTGGCCTTTATACATCTTCATATTGCAGTCACTTGTATTCTGATTTGCTTCATAATTCCATTTCAGTACTACAACCCTAGGACAGCTACACTAGGATTACTGGCATAAATACTACATCTCCTAAGTTATTCCTTGAGAGAGATACACTAGGAGAGAACTTCAGGCTGTCTCCTGCAACATTACGGTGAGCTAAAGTCATATAACAAAGGACAGAATGCCATGCTTGCCAACAGTTGGCTGATTCATAAAGTTCTTCAGCTTTGAGCTGTCTCTATTTTATTTTAATGTCGCTGACAATAAGAGATACCATGTAATGGCCATAAGAGATACATCTTCTTCCACTAGGAGGCTCCTGTTGAGCGAACAGGAAGGAAACGGAGGAGATAGTCTAATGGGATTTTCACCATGAGACGTTTTCGGGTATGAAGCATGGAGGAAGGGAGCCACTTAGTTTAGGGTTTCCAAGGGAGGAGCAGAGGTGCGTGGCGCACCTGGGAATGGAGCTGAAATTCAGCACTGGGCTGTGTGGCCTGACACAGATGGAGACGTAGGCATCCTGATGACCACATGGACCGATACAAAGGGATGTGATGAAATGTAATAAATCTTAAGTGCACTCACATGTTCAATAATTCTTATAGGACAGCGACTAAGCTTAATTATGATATAATTTGCTAAGAGATTTTATAAAGGAGCCTACCACTCATTCTTAAGACCACTGAAGAAAGTGGACATATTTAAAATTCCTTATTCACGCTGATTATAAAATCAAGACTACAACTATTAAAGGTGTTACTCTTTTTCGTAATAAAATACTGTGAAATTTTTAAATGTCATTTTTTTCATTTAATGACAGAATTTAAAAATAAACATAGCATTTCTGATACAATTACGTACAGACATATTAGAAATTAAGTCATCTTATTCTAGACTGGAGAGTTCGTAAGATACGTATTGTAAATACTATGGAGCTATGAAAAAAGACAGAAGTAGCTCTTCTACATAGTTGTCTTTTGTTTAATCATAGCCACAGTGTCACTTGGAATCGAAGACAGTGGCAGCACCTGTGAGACTGTGTGGACACGTAACAAGGCTGTCAGAGGCAGGAGCTACAGATCCCGGGCGCACAGCTTAGCAAGAAGCTGCTAAATCCCTTCTTCCAACCCCCGGGCGAGCACTTGGAGAGGGCAAGGCTTCATGACCACCAGGGACCACGCTGTTGGGAAGAGGATTTCGCAAAGGGTTCAGACAGTGTGCTTTGTGTCATTCGTAATTACCTGAACTTCAAACTAACCATCCATCCTACGTTTGTCCGTGCTGGGATCCCGTTAACCACTCGCAATTGCTTCGTTTTGGCACAAGATATCACAGGATCTGAAATCAGGACCACACACGGTGTTTTCACATAGCAGTGGGAAGCAGCCAGTGCTTTTCTTGCCTTTGAGTGCACGGGTAGATAGACAAGTGTAACTACTGTAATTGCATCAGAACGCTTTGTGAAATGGGTAACAAATGACCTCAGACCCACATCCAGCCCTAGGACCGCCACCTCCGCTATTGGTGACCGACACAGAACAACTCATTGGCTCAAAGCAGTGAAGATTTATCACTGCGGTGACAGGGGCTTTGCCCAGCACCCACTGAAACTTAGTTCTCCAAGTGCAGTGTTAATGTTCTTCCCTCACCATCCTCAAGATAAAATGAGGCAACGCTATTTACATTGTCTACATGTCAACAGCAACCTGCACCCTGAGCAAAACAGAATGACATGATGTGGTTTTCTGCATTTGTAACAGTAAGAATCTAGAGAGCACGGTGTCCACACTGTACCCCTAGAGTCGGTGTCCGAATGACGTTATGACATCCGTGTCCCAGTGAGATAACTCGGAGCCTCCCTGAAGGCAACTTCAGGCCCCTCCCGTGAGCGCCTCATCTCATCCTTTTAGTCTGTTCCTGTCTAGAATAGATTTTCTTCTGCTTCGGCCTGAGTATTGCAGGTGGTCTTTCCAAAGAGTAACTTCTTTCAGCCCAAGAAATGTGTGAAATTGAAAAGCAAGCAGCCTCACAGCGACTCTCCTGCGGAAGGCGACCGGCTCCTCTGTCAGTGTCATCCTCCGCCTCTCGGCTGTGGGGCTTGCATG
This sequence comes from Heterocephalus glaber, assembly GCF_053883595.1. Classification (NCBI taxonomy): domain Eukaryota; kingdom Metazoa; phylum Chordata; class Mammalia; order Rodentia; family Bathyergidae; genus Heterocephalus; species Heterocephalus glaber. The sequence goes on from NW_028258157.1 coordinate 193,442, forward strand.
GAGCATTAGGACAGCCAAGCTCGGCACCGAGGGTCCTCTGTAGCGGGCCCCTTCCTCCTGATGTGGCCCCCGAGCCCATTTGGAGGGGGTGCACATAAAAATAGCCCTTCCTATAGACTGTCCCCCAAATTCAATGTAAACGTGAGTGCTCTTTCCAAAACCACATGAAATATCTTGTAAATTTTCTTACAGAGTTGAATTTTCATATTCAGAATGCAGTTGTCTTTGACTATTTTACACCTACACACAGGAAAATACATACTTAATAAAAGCAAAGCACCTGCTTTATTTTTTATGACGGACATCATTAAAGCGATATTTGTTGGGAAAAATATGACGACATCATGTGTAGAAGAGAGATGCAGATATGCTTTATATCTGGAAAGATTACTTACGGTCTAGATTGATTGTAGGTGTGGTATCCCCTTCACCTGTAAAAATAAATGCTTAGATACATAAATAATTCACTACATACATAGGTCTATGTAGCCACTATGTAGCCCAGGCTGGCCTGGAACACTCAGCAATCCTCCTGCCTCAGCCTCCTGAGTGCTTGGATTACAGGCGTGTGCCAGCATATCCAGCTAAAATTTTGATATTTTATTAAAGATACAACATAATGCTTCTCCTTTTTAGTAATTTTGTATCAGTTTTGCAGGACAAATGTGCGTGACTGAGGAAAGCCTGATTTCCTGACTGTGAGGCACTCCACTCTGGTGTGCAGGACTGAGCCACACATAGCAGCAAGGAGTGACCAACACCAGGCTACTTCCCTGATGACAGTGGACCCTCCACTGATCCCAGAGATGCTCAGTGCTATGTACTTGGACCTCTCCTCTGGATAAATTGCTTTGTTTTGGTTGTAGTTTGGATTACATAATTTTTTATGAAAATTATTTTATTTTCATATGGTTTGGTATAATTAAACCTGTGCATGCCCTGGAACCCTCTGAAAGATGGAAATCAATGTCTCGTTTGGAAAAAAAAGGATGATAATGTATGTTCTTGGACTGCTTCAAAGACTTTTTTTCAGATGTTAGTAAAAAATATGGAAAAATACGAAAACCCTGGAAACTACACATTGATTCTATCTGTGTCCTCTTGACACACTCCTTTTTCATGATCCCTCTTCTGGGATTTAATTGCTGTACGAAGAAAGGCTTGGAAAATGCTAGGAGTTTGGAAATGCTTGTGCAGTATAAATGAGACACAAGACATTTCCTGAAGCTGAACTTTAACAGCTCAGAGTAATGCAAGAGCCGAGTCAGACTCTGTGTAGACCCAGCTGGGTGTTAAGCCCTGGAAGTGCCCTGAGCTCAGATAAACTGGGGACAAAAGAATAAGTGCACATGGATTCCTTTGGAATAGGTGCAAATTGTATTGTTATTTATGAGGGTACTTGAGGGAATTCCTACTTGCTTAAGGGTCTTTATTTATTTTCATTTTTCAGACCCAGGTATTTTAAATGGATAAAGGTAAAGGAGAACAAATAAATTTTACCGTGTTCTTTTCTCTTTTGCTTATCCTGGGGGAAGAAGGTTCTCCGAGAGCCCACTGAAGTCTGCATTTTAGTTTATAGGACAAAGTGGAATCGAGCCAGAATATGGTCAGGAAGGACTGGTTTTTCCACTCAAGTCAATTACTTGGAAATTGTGAACAATTAGATATTTACTCCTTATGTTGTGATGAGAAAGAGCAAAGTATTTCTATCCTGAATTGTGTATTGATTCTTTTATTTCTAAGTATCAGCTTACTTGGTCAACAAAGCAATCAGTTCATTATTGTATCTTAGTAAGTATTTAAAGTCTGACACACTTATAGGTGTTATAAATTTTAGGTTTCAAAAATAACACTTTGAAAATAAACGACATTTGCCAAGCTTCTTCAAGGCCAACATTTCTCACACTTTACCCTAAGCTGAATACCATTTAAAAGTCAGATTTTTGGAGACACTGGCTTTCCGAGTTTTTAGAAAGCACAATAGAATCTTCGGGTGCACAATGAGCCGAGCTATGAGAAGCTGCATCCAGGGCCTTTGCATTTTGCTCTCACATAGGATCCTGACTCCCACGTCCCCCACGCTCTGGACTGCATGGCTCCTGTCTGAGAACTGTGCAGTCAAAGTCTCATTTCAGATTGGTCCAACTTCACTTTGAAGAAGGAAAGCATGGAAATGACAAAAGGCTTACTTATGTGAGAGAGGCTGAGTTTGTGTGTGCGTGTGTCTCTGGCCTCACAACTTCACTATGGGATTCTCTCGAAACACTGAGACACCTTGCTTTTACTGTATTCTAAAAGTTTCAACTTAGGTTCAAAACTTAAAAACACCACATATTTTTATTTTTTATTTTTTTGGTACTGGGGATCGAACTCAGATCCTTGTGCTTGTGCAGCAGGCAGTGAAACCACTGAGCTAAATCCCAGGCAACATCACATATTTTTCCAGGCAAATATCTATGTTCCCATTTTACTTTATACGGTAATGTTAATATATGTTTACTATGTAATTATATTGCTTTGTGATTGTTTATATAAATGCCTCCTCTCTATGCTGTAAAGTATGTGAGGTTGGTTAAGAAACTATATTTTTTGTATGCCTACTATTTAGGGCAACACAAGCTCAATAAAACATATGAGTGAAGGAATACATAAAACCAGAGAAATTAAGAAAAATTTAAGTACTTACTATGCAAAAGATACTCTTTACAATACTCAATAGACACTTTATTGCACAGCTGTTTGAACAGAGGGTTAGTGATAAATAAGTTCTTGCCCAAAGTACTTACAAAGTGGACAAAGATTGTTACTCAGCAATCTGAGCTGAAACTCAGCTACTGCAGTCTCAGTAGTTAATATTCAAGATTTTTCTAAGATATACTAAATGGGTGCATGTACAGATATATAGGCATGTCTACATTTTACTTTTATATGTTTGATAAGTTTAAATATATATGTCAAATATTACTTTGAAAGCACTTTAGAAAAAATGAATAAAAACATTTCAATGTTTTGTGTGAGAAGTGTACAGTGTGAAAATGATTAACATAGCCTCTGAGGTTAAATAAATAATTAGAACTCAAATCTTTTAAAGATAAATGTTATGAGCCTTTCACCAGGAAGAAAATGTAAATAAATCCTGGCCATAAATATCAGTTAGAAAAATGATGGTGTAAAAATATTTATTAAAATTAATGTTTAGTATACATGGAAATAAAAATGAATTATCTGCAATAGCTTTTAATCAAATACTAGCAACACCTAAAGTCTTTCAACTGCACATTAGTCACTTTTAGTTTAAAAATATTAGTTGAAAATTTGGGGGAAAAACTTTAAAATTATTAGAGTACTATCTCTCTCATTTGAATTTAGAAAGTGAGTCACAGGCCCACAAGATTGTCCGAGAGTGCTTCACACTTAATTAAATATATGTGGTACATGTGCCACATGGAGCAGCTGAGAGTCTTCAAAAAAGACTCAGTGGGAAAGTAATACAACTTGTTCTACATGCAAGATTACTTTTTTAAAAATTTCTTCCTGGATCACTGTATACTTTTATGAGCCTCCAAGATTGTTAATAGTGTAGAATTCACACAATGATACTGGGAGGTAAAACCATTATTCAGGAAAAAATGGGACTGGCTTGTAGGTCCGAGATAGACAGAGTGCTTGCGTAGCATGCGTAAGACCCTGGGTTCACTCTCCACTGAGAGAGAGAGAGAAAGGGGGGGGGGGGTCTTTTAATCACTTCTAAACTGTATGTTATTCTCTGAAGAGGTAGATGTGTTTGTTTTGTGTTAAATCTGGAAGACACATTGCCGGGAAGCATGCAAACCCCGTGGAAACCCTATTATGGAAAAAATGGCAGAACATTAGGAAAACACTAATTAATTTGAAAAACTATCATCATAGCTGATGAAATAAAAATATCACAGAACATGTCATTTCTTTGCAAGTATATGAAGTGTTTAATTAATTACTATTGTAAAGAGTTTCCCAGTTTAAAAAATGTTTCACAGGCACAATCTTACTTATCAGTGTACTTGTCCAGCAACACTTTCAGGAAATTTACCTACAACTTCATGAAACACGCCTAGTGCTTCCACTTGTGAGAAATGACCTCCTTAAATTGGAATGAATGTTGCAAACATGAGATTTGTATTTGCATTCAATTTTGAAAACATCCTCACTTCTTCAATCCCACCAGTCTTCTTAAAGTGGGCTTTCTACTGCTGTGATCAAAGTCCTTGCCACTGGCTCCTCTCACAAGAAAAACATTCTTAGGATGATGTTTTTCAGCACATGAAATTGTGATCTTTTTGAATAAGGTAGGAGTTGAACATCACGATAGGGAATGTGTGCTGTAAACACAGATACGTGAGGATAATAAAATATTCTGTTACCACTGACACAGCCTCATTAAAAGGCTTTGGCAATCCACGCTATAGGGAGGACATATTTCATGCCGGTGCATAGTAATGCACATCAGAGGTCTCGGTGGGGTGATTTTGTCGCTGTGCTCCAGAAGTGGGACACTGGCTCGTCCAGAGATGACTCCAAGAGCAGTATTTCAGCCGACAACTCAGGGGCAGGGGCCCGGGAAACCTCTGAACCATTAACGGTATACCCAGCAGCTTCCCAACACAAAATTAATCAAGCCAACAAGTTAGTCATGCAAACGCTATGAGCTCCTCATTCAAATCCATGGTGCCGTGTGTTAGATACACTCTTCCAAACTGGCTTCCAGTCTCGAGTTTCAGTTCACTCACAGAAGTACACTGCTAGAGAACCTCATTCCCTGAACTCTAATACTGAGTTTTATCGACCACGTTATTATTTGGCAACCTGATAAGCAGAAATTTCTCATACTTTTTTGTTTTCATTTTTTTGTACTTGTTTCAATGTCTTCTCAATTATTTATTCCAGAAAACTCATCTTCTTAATTCTTTTTCTGAGTTCTCACATCTATTTCTTATGGTCATACAAAAGCTCTTCTACATGAAATACGCAACGTAGGTTTTACAGACGCATACTAAACATGTATGACAGGATTGCACATATATCTTTCAGTTTATGTACTAAGCTTTTAATAAAGTTGTCTTGGACTTAGAGAAGTGGGGAGAAGGCTCCATGTTGTTTATTTTTGAGTTAAATAACTAAGGGGGGAAGCCCGGCTGTCTCAGGTCACCTGATGTGACCACTAAGGGACCAAGGACTCCACTGTAAACTGGACTCTGGTTGGGCATCTTTCTAGTCCACCAGTGTTGGAATCATGGCCATTTATTGCTTTTGGAATCCAAATGGGAAGCTTCTCAGGGAGGAAACGCTAAATTTGGTCAACAGAATTCCTTCTGATCTACAAGAGAGGCGGTGGAGTGTGTGTGTATGTGTGTGACATCCAGAGAGAAAGGCGGAGACTGAGAAATGCGTGTTTGTGTGAGTGGGGGTGTGTCTTTGTGAATTGCTGTCTGCGGAATGTCCTTGTTTTGGAGTCAGCTCCTGAGCCCTATATTACTTACAGCTCTGATTAAGAAATCATGTTAGTGGAGAAGCACTACATTCACAATATTTCCACTGAAAAATAACGTTAGTTGTACTTACAACGGGAAATGGGGCAATAATCCCAGGGAATGAGAGGATTCCCTGTGTAACACCAGGGTCCATGCGCATCGTCATCAGGATTGCGGCAGTAGTTCTTGTTCAGTTTACTGGCATCTGGCTCCCAGAAGATGTGACTGCGGAAACAACAGCCGGACATCAGAAGGGACTGCTCTACTCGTGAGAAACAGGATACAGTGCTAGCGCTTCCCTTCCGAGCAGACACTGCTAGCTGCTACTTAGTTATTTTGTTGCTATTTGGCTATTTTGTTAGGATCCATATTGTTTCTCTTGTCACAGTTGGAAGCTGTTTTCTAACCTCAGAATATCATTGGATACATTTTTCCAAACTGACTTCCAGACAGGCTTTTCATGCACAATATGAGCAGAGATTTTTGTGACTTTGCTTCTATTTAATGACTACAGTGGCAAATGACAGTATCTGTGCGTAGAAGTAGAGACATACCGGCAACAGAAAGAGACAGCAAAGCCCAAAATTATGCATAGAAATACAAACTATTGTAAAAGTATTTTTTCATGTTTCAGATGGAAAGAATCAACAGTATCAGTAACACAAAGACCCAGAAAATACACTAACAATTAACAATAAACTTCCAAAGGAATAATTAAATTCTGAAATCTTACTGGCCATATAGTTACAAAATGTCTTCCTGACAGATAACCAAGCAACAGTTCAACCTTTCTAATTGAATGCTCAAAATCCTCCTGTTCAACCTCTTCCTTGCATCATTTGTTCTTAAAACAAAACGGTGCCTTACAGTTCATTAATTTCCAGTGAAATTTTTCCAAGTCACTTTTAACTATTTCCAAAAATTAATCTTAAACTTCGTGCATTAAGAGTCATTGTTCTGGGGTTCCCTACATAGCTCCCATCTCCAGGGGTAGGCTGGCTGTGCTGCAGAACTGCCCTCAGGGATGTATGTATGTGTGTGTGTGTGTGTGTGTGTGTGTGTGTGTGTGTGCGCGCGCGCGCTAGGCAGGGGAGTCCTCATTTGGAGTAAACACTACCGCAGGAAAACTTCAAGCTTCCACGGGGACAGCCCCAAGGCAGTGCTGGGAGGATATGGGAAAAAGTGTCTCTCAGTCTCTCAGATCCACCCCCACTCACCGCTGCCTGTTCCTAAAAATAGTTTTGAAAACCAGCCGAAATCAGCTTGAAATCAGCTTTTAGTTTAAATGATCTGAATTCTTGCTTCAGTTTCTGTACTGAGAGATTTTAATGCTAAGGATAAAACCACAATTCTTCACTCAGCTGGCAGGGCTTTTATAATACTGGATTGCCTCTGCAGAATTTCTTCTCTGTGGACATTGACCAAATTATAGCCTCTCGGCCTTGCCAAAATCCTTTCCAATTTTCAGAAACCTTAACCTTTCTGCTCTGCATAGCTCTGCTTTGGAGCTGATGTATTCTCCTTCTGTGTCTCCCCCGGCCAAGTGCTACTCCTCCTGTGTGTCTCAGCTAAGGTCTCCCCTCGGGAGGCCATCCTGGTCATCTGAGGCTCTCAGGCTCTGCTTCGCCTTCCCATAGCATGAATCTACTTTCATGGGTTTGTGGCACAGCAGAGGAACGAACTCCCTGCTCGCTGGCTTCCTCTAATGGAGCTTGAGACCCTCAAAGGTTGAAGTCTGCTGAGATCTTTGAAGTCCTAAAGCTGCCACTTCCAGTATTGGAACCACGAACCACGTGTGGCCACTGAGGAACTGGTATGTGACCAATGCACACAGAAAGGTGGGGTCCGTGTAAACGGACACCAGGTTTTCATTGTAGAGCATATACAAAAAAGACATAAGAGATGTCATTAAAAATGTTTATGTTGAATGCATATCAAAGTAAAAAATCTTTAGATATATAGTACTGGGTTAAATGACACATTAAAATTAATTTTTGGCTATTCATTTTTACTTCTTTAAAGTGGGCTATTAAAAACAAAGTGTATATGTAGCTTATTATATTCATGAGATGCATTATACGTATGTTAGAAAGCATTGTTTAGAACTATTGATATTGTGAAATAAATTAATTGAAACATTATCAGGCACTACTGGGTATATTCTGGAAGTAAATGTGGTTTTCTGAAATTGAAGTGTAAGAGAAACAAAGTGATTCAATTTCTCAGAGCCCTTAAATTCTTATTCACGTGGAATTATTCCCAAGAAGGATATGGTAGTCACCCGATGTCAGCACTCATTGAGAGCTATCCTGTGATGGGCTCTTCATTGACCTGAAAGTTTTTTCTCTATTGTGTATATTCTGGGATGTTTACTTGAAATCTGGTGTAGGTCACAATGATGTGTCATACTTGTTTTATAATTTTATAAACAGCAGACTATTTCTGGGGCCCAGCAGGTATTTTGTGTGTGTGTGTGAATATGTTCAATATAAAATCTGCAATTTTCTATGTATAGATTTTTAAATATATAGTGGTTTTTTGTACCTGGGATCGAACTCAGAACCTTACACTTGTGAGGCAGGCACGGTGCCACTGAGCTAAATCCCCAGCCCAGTATATATACATTTTTTAAAAGTTATATATACAATCCTGAAATAATTTGAAAATTTTATATAATAAAGCTAGCCAAGAAAACCTGGTTCTCTCATTTTAATAGACAGGTGAATATTTAGCTCAGAACACACAGTGAGTGCTCAATAAAATACCCTGGATTGAATTGTATATTAAAGGTTTTCTGCATGCAGAGACAATGTTATTAGTTATACAGGAAGATAAATGTAATGTTTTCATCGGTTTAATAAGACAAAGGATAAGCAGAAAGACAGATGAGCGTGCGTCTGCATGCACACGGCTATTGGCCCTGTTCGTGTACCAAGAACAGTCTACACACCGATGCAAGTCTTCCATGTTCCGTGCCCACATGGAGCACGTCAGTCCAGACCTCGTTTTGGATAAGCTGCCCATATAATTTTTTCCATTCCCACGATAACAATCTAGACACAAAATATACAAAAAAACAAGTGGTGAATGCTACGAAAGGTACAGCAAAAACATTTTACAAGTATATGAAATCATGAAAATCAATATATTTAGACAAAGAACCTGAAGTCTGTAACAGTAGAGACCTAAATATCTCAAATTAAAATATCCCTATTTCCAGTTCCATTTTTGCTTCATTAAAGTAAGTACTTCTGCAACTTCAAAACCAAAAGATTCAATGAGCAATTCATTAGGCTACCAAAGAAATGAGAACTTTTGGAATGACATAGGTATTTCCCAGATTTCCTTCTGAAAAATTTCTTTCCGCAGAAATGTTGCAAGAACAATGTAATGAAAGTCACAGGCGGTCGTACAGCCACGCTAGTGTTTTGTTTCTGTATCCCTGACACTGCCAAGTCACCCACACCAGCTGCCCCACAAACGCTCTGTGTCCTGTGCAGCACACGGCCCGACAAGTGACATCAGTTCGGTCATCAGTGCTGATACAGTTGATCCCTTTGCTAAGTGATGTCAAGGAAAAACTTCTCTCTGTATTTAGACAAAACAGTCGCCCCAGGCATTTGAAATGAATTAAACATTCTATTGCCAAACAAATTTGCACAAAATGGCTTAAGTGTACGTTGGTGAATTTCCGTGAATCAGTTATTACTGTGCTGGTTGTAAAAGGGTTGTTTTTCTAATATTTCTTTATATTTCTTAGTTGGTATTCTTCTGTAAACAGAAAGTTTTTCCCCCTACCCCTTCCATCTGGGAATCAGAAATGCAGCTATTATAATAAAAATGTTACATTGTAGCAGAACTGGGAATATAATGTGGACTTGTGGATTCTCTTTTTCTTCAATGTGCTATATAATATATCCCTGTTATTCATCTCTATGCTCCAAATGATCATTTGGCCAATTGCAGCCACTTTAATCTGACTCCTCTGTCTCTTACCATGTTCTGGGTGGTTTTATTTCCCTTTTTTAATTGAGCAATCTGTGTCCTATTACCATTGATAGAAGTGTGCTAATTCTTAACAAAAAGAAATTAACAATGTAAGTTTTTAATCTACATTTAAGCAGTTACAGCCAGGTGTGGTTGCGTAGACCTGTAATCCCAGGTAATCCAGAGACTGAGGCGGGAAAATCATAAATTTAGGCTACCCTAGACAGGTAGACAGACAAGGCAGTGAGACTGTGTCTCAAAATAAAGGATAAAAAGGACTAGGGGTGTAGCTCAATGGTAGCCTGGGTTCCAATCCTAGTACCAGAAAAAAAATAAAAAGAAACACCATTCCCTAATTATAAATAATTGTTGTGAATTAAAAAGTGACTTTATTAAACATTCCTAATTTTACATACATAAAACTGTAGATTTAACTATAAAATGTTGTCTTCAAATGCACATTAACATTATTAATATTCTATGCTTCCCTTTGGTTAAAGCATAGCATCTTGTCATTGGCTTTAAAATATCCTATGTGATTCTAGGAAACAATATGTGAGCAATCCAAATAACACTGATTAAATGAATAATTTGATCATTTCCGAGAACCAGTTAAAAGAATTAAGAAAGAAAAAGTACCTTCAATGATCATTGTTCAGATCCTTGGATCCAATTTGTATTTCTGCTATAAGGATTTGGACTTAAAGGTGAAAGCTCAAACTGTCTAAGACTTTGATGCAGATAACGTCACAGTCTTTACAGTGCCTTATCAGTGTGTTTTTAGACAGCATAAACCTGGGAAATCCAGTATTTGCACATGTGGAGGGGGCAACCCCCCCAAAAAAACATTTTCCCCTGTAGACCCTGCCTTTTCACAGTGGGGAATCTGACCCTTTGACAGCTAGGGAGTAGCTCTTTCCTGGGCCTTTGCTAGTCAGAGCTCCCTGGGGGCATTGGCCTTGCTTTTTATCCATTTCATTGTGTTCACCTGAATTTTCCATCTAGGATGAAAGACTCACTTCTACCAACAACTTCTTGTTTGAATGTGGGCCATCGACTAGGTTGTCCTTAGGAAATGCTTTACTTTAGAAGAGGTTTTAGCTTAAAATGAAGTGGTCAAGCTGACAGACTCCCTGAGCCTCCTAATTTCCTCTGCTCTGGACCAGTTAGGTCACTGACTGGATCCCTCACTGCTGCCCAGCTACCTTTAGCACCTGAACAGAAGCGCCTACTTCTGTTCACATTTTCTTAGTTTTCACCTGCTACTCTGCTTTGCAGGGTCCCACATTGTCCTCACTCCGGTATCCTAAGGGTCCTTGATGTGACTACTCCTCAGACTCTCTGTTTGTCGTTGCTGATGTTGTTGTTGGTGGTGTTTTTATTTTTATCATTTATTTTTATCAGCAGCTATTTGCCATGCTTAGTGATCACATTCATTATGGGGAACGTGTAGGTGAAAACATCTTAATTCTCCTTTTCTTTCCATTCCCCTGCCCTCCCTTGACCCCTCATGCCCTCCCCATTCACAAAAGCTCGGTTTCTATTTGTCCTCCCATTCCTTTTCTAAGTTCCTTTCCCTCCCTTCCCTCCCTCCTTCCTGCTCCCTTGTTCCCTCTCCTGTGAACATGCTCTTCCTGCTTCCCTGCCCTCTTTGGTTTCGATGACACTGGCGGTTCTGAGAGCTGTTGAGAGGTATTTGATGACATACCTCACGACTATTTGTCTTATGCTTTCCTCTGGGTTCAAAGGGTCCCTGAGAGGACAATATGAGTTTTAAGCACATCTTAATTTCCACTCCCTTCATCTGATAAAGTTATACAGTGTGTGCATCCGTGTGCACACACACATGTATTTGTCACGAGTAACTGCGGATTGCTCCAACTTCCATCAAACATCACAGCGTTCTTCTCCTGCACGTCAGTTTTCTACCTCCTTTCTCCCATAGTAGGAGCCTTGATTCCAAGTAACATCACTACTGGCTCATTTTCTCAATTCTACAATGCACACAGACTGATCTCAAAGCTCTTACATCCTAATACGAACAAAAGCAACCAGTAATTTAAAGTGCGACACAGATGTGGTGGCTCACACCTGTAATCTCAGCACTCTGAGCGGCTGAGGCAGGAAGGTTGCCAGTTCCATCCCAGTCTTGTAAATTAATGTAAATTAATGAGACTTGTAAATTAATGAGACTCTTTCTTAAAATAAAAAATAAAAAAGAGGCTGGGAGATATGGCTCAATGCAAAAGTCCGAGGTTCAATCCTTATGGCAAAATAAATAAATGCAAAATATATTTACAGTTATTTTGGCCTTAAAAATATATCCCAGTGAGGATATATCCAGTCAAAGAATTTTATTTAAAAATACTCTGGATATTTCTCCTTTTCTGTAATAATGGTATCCGTCTGATATATGGATTGACCCATTTCTATGTTTTCTCCCACTTTTTTTGGTTGAGTATTTAAAACATTAATGTTGGCTAATTGTCCAAACTGTATGAAAAGTTATGTTCAACCAAGTGTCCCTTAGCCTTTCTCTTCAGTATCATGCTGTGTCTGTTCAGGTCCCAGCACAGCCCAAGAGCAACTTCCCAGCCCTGTCTGTAGTTCCAGGGCTGAGTTGACTTTACGTTTTTGTCAAAACTAAGCAGATGCACACACACAAATACAGTATGAATGTACAAACTCATGTGTTTATGGAAACACTCCCTCTATATTCTTCTATCTCATCCTTCATTTCTTGTCACACAATGAACATACAGTTTCGTGCCATCCTTTATTAAAATGTAGCCATAGTCACGCGGAAAACACCGAATCAGCCCTCTGCAGACAGGCAAGTCTCTGGAAGTGGTCCCGGGGTCACCAGTCGAGCGGAAGGAGCCAAATTGGCCCACGCTCCGGCAGCAATCCACTGGACCCACCCCCCGGTCCTTTGGCCTCTTCTCTATACAGCCACCTGGTTCCACACTACAAAGACACAGAAGACACCGGACCACCAGACCACTGTACTGGAGCTAATCAAGTTCTCAGCATTTAAAGAATTCCTGCCCAGAGGTAGGGGCTTCTGAGCCGCCATCCCACTTCTCCTGGTGCAGAGGAAGGGGCTTCCAGGTGGCCAAACGTCCTGCCACTCCTGGCCCAGAGGAAGGGGCCTACAATCACTCCTGGCCCCTGGCCCACCTGTCCCATCTCAGAGGAGGTGAGCCACGCAGACGCCAACAGCACCCCCCCACCCCCAGTCGAAATGAGAAAACATGTAAATAAGTCTCAAAAACAGAATTCCAGATCACCTACAGCAACCTCAAAGGGAAATGAGATGGAACACTCTGCTACTCAACCACCTGGACCCACTGAACTGGCAACAAAAGGCAATCTGGAAAAAATGAAATCAGAAATAATTTCTCAGATAACAGGAGAAATTGTGCCCCTAGTGCAAGACATGATTAATAAATCTAGAGAGGAGCTGAGGAACATGATGGAATCCCAACATAGGAAACAAATGGAATCCATAAAACAGATGCAAATAGATTTCCAGGAGATGAAACACTCCATTGAAAGTCTATACAGCAGAATGAGCCAATGTGAGAACAGAATTTCAGATATAGAAGATAAGATTACAATTAATGACCAGGAAAAGAAAGATTGTTTCAAAATTATAAGGGAACATGAGAAATCAATCCAGCAGCTGCTACCCGATGCAAAGAAGAATAACATAAGACTGATTGGAGTCAATGAAGAAACAGGAGAGAGTGCAGATGACATAAAAAACTCTTTGTAGAAGTAATGGCAGAAAACTTCCCAAGCAGGGGGAAAGAACTTGACATACAGATAAGTGAGGCATATAGGACTCCAAATAGCCTTGATCAAAAAAAATCTAGACATAGGCATATAATTGTTAAGATTCCAGAAACTCAACAGAAGAACAAAGTTCTACAAGCAATTAAAGAAAAGAAACAAATCACATACAAAGGAAAGCCCATTAGAATCACAGCAGACTTCTCAACACAAACCATCAAGGCAAGAAGAGCTTGGAGTGACATACTCCAAGCCCTAAAGGAAAACAGCCTCCAACCTAGATTGATGTACCCTGAAAAACTATCTTTCAAAATGGATGGAGAAATAAGATACTTTCATGACAAAGAGCACCTTAGGAACTTTGTGAATACCAAACCAGCACTCCAAAGAATTTTACACAATATCCTAGGAACAGATATTGAGGATCACAACCCCAGGAAGCAAAAGAAAAATGAACCCATCTGGCATGACAAGAAATTAAATCTAAAGGGCGAGAACCCAACAAAAACAAAAAGTCATGGGAATGATAAGTCAATACGTTTCAGTTATAACCATCAATGTTAATGGTCTCAATTCACCAATCAAAAGAAATAGACTGGCAGAATGTGTCAAGAAGCAAAATCCAACAATATGCTGCATACAAGAAACACATTTAATTCAAAATGAAACTCATAGACTGAAAGTTAAAGGGTGGAAAACAATACTCTGTGTGACGGGAACCCCCCAAAAAGCAGGAGTAGCTATCCTCTTGGCAGATCAAGTAGATTTCAAACCAACACTGATTAAGAGAGACAAAGAAGGACACTATATCCTCGTAAAGGGAAGAATCCAAGAGGAAGAGATGACAATCATAAATATCTATGCACCAAACACTAGTGCACCCAACTATATAAAACAAATACTAATGGACATGAAAAGTCATATATGCACTAATACAATTGTAGTGGGGGACCTTAACACCCCACTATCACAAATAGATCAACTAGACTAAAAATAAGTAATGAAATACTAGAACTCAATCAAACTCTTGAACAAATGAATTTAACAGATGTTTACAGAGTCTTCCACCCCACAAAATCAGAATACACATTCTTCTCAGCTGCACATGGGTCATTCTCAAAAATAGACCACATACTTGCTCATAGAACATGTTTAAATAAGGGCAAAGGAATTGAAGTTATCCCCTGTATATTATCAGACCATAGTCTGATGAAATTGGAGATCCATAGCAAAAGAAACTCAAAAAATTTCATAAACACGTGGAAATAAACAACACTCCTCTGAAAAACCAATGGGTCATAGAGGAAATTAAAGAAGAAATCAGACAGTTCCTTCAATTAAATGACAATGACAATACAACATATCGGAATCTATGGGACACAATGAAAGCAGTCTTACGAGGGAAATTCATAGCAGTGAATATGCATATTAGGAAAACACAATGAGCCCAATTAAACAACCTGATGCTGAACCTCCAGCTTCTAGAAAAAGAAGAGCAAGACAAACCCAAAGCTCATGCAAAGGAGAAAATTATAAAGAACAGAGCAGAAATCAATGCAATGGAGACTAAGAGAACAGTACAAAAAATCAATGTAGCCAAGAGTTGGTTCTTCGAAAGAATCAACAAAATTGACAAACCCTTAGCCAACCTTATCAGAAAAAGGAAAGAAAAAGCCCATATCCATGCAATTAGGAATGAAAAGGGTGAATTTACAACAGACTCAGCAGAAATCCAGAGGATCATCAATACCTACTTCCAGAACCTATACACCAATAAGATGGACAACACAGAAGAAATGGACAGATTCCTAGATACATATGAATTACCAAAGTTGAATGAAGAAGACCTAAAAATTCTGAACAACCCAATATCAACCAATGAAATTGAAAATGGAATTAAAAACTTAACAAGAAAAGCCCGGGCCCTGATGGCTTCACTGCTGAATTCTACAAGACATTTAGAGAGGAACTACTGCCACTACAGGTTAAACTCTTCAATGAAATTGAAAGGGAAGCAATACTCCCAAATTCATTCCTGGAAGCAAGCATCATCTTGATCCCCAAAGCAGAGAAAGACCCACCCGAAAAGGAGAACTATAGGCCAATCTCACTAATGAACATAGATGCAAAAATCCTTAATAAGATACTGGCAAATAGAATGCAGAAGATCATCAAGAAGATCATACACCCTGATCAAGTGGGGTTCATCCCAGAGATGCAGGGATGGTTCAACATACGCAAATAGATCAATGTAATACACTGTATCAATAGAGCCAAGGACAAAAACCATATGATTATCTCCATAGATGCAGAAAAAGCATTTGACAAAATCCAACATGCATTTATGATAAAAACCCTACAAAAAATTGGAATAGATGGAATTGGAATAGATGGTCTCTATCTCAAACTGATAAAAGCCATCTATGAAAAACCAACAGCCAATATCATACTAAATGGTCAAAAACTGAAATCCTTCACACTCAAATCAGGAACAAGACAAGGATGTTCACTATCACCACTCTTGTTCAATATAGTTCTGGAAACATTAGCCACAGCAATTAGACAAGAGAAAGAAATAAAAGGAATAAAGATAGGAAATGAAGAAGTCAAACTGTCATTATTTGCAGATGACATGATACTCTATATAGAAGACCCCAAGAACTCCACCAAAAGTCTTCTAGACTTAATAACCAAATTCAGTCAAGTAGCTGGTTACAAGGTCAACACACAAAAATCAATAGCTTTCCTCTACACCAATGACAGACTCACTGAGAGAGAAATAGGGCAAACAATTCCTTTCACAATAGCATCCAAAAAACTGAAATACCTAGGAATCAACCTAATGAAAGAAATCAAAGACCTCTTCTCTGAAAACTATAGCACTCGGAAAAGAGAGATTGAAGATGATATCAGAAAATGGACAGACATCCCCTGCTCCTGGGTAGGAAGGATTAATACAGTGAAAATGGCCATACTTCCAAAACTGCTATAGGGATTCAATGCAATTCCAATTGAGATCCCAGCAACATACTTCACAGACCTTGAGAAAACAATCCAAAAATTCATTTGGAACAAGAAGAGACCCAGAATAGCAAAAGCAATTCTAGGTAACAGAGACATGGCAGAGGGTATCACAATCCCCAACCTGCAACTATACTACAAAGATACTGTGATAAAAACAGCATGGTCCTGGCAAAGAAACAGACCTGAGAACCAGTGGAACAGATTAGAAGATGCAAAAACAATGCCAGACACATTCAGCCATCTTATCTTCGATAAAGGAGCCAAACACTCTCACTGGAGGAAAGATGGCCTCTTTAATAAATGGTGCTGGAAAAATTGGGTTTCAACTTGCCAAACATTAAAACTATACCTATATCTCTCACCATGCACTAAACTAAAATTGAAATGGATTAAAGATCTAAATATTAAAATGGAAATGCTGAACCAGTTGGGACAGAGGTTAGGTAGAACTCTTGAAGACATTGGTGCAAGAAAAGATTTTATGAACAAAACCTCAGTTGCTCGTGAACTAGCACAAACAATCAACAAGTTGGATCTCTTCTTATTAAAAGGCTTCTGCACAGCAAGAGAAACCACCAGCAGTGTGAAGAGACAGCCCACAATGTGGGAAAAAATCTTCACCTGCTGTTGCTCAGACAAAGGTCTACTATCTCAAATCTATAAAGAACTTAAAAAGATCAGACCTCCCAAATTTAAAGACCCAATCTGAAAATGGGCACTGATATATGTGCACCCATGTTCACAGCAGCACAGTTTGTGATAGCTAAAACTTGGAAACAGCCCAAATGCCCATCAACTGGAGATGAGATAAAGAAAATGTGGGTTTTTTTTATAAAACGGAGTACTATTCAGCCATAAAAAATAAGAAATTAGAGACATTTATAGCTAAGTGGATGCACATTGTGGTGATACTCTTAAGTGAAATAAATGGGACACACATGTATAAATACCGAATAGTTTCTCTGGTGTGAGAAACTGAAAGTGTAAATAAGGACTAAATGTATAATAGATATTGTGAAATAGGAAGAAAAGGGGCAAAGGGGAAGGAGGTGGGAGGGGTAGGGGAAAGGAAAGAAGGGTATGGAATTAATATGAGAAAATGGAAAAATAGGAACAAAATCTTTGTAAATAGGGAGGGGTGGAGGGGTTGAAGGGAGGGCAGGGGAAGGGTGAAAAATAAGAACCAAGAGAGACTATGTCAAGGTGCAAATTTCCAATGATGAATGTCATTATATTGTATACCTAAAATGTACCAATGATTAGAATGAATAATCGATAATGCAAAATAGGAAGAAAAGTTCCAAAGGGGTAGGGGTAGTGGGAGGGGCAGGGGAACGGAAAGAAGGGAAAGGAAAAATGATGAGAAATGGAAAAAATGGAAATAAAATCTTGGTAAATAGGGAAGGGTGGAGGGGGTGAAGGGAGGGCTAGGAATGGGGAAAAATAAGAACCAAGATGCATCCTGTAAAGGCACAAGTTCCCAGTGAGAAATGTAATTGTGTTGTATACCTACAATGTACCAATAAAAGAATTTAAGAAAAACCTCTAGCCATGTACATGGAAATCATACCAGGTCAGTTGGTGCAGTTGCACTGTCCGGTGTGCACATTCGCAGTGCTGCACAGTGTAGCTGTTGCAGAGGACATATGCCATTTGCTACCACACATAATGCTGCACTGAAAACTCTGTGAGTGTGTTTTTGTATATTGTTGGGACTGTGTGTTCAGTAGTGTACTGTTGAATCCAAATCTGTATGATTTCCACTTTCACATTCAGATCTTCTATGCATCTCAAGTTTCTTTTCAGGAATGATATAAGGCATGCTAATCTTATCATTTTTTCCACGTGGTTACCCTATCAATTCATTATTATATTTTTAAAATTCCTATTTCACCCAGTGGCATATATCCTTGCATATTAATATTATAAATATCTATATGCACTTGGGTTTATTTCTAGACTTTGCATTTCCTTCTACTTGTCAATATCTTTAGGAGCTAGAGGTATGTTCTTTTAATCTTAAATTCTTTATAAAATTATTTTATTTCTGATAGGGTTAATTCCCTCTTGTTCCTCTCCTTTCCAAGGTTTTCCCTATTATACTTTGTTCTGGCTTGTACCCAGATGTAAACCAAAGCCTCATGCACTCAGAAGTGGGGCTTTTCAGAGGCAGGTGGATCTAGGGTCTGTGAGTAATGATTGAGGATGTGTGATATCTTCATGCACTAATGGGTTTAGCATAGCTCTTGGTGTGGATAATGGGAAGACCTACCCTGCGTGCAGATGGCACCATCCAATAGGGTTTTAGCCTGGATGGGATAAAGGTCCAGAAGGTACACTGGCTACTGCCTGCCCGGCCATGGACTGTTTCTCCTCTGCGATGCCCCTCTGCCATGCTGCCCTGCCTCAGAGGCAGCTGACTATGGACTGAAACCTCTACAGAATGTGAGCTAAAATAAGCCTTTCCTCCTTTAACTTGTGTCAGGAGTTTTGTTCCAGCAACAAGAAAGTAACCAAGACATACTTAAATGTTTATTTTTTGTGACTTGCAAAATAAATGTGTTTAATATCAGAAAACATTCTTAATGTTCCATTAAATTTATAGATTAGATTAGGTAGAAATTATACACTTATGACATTGAGTTATCACATCAAGGACAAAAGATATTTGTCTACATGTTAAAGAACACTTTAATGGCTTTTAAATTACTTAAAAATTTTCTTAGGCAGATTTTATACATTTCTTTCTAAATTTATTCCTAAATTTCCCTAAACTTTGTTTCTATTATAGATGGATTTTTGTTTTAATCATAAAAGTCATATATAAATGCTAGTGATATTTCTATATTGATTATGTATCTTCTATCTTAAAGTATATTTTGTTGTTCAATTTCTATTTTCTACATATATTATTACTATATAATTTTCATAGAGATATTTCACTTTCTTATTTCCAATCAACATATCTTCTTGTCTAATTGCTTCGAATGGTATCTTCAACAAAATGTTAAAAGTAAAACAATGTCAAATTGCATTTTAATGTTAAATGCACATAGAGACAGAAAATAAATTGTTTTCTTTTTAACATTAGTAAGGATACCGCTAATCTTTCTTCTTTAAGTGGTGATTTTATGATTATATATGTATATATATAAATGTATTATGTATATATGTAGATAAACATGTATGTGAACAGTATATGTTATGAAAGCATGTATATGTATGGTGTGTATGCCTATATTTTAAGTTAAAATGTGACTATATGTTAAGGAAATCTATATACATACAAATGAGTATACATGGATGTTTATGTGTGTGTGTGTATATATATATATATATAAAGATCTTAAATTCTTTCTTAGTTGAATACTTTACAAGGAATGAGTGAACTTTATCATAGGAATTTCAGAACTTATTGAGATTTATCATGAGTTTTTACATCTAATTATGTTAATAGTTTCTAATACTTAAATGATTTTTTTATTCTTAGACTAAATTCTATTTAATTATGTATTTTTTCTAATTTCTTTGTTGGACTCTGTTCAAAATTTTAATGATATAAATACTCAAAATTGAGAGAGTTTTATAGTTTATTTTATTTTGTGCTACCTGTATAATGTTTAGGCACCAATATGATATGATAAAAATTTGTAAGTTTGATTGTGTTTGGTAAGTTTGAGGCTAGGGTACAGTGAGAATGTGTAGTATGTGAGTATTCATCTAGGCACAGTATACTTTTTGTTGTTTTTTTTTTTGGTACTGGGGATTGAACTCAGGTCCTTGTGCTTGCACAGCAGGCAGCGAAACCACTGAGCTAAATCCCTGGCCCAGCACAGTGTACTTTTGATAAAATAGTTCTTTTAAAAATCTGTATTCCTTTTTAAGAATAAATCCACCTAAGCTTTCTGTATCTGCCAGGGCCAAGTAACCTGAGTTTTCCTAGAAAATTAACCATTTCATCTTCATTTCAATCTTTTACATAAAGTTAAATAAAATGATACCCATGTTTTCAAATTTTCTTGTTTTGATGGCTATTTTTTCTTTAATAATTATTCCTTTAAATATTTTTGCTTTCTCTTGAGTCAGCTAGATTATATTCTCATGTTTTTGAAAACTATGCTCTTGATTTAATCATTTAGTTCTAAAGTTTAGAACTAGTTTATAACTAATGATTTATTCATTTAGTTCTTTTCTTTTCTCAACCTTATTAATATTTCCCTCTTATCTTGCTTATTTTTCCTCAAGTTTCTTTTGGCTTACTTTTCTATCTACTCATTTGGCTAGAGATTTCCTTCATTTACTTTCATTATTTTGATATTGATATAAATATTTGAAGCTAAGAATTGTCTTCTGTGTATTGCCTTAAGAGTTTTATCAACACTTTCAAGCAAGTCTACCATTTCAGTTATTTCCTCTAATAGTATTACTTACTGTCCAGTTGGAACAACACTTGTATGCATTCCAATTCCGATGTTGTGACATTTGAAAATAAGTTCTCAAGTTTTAAACGACATGTGAAATTTGTATTTCCTATTGTATGGAGAGTGGTAAGAGCCACACCCTTTCATATATGCATGCATGTGCCTGTGTTTCTGTGTATATGGACAGACTGATGGGAGCAATGCCTACAGGAGTGTGGCAGCACCACACAGCACCACAGCTTCCAAGTGAATGCCCCAGCTGACTACTGAGCTGGCTGGCGGTACTGGTGTAAGCCCTAGGTCTATGCCTCCTTCACAGAGTGAGCCCAGGAGAACCTGACACAGTCTGTCATGTATCAAGTGCAAAGTATCCTAAAGAATGATAATGTGATACATTGTTGCAGAGTGAATGAAAGGGGAAAAACAGGGAATAATGAAAAGGTCACTGTAAGGAGAATCAGACTGAATACCAACTATGCCAATTTGAGGATTTGGGCAAAATTAATACAATTCTATAAAATTGTTTAAATCTATTACTGAATAGATTGATTAGGTAAGAAATAACACCTGGTTAAAGCCCAAGGTACTGAACTATCCACTTGCCTTACCTAACCCTTTAGTAAGTGACGTGTCTGAGCATCCACCAGAAGCTTGTGAAGCAATTGCTCTTTCCTTCTACGGCACAGGAACCACCAGCAATTGTCCCAGAGGATGAGACAGGGATGCAGAGCACTCCGCTGGTACCCAAAGCTCCTCAGTGACTGGTTCCAACTTAACTTCCCACTAACCTCTAGTATCTGCCGGGGACCCACTCCACCTCCCTGTACTGCTGTTCACGGAGTCCTCATGGCTGGGGCGCTGGAGAGAAGTTTGGAGAGGAGTTCACACAGGAGGGATCTATGAAGAGGAGCTGTGAGGTAGGATTGGGCTTTGGGGATGCTGTAGGATGACTATGACCTTGACTGTCATTTTTAAGATTATGTGAAATATATATGACCATTTAAAAATATAATTCTCAACCCATCTTCTACCAACAAATGTTCAGAGTTGAACGCTATTATTAATCATTTACAAATTAGTTTGAATTAATTTTAACCTGATAGTCCTACTGCTTTCTGAAACAGTCAGCTTCAGGCGCCTCTGTCTGCCGTGGTGCCTCTGTCTGATTTTCCCCAAATAGGAGACCCAGGCATCACCCACGGCCAACACCTGGGGCCCAGCCAGGCCAACTCTGCGGTTGATGCAGAAGACTCCTGACCCTCTTCACCCTTGTGGGGAAGCTGGCTCCTTCCCACGCAGCAGCCAGAGAGGGCCCTCTAGCACTGAAACCCCCGAATGGCTTCTCCATGCCCACCCAGAGTCCTTGAGCATCCCCAGGATGCCTGCAAAGCTGTGGCACAGGCAGGCCAACCGCCTCCCCTCCCGAGACACCCAGCTTATCTAGGCCTCCTGTCTCACACCCTCCCAGCGCGGGCACTGGGTTTGGGTTTCCCCGCACCTCCCGGTTGCGCCCCTCTGGACCTCATGGTGTAACAGGGAACCATGTTAGCCACACAGAAAACATGACTAGCTGAGGTCCTTTAAACTGTTCTTGTAAGTCTTCTGGTGTTCGTGGTGCTGGGTATGTAGGCATGGAAGCATCCGGGCAAAGTGCTATTTGACACGTCTGTGCATCCTGTCCCACACCCGCTGAGAACTATCTTGACTTATTAAATCATTTTACCAAATAACACCACAAGTCAGAGTTTAATGATTACATAGGAAAACGTGCATGTCTGCTAAATAACAATAAAACGCCTGTCCTCACAGGCGCGCACACTCACGCGTGGGGAGGCTGAAATGCTATTGTCCAAAATCGCTACTCTTCACTCGTGAAATCCGACTCACAGGCACTGCCCTTAGACCGACTGTGCGTGGCGCCCGCGGGAGGCTGAGTCGGCCTCCGCAGTGGAGCTCCGAGCAGCTGAGTGGGAATGGCGTGGACGAGGGTGGCCTGAGTGCAGGGTCTCGGGCCGCATTCCTAGCTGTCCGGACCTGGGCCTCGGCCTACACACGCACGTGTGGGTCCCTCTCCTCCCTCCCTTCCCGTCTGACCTGGTGACCCTGCACCTAAGGCCTCCCCTGACCATGACACTCGAAACAGCAAAGCCTCTCCTCCAGCTCCTCCAACTCCTCGCATTCACGTCGGTGCCCCACTCCACTTCAGTTTCCCTATGTTCTCTCCCCTGGGAAGCAGTTCTCAGGGCAGAGAATGTCGCTCTGTTCCCCAGTCTTCTCCAGAGCCTGGAGCTGGCACTCACGGGGTCAGAAAGTCAGTCAACAAACACCGCGGGAAGCATGCACACGGGAGACCCCGCACCTGGCCAAGAGGCGCCATCCCGTCCTCGTCCTCCTGGAGCCTGCCCCGGCTCCTTCAGCCTTACCTTGTCCTCTGGCCACGTCGCACCTGGGGATCTGGGAGCAGTAGCCCACGCGGATGTTTGGGTCGGTGGTGAAACACCAGGGAGACTCGGCCCCGTCGGGGTTCCGGCAGTAGTTCTCGCGCAGGTCCCTGTCGGGAGCAAGCACGCTGATGAGCCCTCCCAGCGCCTCCTAGCTGTGCTCCTGGAACCCCTGGGTGCTGTGCTAAGTGCTCCCCGGAACCTCGGCCTGTCTTGCTGGAGCTCTGAGGCCCGGGGAGATCTGATTTGCTGCCCGGATTTCTTTTAACTACACAGTAGCTCTTTCTTGACTTTGAAGCCTTAGCTATTTCTGGAAAAGTAAGCCTTAAGTATAGCACAGAAGCCTAAGTATAGAGCAATATTTCTACCTAGTGCATGAATGGGCTTTATTTTATCCATGTTTTGATTAGAAATGTAGAGGTTCACATAAGGAAAAAAGTCTATGTTAATTCTCTATATTAAACAGAATTTGGGGGGTTTTCTCTCTTAATATAAGGTTCATGTCAAATAAACTGTGAAATTTATGATTTGTTTTCCTGAAATATGCTCTCTGATATTAAGTTTTTTCTTTAATAGATCCCTGAATAGTAATTTAACTAGATTAATATTGAATATAATGGAAACTACAGTATTTGCAAATAGGTCCACTTAGAAATACCACGATGCTATGAATGCCCAAGCAGACCATCAGAATCTGTAAGAGTTCCCAGGAAGATCTTTGTATTCAAGTGAAAAGTCAGCAAGTCACACAGTCGATCTTGTCCACGTAGTCTTGACACAGCTGTGTTACTAAACAATCTGGGAACATGATTTTCCAATAAGTAAAGCCAATATATCAGAAGTGTTTGTCTAATAACTCATATTCAATCCTTCCACCTTCTTATAAAATTATTAACTGGAATACATGAAGTAAACCTTTATTTTCTTTAAACTAATATATACTTATATTTTAAAGATTGATTATCTGCATTAAGCTTCACATAAAATCTATACATAATTGCAATTGTATAATTGCAGAATTGGTTGGTGAAATTAGTTTGTATTTTTAATCAAAAGCAAGACAATTAAGTGACTATCCAAGGCTGTCAAAAGTCGTAGTGTGTGTGCACTTTTGGAATCCATACCGAGACACATCTCATTAGTCTAGATGAAGCACGGTGAAACTGAGGATCTGGCCAAAGAGTCTCCTTCTGTTATCTTGCTCCACTTGGAGAATGACTTGTAACTACCAAAGTGAATTGCTAATTACATGACTCATGTGTATTCATCACAGGTGGTTATATTCCACTACAGTGTTTTAAAAATTGTCATTTTTAAGGAGCCTCGATATTGGGGCAAATATTATTTAATAAACCTGAGACACCTGACTAATGCTCCCCATTCTGCTAGATCAAAAATAGTAAATGGTAAATCAATATTCTGAGCCAAATTCTGTTGACTCACAGTGTTGTCACATAGCTTATGTTTTGGTATACTTGGTATTTATGTTTGATTATTTGGCCAATAACTAAATTGCATGTCTTTAACTCCACTGAGATATTGCGAGGTCAATGCACTCAATTTCTATAATCATCCTTTTTTTACAGATACAATTTATTGGGCCTATCATATATACAATTTTTATTTGTGTATTACCATTTATTAAATGTTAACACAAGTGTGAATGGCATTAATGCTGTCTCCTTTGTCCCTTTTAACTAATCTTCTCTGATTTCCTTTGCTTTCCCTGCTTTAATATTTATTTCTGAGGTGTAAAACACATGGCTTAGGAGTAAATAATAAATTGCTATGAAGGAAATGATGGAAATAAAACCAGATTAGCAACTATAAATGTTGTTATTATAAAATAATGAAAAAAATATTAATGTGGATAATTACCATCTAAACAAATAAATGACTGAATTAGGTAACACACGCACACACATGCACACACACACACACACACACACACATGTCCAGTGCATGGACCGCTAGTGCTCAAAGCTCTCCATTAAAACCCAATTATATAAAACCAATATATGTTATTTATAGGTTCTAGTTCAACACAGCCACAATGAATGACACGTGTGTTATAAATTTCAAAAGCAATCATTTTCTGTTCTCTTAACAAGGTGGGAATTTTAAAAACACATGGCATTGGGCTGTGTCTGTCCAACAAAGCCAACTGGTGAGAAAGAGCAGCCACGGCAAAGGTGCCCAACAGCACTTGGGTGACCGGAAGCTCCTCTGGCTCCATTCGTCTAAACAGTGTTTCTTCCTCACTTACCACAGTTCCAACAACAACTGGAAACCTTCATTTAAGATGGTAAAAATAATTCTGTTCATCAGAGCTTAAGGTTGAAATATTAGCAGTTTGAAGTATTGATTAAAATCCAGGTACAGTTCTCTCTTAAGGGAGAAAGCTATGTAATCCCTGCCCCAAGCTAATACGAAAATGTAAGAAGGCACTGGTTTGCAACATGCATGGCTATCACAACCATTAACAGATTTATTAACAGACTCTAAAGAGAAAGCTAGGGTCAAAAACAAGCTAGAGCTGTGTTTCCAAAGCCTAATACTTCAACCTTCTACTTAGGGTAGTTTGAGATGCCTATTTGGGTCCAAATCCCAGACTAAAGTAATAAAAGTCTCGCAATAAGGAAATAATCTCCTATTTGACTCCAGTTGGTATCTGGGCACACAGAAGTTTAAGGATTGCTAACACAAAAATCAGTAAAAAGTAATTACTTGGCCTCATTTCCTCTGGGTCCTACTGAAATATACAATGTTTGGCTCAATTACTCACTTGCACTTGAAATTTTCAGGAGTTATATCATGTTGGTGGGGATACTGGGAATCCCAGCGCTGGCAGGGAATTCCATTCCAAATGGAATTGACAGTCCCCCTGTATCCTTCTCCTTGACCTTGAAGGCATTCGGTTGTTTCCATGGGGACATCAGTGTCATTCATAGTACTGTGAGCTATTGGGAGAAAGAAATTAAAACTTAAATTCTTTCAACACCTCATTCACCCCCTAGAATTCATTTGTATTTGTGCTACTAGGATGTTTTGGTCACTTATAAGTTTTTATTATTGCTGGAATAAGAAATTCAACTAGGGCCAGGGATTTAGCTCAGTGGTTTTGCCGCCTGCTGCGCAAGCGCAAGGACCCGAGTTCGATCCCCGGTACCAAAAAAAAGAAAGAAAGAAAAAAAGAAAGAAAGAAAGAAAGAAAGAAAGAAAGAAATTCAACTCAATGCTAGTACTATCTCCATTCCAATTATCCTCTCATTCAATACATTTTATTTTCATATATCACTATAAGATATATAAGCTGAATATATAGCATCTGAATGACTATACAACTATCCCTAATATCAAATTGCTTAAGTATATACAAAGTCAGCCATCCAATTAACCATGGCTTTTCTCATACATGATAAATACCTTCTAAGGTACTATGTTTTTCTTTTGAATCAACTTGGTATTAAAAGTCAAAGCAGTTGTTCCTAGGAACATCTATTTCCTGCTTTTTTTTTCTAATCTGACTTAAGCAATGCTTACCACATTTCATGAAACCCAATAACCCTCAATAACTAAGTTAAAAAAATATACAATGAAATTTTTACCATAAGTTAGACTCTTTTTCTGCTTAATGTTCAATCACTTAATCAAAACATAACTCTAAACACTCTAAACCAACTAAATCTGCTTGATATGGTTCAATTATGAAAATCAAGTAAACTCCCCAATTATCATTACAGTAAATATAATATAAAAGTAATAATAATAAATAGTATAAATAGTCATGCAAAATCTCTGGATATAGGTAGATAAATGACAGATAGATAGATAGATATTTAATAAGAAGAAAAAATAATGGGCTAGGAGAAATGACTTGCATAGAAATGTGGGTGCTGGGGTCCTAAGTCTTTTATGAGCTCAATCTTAGCTAATGGCTGTTAATGAAATACAATGTAAGGCTGGATTTCATGGGTCCCAAGGACCACACTTCATCTGCACTGATGTCACGACTTACTACCTTTCTGACAATCTGAGTGAAGTTTCTGAATCGTGATAACTCATGACAAGTCAGGCTTAGACCAATATAATTATTTCACGTTTAGTTATAAAACTGGCCAGAAAGAAGGAAAAACCGTTCCCAGTTCATTAGCTCAATGTTGCAGCAAGAAAAATTTTGATTCCACCATTGCAGTGTTTGAATACAGCCCAATTCCTGCGCCCCTCCTGCTGCCGTCCAACCCCATGCTGGGGCTGGGAGGAGGCAGTGAGTTCCCGAGGGGGAATTCATCCCTTCCTCTCAGGAGGGGTTCCCTCTTCCTCTTGAGTGTGGGTCACTGTAAAGCACGCCCTCCCCGTGTTTTCTCTTTGCGCCATGTGGCCCTGCTCCTCCACTTTTCTACTGAGTCACCACGCAGCAGGACACCCTCACCAGATGCTTGTGTCCTGCTTGGTGTTCCAGCCTCAGGAATCACGAGTGAAAACGGACATCTATTGTCTATACATTACCTAGTCTAGGCTATTCTGTTATAGTCACAGAAAACTGACCAAGACGCTTACCTCTGGGGCATGAGCTCATGGACAGCAAGCTTGGGACATCTGTCATAGCTTCTCAGATTGGAAGTGAGTTCAGTTAGGGCAGCCATACAAACACACCTCCACTAATCTTTTCATGGATCTCCTTGTCTCCCTTGGTCATCTCAATTCTTTTGCCTCCATACTGAGTTTGTGTAACTTCTGTTCTTTTTATTATTAAACCATTTTTCTTAAGCATTTTCCTTAAGTACCATCCTGATACGATCCAAATGCCAACCACAGACCCATTCTCAGTGAACCCATAAGTCAGTCATGGATGGCACTGGCCAAAGATGGGGCCATCACCAACCTGGGAAGATAATTCAGAGCTGAGCCCATCACATACGAACACACTCTGTTCTTTGGACCTTAGCATAACTTTCCAGATACCAAGCAAAACAACAAAAACAAAGAGAATAATAAGGTAATCAGGCATTATTGGGGATTTGGTCATTGTCCAGTGGAATTTCTAAATACAGAAGCAGGTTCAGAGATATTTCTTCTATTACATGAACCTAGCTTCATCTTGGGTAGGTGGAAGGAGAGGGAAACAGCCTGCCTGCTGTGTCAGTATGAAATTAAAGACCAAACATCATCTTTGGGATGTGTTCTTGGAAAAGGAATTCAAAGTAAGTTTTTTTATAAATGACTTTGGAAAGTTGTGCTTTTACAGAAGTGACCCATAACAGTTAAAATTTGAAACATGTACAGCCTGAGAAACAATCTTCAATGTACTTTTATAAAAAGGAATATTATTAAGGTAAATAAAGATCTTACTCATTGGGAAAATAAAACTTAGCAAATGCAAGGAGTAAATAGAAGCACTCATATCCTCCCCAAAAATATTAAGAGGGGAGATAACATTTAATGTAAGTTAAGCATTTTCCTTATTACAGTGAAAACTTTTAAGTTTTAAAAGTCTCTGAGATAAGAAAGAACTGTGTTACAAAAATCTAAATTCAAAGAAAACTACCTAATTAAAACTATTGAGAAGAAAATGTCACTGCTGATTCATCTCAAATTTCACTGTCAAGTTTGGACACCGGTGATATTAGAGTTAACTTTGTTCTGCAACTGCAGAGGTTTTCAACCACCTTTGATTAAAGAATCTTTCACTTTAAGACTAGTAATTTTGAAGTTTTCTTCATTTAAACCATTAAATTTAATAGTTTTTTCTAAAATTTAATTCAGATATTTTAAAGCCCTTGACATAAACTTATCTTAAAGAGTCATTAAATGGTCAGTAGGAAGAAAGTACATTCAAATAGTTAAATAAAATTTAAAAATTGGATTTGGATGAAATAATTTAGATTATGTAACATATTCAAATTTGGAAGCAGAAAATATAACTTTTTCAAATTTCCAAAATGACAGAATAGAAAGGATTATTGTTTATAAATAAAAATACAAATAAGTTCACTAGGCCTCAGTAACATATAAAAAAATCTAAAATAATATGATTATTGTCATTTATTTTAATAAGCATCTGTAATTTTATGTAACCTTAAAGAATCTGACAGTTTGCATTTTTTCTTGCCTTTTAATTAATTGAAATGTTTCTCATGATTTCCACTACTGACTAGCAGCATTCAGCTAGTATTTTTACTTAAAAGTATCTGCTGAAGTTATTACATCTGTATTTATCTCATTTGATAGTCAGCTGCTAGAAATGACCTCGCTGAAAAAAACAAATTACATAATTCTGGCAACAATGTATACAATAAATAAAATTGAATAAAAGGATATTAATACAGTGATGTAACCAAATGAACTTTCATCAATAAATAATAGTTGTTGTGAGAATTCATGAAGCTATTTAATAGACACTGTGTGGCGAGGACCAAGACAATCTGCCCATAGACCATTTAACTGCGATACCAATGTTTGCTGTTTGCCTCTCCCACACTAAGGATTCCAATGAAATGAATTATTCCCAAACTGCTATAAAATAGACCCCTTCTGCTGCCTTACTGTATAAATGTCAAAGCTCAATACAAACACCAAACAAATGTTTCACAATAATTGATTTGGAAAGCACTGTAACTATCCGGGAAAGGCATTCCCTGGTACCTAATCCTTTAAAGGGGACTGAATAAGGGAGTTTTGAGGTCCCCAGTGGCCAAAGGAAGCGTTGGGGAAGTACAAAACTGGCTCCAAATATCAGCTGAAACAGATCAAGTTGAGATAAAGCAACATGCTTTTAAAACAGCATCTTCACATTCACAGATATTTCTGCAAAGATGTCTACAAAGTTCACACTGAGAATACCAGGAACTCTTCTGAGAGTTCCACACAAATGAAATATTTGGCCAGGGCGTCAGTGGCCATGTTTTGGAAACAGATGCAAGATATTTATATGATTCTCAGTGGCCTATGAATGAAGGAATGTTTTCTTTTGATGACTGACACAAACTTTTCTGTTTGGAAGTACTTGAAAGGAAACAACATTTGTATTGAAAATTTCACTGTCCTGTTAACAAAATGTCAACACAACATCTGCCTCTTGGATTACTAATTTCACTTTGCTAGCACCACAGAAATGGGGTCTGGCTGCTATAACACTGTATTTGAAGGGAATTTTGAAGTTTTAATAGGTTTTTTGAGACAAAGAGCATTTAACCATTGTATAAATTTGAGGAGATGTGTCCTGCACCCCAGACAGAAGGAGATGAATAGAACAAGACACTAACAGTGCGGTGGGTCCGTCTCCATCGAAGAGCTGTCCCAGGGCCTTGACGGGAGCCCATGCAGGGCAGCCTGACAGTCCACGTGCACATGCACCTGTGTACCACACAGGCCCCCCCAGCTCCTGAAGCCTGAAATGCACATAGGTAAAATCCCACATGTCTAGTCCTCCCTGTCCTCAACTCCCTGCCAAAAGAAGATTCAAATTCTGCAGTGCAGATAACGGCTGCTGCTCTTTTCCTGTAGCTAAGAATAGATGCCTCCCTGGGCAGTAGGCAGGTACCTGACTATCCTGGGAACTGTGGCCCAGCCCGGCTCCCTGCTTCTGAGCCCAGCTACTGGGGAGAATAGAAGCTCAGGGTTTGCTCTCCCTGCCCTGGAGGCAGGCTGTGGGCCAAAGCCAGCCTCCCGTCAGCAGTACTGCAGAGGGTGGCTCCACTCACTGTAAAACTGAGAGCCTCTTGTCTTCCAACTGACGTGGGAAAGTAGTAAAGACCCCCACAGTACAAGCTTCAAATTGCTTGCACGTTTGCTTTCCATGTGAAGCCAGGATTCGTATCTGAAACTTTTCCCTGGACTCTGTCCAAGCCTTTTCTGGTACAAAATGCTCAGGAGACAAGACTTTCATAAGTCTTCAATTCTATAGGCTTATTCCTTAGAAGACGACTTGGAAAAGATGTCGAAGTAAGAGATTTTTCCCCGGAGAAGTGTATTGATAGCATTATTTTTTCCTGACTCCAAATGCAGTAAGGTTTTATTTCTAAGAATCTCTATTCTGGCCTTGGATTACTTAATAAAAATTCCATGAAACAATCTCTTTTTTAAGAAGAAAACTAATTTGTTACCATGATTTTCCCAACATACCAACAATAAATTTTGAAAAATAACAATATTCTCTTTGAATGAGGCCAATATTCATTTTTACTGAGAGGAAGAATTTTTTGTATTAGTTACCAATGGCAACATACCTAGACATTGCTCACGCTGCCATAAAGTTCAACTGACTTGGTAGTTTAAGCAACGCTGATTTAGGTTCTCCCATTTCTGGAGCCTGGGAGATCCAAGACCAAGGTGCTGGCCCATTGGGTGCCAGGGGAAGATCCTTTCCTGGCTGCTCCTCCCAGCCT
Organism: Heterocephalus glaber; assembly: GCF_053883595.1. Lineage (NCBI taxonomy): Eukaryota > Metazoa > Chordata > Mammalia > Rodentia > Bathyergidae > Heterocephalus > Heterocephalus glaber. The sequence goes on from NW_028258157.1 coordinate 225,004, forward strand.
CCACCTCAGAGGATGGAGATGGGAGACGAGGACATCTATTGTTATAAGAGCATCAGTCCTGTCAGTTTAGGGCCCATCCTTACAAGCTCCTCAGCATTAATCTGCTCATAAGTTCCTGTGTCAAGATAGAGCCACCTCAGGGCGGAGGGCTTTAACGTGTGAGTACTGGGGGACTGGATTCAGTCTGTTGCAATCCCCTAAACAGAAAGCTTAGCTAGGTAGAATCTGCTTCAGACACACTTCTAAAATGGCTCTGGATACCTAAGTATCTAGAAGTTTGAAAAAGTAAGAAAGAACAGGACAAGGTGAGAAAAATAGAATTGAAATAAGGCAATTCTTGTCTATTTTGGTGATAAAAGAGAGTTGCTCCAGAGACTGAGCAGCAGATTAACCTACATATCCAGGAAAGCATGGAGCCTGGGATGAGTTGGGCTGATGGGATAAAGTAGGAAGCAAATCTTCCTTTCATCTTTGGGGGTGGATATCAGGAAGTATAGAAGTGACACCAAGGGACAGGCAAAGAAGAATGAGAAGCTATCATTTGCTACGAAGGCAACATTCATGCATGCAAAAAGTATCTTGAAATCCTTTGGTGGTCAAGGCAAAATGTTCAACACCAGAGGTCAAAAATTAGGCATGGTTTTGGCTGTGTTCAAGCAAGCAAAGTTTGATAGAGATATCTATTAACCAAGAAAATTTGGAAAAATGAATGTAATATCAAGAATCTGAGCAGTACCTCAGCGGGGAGGTTTCTGATGGTGTGCATATATCACCTGCGACAGAATGCATTATTTGGCTAAGACAGGGTGGTCATTCTTAAGAATTGGAAATAAAGGAAATAATAGCTGAGTTAAAATGTAAACGAGTAGTTGTCAAAAAGATAAAGAAAGAAAATGTTTCAATGTAGAAGAGATGGCAGGGTGAAGAATCTATAATATGAACAAAAATATGAGCTACAGGAATCGTTCCACTGTGGCTGAACAGACAGCAACAAAGCGGGGAAAGGAGGTGAGATCCTGGGTCACCTCTGGGGTTAGAGGTGTCAGAGACCAGTACAGGATGGCTTCCCTTCATCTTTATCCTAGGATCAAAGGAAACCCTTGAAGCATTTCTAACTGCTGTGTGTGTGTCCATGTGTGTGCTAAGGAGGAGCAATGATGCACACGGTCAGGCGTCTGTTTGCACTGTGGAAATGGGATCGGAAGGGCAAAACCACAGCCAAGGCGGAAGCTGTCCTCAGTACCATGTGAACCTTCACAGAGAAAGGAGCGCGCTCTTCATGAGGAATGGAGGAGGGGCCACCTGTGAGAGGCTCAGGGAAGAGGAACTGAGTGCACCAGTGATGGGTCAAGGCGAAGCTTGAGAAAAGCGCCAGATCTAGGACTATTCTGGCCTTTGGGATTTTAAATTAGATCAGTGGTGATACCAGTCACGCAAGAGAGGTTAAACTGCAGAACAGACTGTCCTGTGGGATGAATGAAGAGAGACAGAGAGAAAGATAATCCACTAGAGGAGAGGTGTCCAGCTGGAGAGGTGCTGCAGAGGGGTCTGGGAGCCTCAGAGCAGCCCCAGGTCTTTCCTGCTCATTGTCCTCCGAGGGAACTGGGCTGCACCGCATGTCCTGCTGCTGTCAGAGGGACTGGGTCCCTTCAGCTGTCCGGGATCATTTCGGGGACCCAGGTGCTCAAAGCTATCTTTGTAATAATGTTAAGACATTGTTTGCCCCTTGCCCAGTAAAGTTTCTGGGAGTTATGTGATGTGTGCTATCTCAAAAGACTGAAGGCAGAAGTAAATGCCAGATACCCAGCCATCTTCCATCAAGATGACATGAAGAAATTTATAAGTCTCTAGACTTATAAAAAAAATCTGTAATGTCATGGTTTTCTGCATTTTCTGGAAAATGTGTATTTTTCACTAAAATACCTATCTATACCCAATAAGTTTACTATTATTATTTTTAATTAATTGTTTTTCTAAATTTCTAAATTGTTACATACCATATCAAGGCATATAACCCACAGAAACAATTTAGGTTCTAATGCTAAATGCTTCAGTACTAACCAGTGTAACAGCATCTTCAGTCCAGGAAGTCTGGGAACTGGTTTAATTAATCAATAGTATTTTCTAAAGGCATCAGTCACAAGGGAGTTTTCCATGGCCGGAGACTTGTAGTTCACTTCGGAAAAACACAATAGTCTTAAAAAATGCTTTTTGTAAAAAGCAATGAATTAATTTGTGGAATAAACTGTTATTCAAAGTATGAACTTATTACGGGGGGAAATCATAAGCCACTCAGTACCTTCAGGCACTGCTAAGGACTTTCCCTCTTGTCCTATATTTGCAATATCTGAAAATCCAAAGGGCCGGGAACTCCCGGGCCACAGAGCCAGGCTGTCTGGGGGCTGTGGCCTTGGGGTGGACACCGCCGTGTGGGAGCAGAGCTGAGGAAGGCCTCCAAGGTCACGGGGAATGAGAGACCCTGTCCGCCACATCCTGTGCCACACCGATTGCAAAACAAGCTAAGAGACAAACTTGGGGTTCATTCAGCAAACCACAATGCAGGGCGTCCCACAACGGTGGCTCTGGAAGGTGTGAGTATCTCACCATTAAGGCAGCGTCAGTTTCCCTTTACTGGTTTGGGCCAAAGCTCTTACATTTCCATTGTATTCTTGACCTGGGTCCATCTGCTCACTTCTGCATGCCTCACAGTTAGAAAAGTGTTTGACTCATAATAGCTGGTCAGCAGTGTTTGTTGAGTGAATACCATGTGAGAAGGGGAACCACCCGCTGTGTGCTCTCCGGAACACCTATGCCCAAAGATTCTGCTATCGCAGTTCACCTAGGATGCTCTGCAGCCTCAGACGACACTGGATTTAGATGTGTGGTGAACAAAGATGCCATGCACCCTGTCTCAGTGAGCACAATTACACTTACTGTTTTCTCCTCAAATAGATAGTTGTCACATAGACGTCTATCCAATAACTTGGGAAGTAGTTGAGATTTCCCCTGGCCTCACCCTATTTCTTACTCCATCTAGTCTGTTGTTGTGTACTCTACACTTTAACCCTCTGGTACCGCCCCAGTCTTCGTCAGCTTGTTTTACTTGCTTACAGCCTTAATTCTACACTCTCTTTACTTCCTCCTGACCTGAATTGTGTTGCCTTATGTGGAGATCTTTTAGGCCTCACTTCATCACACTGCTCTGAGATTTTCACACACTGGAATTAAACTGTAGACTTTCCTGTTACCATAGGGTTCTAAGGATAAATGCACACACAAACACTAAGCACACACGCGCTGTACGTATGAATATACGCTGGGTGCAGTTACGCAGTGAGCAGTCCAAAAGGCCCGAGTAGGATGAATGCTCTATGCATTTCCAGAGATCTCTGGGTCTATTTGCCCAGGGTTGTTCCATCCCAGGCCAATGTGGGACACTCCCATTCGGGTGGGAGGGAAGCTGCCTTCATGCAACTGAGTGGGAAAGGAGAGGAATGAATTTCCCTGACTTCTGGGCACCACATGCATCTGGGGCTGATGACGGGGGAGCAGTTCAGGCGGAAGGAGAGAGCTGAACCCCTCAGCCATCCACACCCACAGCCCAGGACATGCCTTGTGTTCCCTGGGCCCCAGGGACAGCAGTTTGGAGTAGACTGCTCTAGAGCACACGAATGAGAGCACTCCTCCTGCCTGGCTTAGGCTTTATCATGGCAGCTTGCTGGGTCCTCTCGGATCCTGCTGAGTTTGCTTACATCAGTTTCGTGCTTCTCATCTTCTTTCATTTTTCTGGGTTCCCCTAGGCACGGCTCACATCACCTACTTGCTCTGCCTTGAAAATCGCACTCCTGTCTTCCCAATTCTCCTCTCTGGCCAAGTCATAAGCATTTAATAGAACTGAAATAAGAATTACTAACACTAGACGAAAAGCAGTTCTCTGCGAGTGTACATGGTTACAGTTGTAATTGTTAGCCATGGAATTCACGTAATGAGACAGGAGTTTAAAAGTACCTTTTCAACTTTCAAGGGAGCAGATGACACAATCATCAACCCTATAGTCAAGACACGGATATAACCCAAAAGCAGGCCCAGGAATTTAACAATACAAATAATACCAATTACAGTCAGGTACTAGGCTGCCTCTTACGGCAGGTAGATCTGTGTGGGCCTCACCCATGGGCATTCGTATTCTGTTATTTCCCCCTTAAGTCTGAATGAAACTTGCGAATACGATGAGATAGTCCCTCTAGTGATTGTGTGGTTACATGACAGAGAATGAGAATTTGCACATGTAATTAAAGTTCCTATGAATTGACTTCAAGTTAATTAAAAGAAGACTAACCTAAGTGACCCTAATCTAACCAGATCAGCACTTAAGAAAAGGATTTGGATGGCAGAAGCTCGAGGAGCAGCGACACCAGGCTACTGGCTTTGGGGCATCCAGTCACGAGTGGTCAGGGTGAGCGCATGTGGAGGAGTGCCAGATGGTTTCTGAGAGCTGAAGGCCTCTGCATACAACCGCAGCGGCCGATTCTGTCAGCAGCCGGGCCTTAGATCAGACCACAAGGCAGGCGGGCGGGCAGGCAGGCACCTTGACTGTGACCTTGGGAGACAGCACGTGGAGCCTACAGGAGCCTACAGGAGTCAGGCCTGGTCTCCTCGCCCATGAAAGTAGGCGGCCAATGAGGGGCGCTGGTTTAAACAACTCATTCTGGGGACTTTGTTTGCCATAAGAGAAAACTAATACGCAAATGAAACTACCACTAAATTCCTCATTTTTGCACCATTCACTTTATTGTATTTGTAAGCCAAATAATTTGAAAGAATATTTCTAAGATGTCATCTTTTATGCTTTCCAGAATTTCAACTTTATCTCATTTATTTTAATAGAGGTATAATTTCTTTGTAGCTCTTTACATTTGTATAATCTTTAAGCTAAAAGCTGTCCTCTAATAAAATATTTCTAAAATATTCTCAAAGTTCAGAAGATTATTTTAATCTAAAAGATACAGGTTTGGCTCACAAATTCAATCATTTTCTAAGGAATCACATCCCATAAATGCCCACTCTGTTTACCAGAAACATCAGAATTATTTCATGTTGTGTACATAATTTGCCAGTTCCTCTTAACCAAAAAGAAACAGAGAGGAAACCATGTAATAGAAAAGTATCATATTCATTTATTTTCCCCCAATCTCTATTTAAATGTGCAAAAAATTGATTTAGACCCAAAATAAAGGGCAACTCTTAGGTGTCTTGGTGTGTGCTCTCCAGCTGGAGGGTGAATGCACAGTGCGTGTGTGTGTGTGTCTCTGTGTGTGTGTGTGTGTGCGTGTGTGTTTATACTGGCCTATTCCAGACAAGATCCATAACAGTATCCTAAGCACAAAAAAATGGAAAGAAATTAGAATATTTTATTAAACCTATCTGACCCAGAATGCTTGGAAGGTTATCACTATTCAACAAGCCAATGAGTAGTTGTCTTTTATTTTAAAGGACAAAGTAGATGATTCAGTTTTCTGGGAACATTGTGTTTCCCTCTAAGAGGCTCCCAGATTCAGCAGGTCTTTTACACAGGCTATGCTAGTCCCTTTCTGTGGCTTTAGGAGTGGCCCAAAACTTCTGCCTTCTCCAGTGGGCCTGGGAAGAGAGGGTAACCTGGCAGCAGGGGACAGGCCAAGCTGGATTTGTGTTGGGAATGCTCATACCAGGCTGTCAGGGGAAACAGGCTGACACCTACCCTGTCCTCTGATGCGGATGTGCTCCTCCGTGTGCTGGCTCCCAGATCTTACACGGATCACAAATTTTTGTGTATCTCTATACATACATGCGTGTATATCGTCAAGCTAAATTATAATATTACCACACCTTAATGAGAAGATGCAATACTTGAAGCACTTTAAGTTTCAGTTGACAAATAAGACATCTATTCATAAAAAATTCCTTCTCATTAGTATCCAGTATAATGTCAAAGAAGAGCAAATTCCCGGGATTTAGCCATGGAAGAGAGTGCTGCATACACACATTTAAAGGATATGGCACGTAAGCAAACAAGCTTTATAGCTTTAATTCAGGCAAGCTGGCTAGGTGCCCCTGTCTAGAGAGGATGCTAGGAGCTGCTGGGAAGCGGGGCAACACGGGGCAACGCAGAGCCCCGCTGCGGGGGGAACCACCCCAGAGGCGGCACACAAAGGCTTCTGGGAGAAGCTTCTGTCAGACTCAGGGTTCTTCATTGTGGCCTCTGTTATTCACCACAGCATTTCACAGTCAGTCTCTGTCCCGAGAGAAATGGCCGGGAAAGGACCCAGGACAGCAAGGTAAGAGTCTCGGGTTGGACCTGTCTCTGCCGCAGTGAGACTGAGGCGCTGCACACATTCCTGCATCTTTTTCTCCCTCTGATTTTTTTCATTTTCTAGATAACATCACTATGTTTGTCTTTTACCACAGGTATACACGCTTTTTATTCATACACTAATGTGTGTGTCCCTTTCCAACAGTGCCTATCTGAAAATTCAAAAGATTGAGTAGGATAACGCAACACATTCTTAAAATATTAAAGCTTGCACACATTAAAGCATCAGGTAAAATACTTGTTAACCTGTCTCCCTAATAATCGCCGGCTTAGATCCAGGCTGCGAGAGAAAAGGAAGCAATAAATTTGACCCTAACTTACGGCACATTTTAATTGCGCAGTACTCCCAAGGGGTGTCGGGGTCGAGCGTATAGCACCAGGGTCTGGGCTTGCCATCGGGGTTGCGGCAGTAATTATCATCAAAGCCTTTGTCGGGGTATCTGCGAAACACACCAAGAAAAGTGTCAGGTAAATCTGCCTGGAACACCACCTAGACCTCCGTTGGAGAAATAACTTCCTATGTAGCTCCAGCAAAGAGCAGATTTTCTATCTTTTCGTTCACAGGGGCTGTTAGTCGCTAGCTATAGAGTCCTCTGCCTTCCATGTTCCACTGAGGCCAGCATATCACCCTCTGTGCTCATAAGTGAGGTCCGTTCGGTACCTGCTCCAGTTAGGGGCCCCACTTGAAGGCCTTTCTCACAGGGCCTGATTGAGGGCAGATTCCAAACCATGACCTCATGTAGAATGCTCATTAAGAAAACAGGCCCTCTTCTGGGGAAGGCTTAGAGTTCAAACTGAAAGTTGGGTTTCAATAGCTCTGTTACTAATGATAGCTCAATTTTGGAAATAGAGCCTTTCTGGGTCATGCCCTCCGCCCCACCAGAGCGAGAGACAAACCACACCACTTCCCTGTGTGCGACCCACCTCCCAGCTTAAATTAAGAGAGTCCTGAGTGCCTGAGTTGGTTTTAATTGCTACCATATCCCTCCTGCTCTCACTTAAAAGAAAAGACATGCACTTTAAAAATAAATCAGGGTTGCAATTTCACTTAAAAGAACAACAGTAAGCAAAAATGAACAAACAATGATAGAGAAAAAGAAGAAAGAAAAAACACATTTAACCAATTCCCAAAGGAAGGCGTGAATGGATTTTCCCTTAAAATTATTTGTATGTTTTTTCTTTGTAATAAAAATAAAGGAATTTCTTTCCCTCCCTTTTGCAACTTAAACCTTTCAGGTGAAATAAATGAAGGAAGGAAGGCATCATCTCTTTGGTTAACTATTAAAGCCCAAAATGTTCTCCTACCAAAAAGGTAGACTTAGTTGTCTGATTTCTCTTGGTTGGCAATTTCAAAATACAGCAGGATGAAACTGTCAAAGAATTGTTCCTGCCACCCTCCTCCCATTTCCATGAGCACGCCTGTGTCCAGGTATTCTTTCTACCTGTGACGGATGCACCGAGTCTCTGACCTGCTGCTCTAGAGGGATATCCACCTGCATTATCAATGAACCCTCCCCTCACGGGGCCAGGTTATGGAATCAGTCAGTGCTGACTCCTCCCATCCCTCTTTAAAGTTTTATCTTGTTACAGAGAGAAAGCAGATGCTTCTGTTTGTCCTTCTATTATGCATCCTACCGAAGGTCTTGTGCTCAAGTCTGCCTCATTTGGGGGCCTCTGACCCAGTTAGCCAAGAGGAACTGAAGGTGTACCTGGTGTCCCCCCATCCGCAGCACAAAACCCTCTTGCCCAAGACCACCTTCTCCGGACATCAGGGCTCCAGCAACTGTTCCAGACTCAGCCTGGACATTCAGAGGAGTTTGACAAAGTGTGTTTGTCCACTCTCAGGAAAAGACTAAAGGAGCTCCCATGGTAGTTGTCTTGGAGCAAATAACAGTGTGTAAAGAGGGTCTGGGAGGTAAGATTCAGGGGTCTCTTACCTTTCTGGCAAGAATTTGTGCCGGTGTGGTGTCTGATGGTCCCAGCGCTGACAAGTTTTGCCTGATTCTGTGTGATCCATGGGCCCTCGATAGCTTTCCCCATTGCAGGTCATGCACTCCACTAGTAAAATTAAAGCAGGGCGTGTTAAAGATTTATGACAACAAAATCAAGAACACCACCATTCATTCCATTAGAAGAACAGTAAATCAACTGTTTAGCAAGCAGATTTTCAAAACACCCTATATTCATAAATGGTGGCACAAAATATATACTAAAGAATGCATCATCAAGTTTGCAGTTGGTGTCATACAGATTTATCATAACCCTATGATTCTGCACATCTAATTGTTCGATAACTGTCCACAAGTTTCAGAGGAATTGGAGATGTAAAATCAACCTTTGGAGACTTTTCCCTCATTGGTCTGAAATGCAGAATCAGTGTCTGTTGGGAGCATAATACTGCTTCTCTTTCCACTCACCCTGCAACCACATACACAGTAATTACACCATTTAAATTGAGTGCATGTCAGATCCCTATGGCTACTGCAATAATCAGGAACCAATATATTTGAAAGACCAGCTTTGGGTAGAAATCTGAAGAATATATTATTTTTTTTAAAAAAGTCACAGCTCCCCTCTGGTGGTGAACACCCATGTTAAGTAAGCGAGTAAAGCTGACATTTTTTCTAGCTTAGGCTAGAGGATGACCTACCATTGAACTCCTTACCCACTTTTTTGAAATGTATAAGCTTATCTAATTATTCAGGATCTCACAGATGATTCGGTGAGATTAATTAATTGTTCTTTTCTGGCTGGTTTCTTATGTCACATTGAAAACTCTGAATCACATCAATTAGCTGACAATGAGACTTCTCAAACAGAAGGTTGATTTGTAGCACAGCAAGTATCCTGTGAAATAAATCATCACTTGCCTCTTCTACAAATCCGGCAAATTTCCCCAAACACATCATTTGTATCTCATGATTACCGATCATCTAACCCTACTGAAGCGGAGAAAGATATTAATGCTTAGTTCTTATCCATTGGAATCTAGCCTAATGAATATCGGTAGACACACGGTGCATGGTAGAACTATTACTTTTGAACCTTTGATTTGTGTACTGTAACAGGACATTAACTATTAACTTTCTGAAACATACGAGCCACCTACTGGCTTTATCCTTCTACTTTCTTTTGTGTAGGCTAACTCATGACTCATGAACCGAGACAAAGGGCCAGTTCAGCTTCCCCTCATTCGATACTGAGAGTCTCCGAGCACAATAATAAGCACCTGACCCACACGGAGAGGGGCTAAGAGCACAGTGGCAAAGGTGCCCAGGCTGGCGAGGTCATTTCCACATTGAAACACTCGACACAGGCTACGCATCATCACATTTCAGCTTTCCATTTGAATGGGGTACGGATTTATGCAGTTCTCTTTTTTAAAACATGCAAGATTTGATATCCTCAATGAAAATGATGTGGCCTATATCATTGTTGTCTGTCCCTTTGTATTGAATGAAAAAGAATACGTCACTATGGCCTCACACAAAGGAGGTGTCCAAATGTGCGACCTCTGCTCTCAAATCGTACTCAGAAATCAGAATACATCTATTAGATTACCTTGAGTAAGTGCAGTTCGCTGTAGTATATTTCCTTCTAATGAGAGTGGATAGAATTATCTTCTGGAAAGCAGTATTATGTGTATTATTATAAAACATTTTTAGGCATATAGATTTTTATTAGGCTTAAGAAAATATAGCTACACAAATGAAATAGAGGATCCTATAAGATGATTTCTTTCCAGAATGAGTGTGGTCAATAAATGTTTCTGCAAACAATTAATGTACATAGAAACCGCCGCCAGATCTGGTTAAAGAACAAATTCTGAGTCAGTGCTCCTGGCCTGAGAATTAGTAAAAAGCTAACAGGGGAGGCTAATTTTCTGGCACTTGGAACTTACATGTGAGTAGCAAGTTTATAGATACTGTGGCATATTCTAAAGTTCTAAGTGTTTAGTGACAGTGGTATTTCAGGAAAGACTAGATTTTACTTGTGCCTTGGGGAATAGATGAGAATTGGGTAAGATGTATAAGGGAAAACATACAATAAAATGATATGACAACATGAATTATTATGTTATATTCGTAGTAACGTGAAGAAAGGTATGGCTGTGGATACAGTCCAATGAGATAAATAAATACAAATTAGTAAGAAAAAATTTAGAAAGCAGTGAAAGTTGGTTTTGGAGTGGGTATTAAATATGTCCTGTGATAAAATTGAGATGCTAAAATGTAGTAGCTGAAAAAATAATAAAATTTCATATTTATCTTTGCTGATTGTTTATCCTATAATTTTAACACATAAGATATTGTTTGGTTGATACCATGAAGAAAACAAGGCTCACACAAATTTTAAAAGACTTACCTAAAACAGAAAATGTCAAAAAAAAGTCTTCTGACCCTCTAGAATCCTTTCCATTAGCCCAAATTGACTTTTTGTCCTACATGCTTAGCTTGTTTGTTACAAATTCTAACTGGCTGTACTTGAAGACAGACTGATAACAATAATTTTACAAAGCACTATTAATATCCCAACCTTTCTAAATGACTCGCATTCCCCTCTGCCTTCTTGTTTACAAGGATAGGTGTCCCACCTTGAAGGATTAGAAGAGACAATGACAACGCAACTGAAATATTGGCCTCATCTGTAAAGTAAATGGCTGAAAATTTTGTTTTGCCATTTAAGCAAATTATCAGGTTAGTCATAGAAATTGTTTCTAGAAGACCAAATGTTGAAGTCATTTTTCAAACTTCTAGAACTCAAAGAATCTTCTCTGTTTTCCCAGCTCAGAGTCAGGCAGGATAGGTGGAAACCTAGCCCACCAACCACGAGGCAGAGAAAGTGTTCACTGTGTGCTGGAGTCTGGGACAGGGCTGCAGGTGAGGTCGGCCCTGCTCCGCCTTGGCCATGCATTGGTGACCATTCCAGCAAGCTCTTTCATAAACCAGGGCACGAGCAGACTACTGTCCCTGATCAACTAAACCTGAACGAGTGATTCTGCTTACAAGTACAATATTCTAAGTATAGTTCTGGCCTAAACGATGGACGAAAACTATGAAAACTATGAAACCTGGAGTCACTGAACATCCTTCTCATCATTCTAAGAATGGAAGCTCAAAAATTGTGTGCTTGCCATGACCCCGTAGGGGATGTGCGTTTATAAGCTGAAACAATCACTTGTGCTTCAAATCCAGTACTCAATCACTGGATCTATTTTGAATCAGTGTTAATTTTAGTCTTCTAAAGTAAATGCTCAGAAAAATCCATATATGCGATTATCTCAGCAAAATTGAAAATATGAATAGTCTCACAAATCCACATTTATGAAGAATAGCTTTACGTAATTCTTTGTTTTTAAAAGTTTTCTTTCTCCACATAGAATATGGGATCATACACAATGACAGCGTTGTTTGGGATTTTAAGGGAAAGGTGCTTTAAAATGATGACTTTGCCTTAATTAAAATATTTTTACTTGAATATTTGACAATCATGAAAATGACATCTGTTCAAATGATTAATAATTATTTTAAATATCAAGCAGATAACAAAGAAATTGGATTTTACATACCCAACTTTTTAATTAAGAATCAATTGGCAGTATTTTCTTTATATAATTACATAAGTTTCTTCTTTTCTTAAGTAATGATTTAAGGCATTTATACATTGTAGATTGACTAAATTAAGCTAATTAATTAATATATTTTAGCTCATAATTTTTGCACTCAGTATACTTAATATCAGGTCTCTTGGCATTTTCTAAGAATACAATATATTGTTACTAACCATAGTCACTATATTGGGCAATAAATCTCTCGAAATTTTTACTTCTAACTGAAAGGTTTTATATGGTATGAAAAGAGTATTACTTTACTTTTGGAATATTTAATATATTTCAAAGTTTTAAATTAGAAGAAAATAATATTATTTGTTAGATGTTACATACAATTTTTGAACCAAAATTTTAGACAAATTCGGACAATCATTCAGCCAAGTGTTAAATATAATCACAAAAATTTCTAAACCTCATATGTATACATATATATATTGTCTGCCATGTCTTTTTTTAAAAAGATATTTTTCTTGTTTAATTTTAAACATACAAAATTTTTGATAATTACTGCCTCATCCTAATTCTGTGACCTTTAAATCTTATCATTTCATAAATTAATATCTGCAGATACAAAAGTTCTACTGCTACACTAAACATTTTGGATCTCGAGATTTCTTTCTCTTACATGTATTTTAATAGAGATTTATGTCACATCCACATTATTTTTTGATATTTTGTATTATTCAGTTTACAATTAGTTCTCTTTTTTCTCTATTAATATACTGATCATGCTAATGTTGGATCCTCTTGAAAAAATCCCACTAAAACCTTGGTCACTCACTTTAGTTTGAATCTAAAACAGCGCAGCTGCAGGACCATCCCTGCAGTATCTCAGCTGACAGGCGGCATCGCTTTGTGCCTCCTGAGTAAGGCTGGTGTGGCACGGCCAGACCTCTAACTGCTTCCAGAGAGAAGTGAGCCACCCCCTTGGTTCGCTGACCGAGAACGCTGTGTGTCATTAATAGTAACAGGCACTGCCCTTTGCTAAGGAAGGCTAGATGACCTCAAGTTATTAAGGAATATCGAGAATTACATGCTTATAAGGGTAACTACATAAAAAAGTTTTAAAATTACTTATATTTTTAGAGTGCTATTATCCACTCCCCATTGGTCTAGATCTATGACAGTCTATTTTAGTAAGGTTCTTCTTATTTATTTTATTTATTTTTATTTTTATTTTTGGTACCGGGGATTGAACTCGGGTCCTTGAGCTTGTGCAGCAGGTGGCGAAACCACTGAGCCAAATCCCCGGCCCAGTAACATTCTTCTTATAAATCAGGGGTTGAGAATTAAATTCCCACAAGGGCCAGGTAGGTGAGGTGTGTTCTAAGCTGTACAGAGTTTGACCAAATTACCTGCCTCAGGATATGCTAACCAGGTCACAAGACCAGGAAACAAAACTCCCTAGCAGTGATTCTCAACAGTGATTTAGAAAATGGAAAGTGGAGATTTCCCTAAAAATAGGGGATTTTTTCTTCCATGTACAAATTTAAGACAAATATTAATCACAGACTTATTCATACAAAACAGACTTGTTCATAATGTTATCATAGTTATGTTTATTATTTTTAAAAGAAAAGAAAACAATGAAGGAGTTATAGGGAACAGAATATGACATGGAATGGAAAGCAAGAATTTACAAACAGAGTTGGAACTGGCTCTACCACATGGAGTCAGGGTTTTAAATTAACTAACAACAAAAACACATTCACCTTCTCTGACAGTTAAGAAACCATGGCCTTCACTTGCCCTGTGGTAACTACCAACCTAATATTAAATGGATATTCACGGGTGATATAGCTCAAAAATATTTAGTTAATAAACAGGTAAAATGTCTTAAAATAAAAATAGGACAGCATTCCAGTAGCCTCTTCCACTCCCCAAGTACTTCGAAATTTTAATAAATTTCTGAAAGAATTCAATCCACATTTGGATTTGGCAAATTTTAAGAAATTTTGACAGAATTGAAAAATCCAGCTACTCAATAGCCAAATATCTGAAAACGAACCCGCATATAACACTGGAGAACCCCTCTTCAGTCTCATCGGCACTCCAGAGGACAGAGAGCGCCCCGGTGTGCTGAGGAGAGAGGCCAGCACAGCGTGGATTCGGTTCCTGCCTTCACACCGCATGGACGCGGCTCGGGCCCTTCAAGTGTGATGCTAATTGGCACTCCCTGCCAGTCTGGTGTCACATTTGCTTCTAGTCCCATTTTCACCAAGCACACATGGGAGCTGAGCTTCCGGTGCCCCTGGTCCTATTCTCTTCTGGACACAGAGACTCCACCACATCGCATCAGAGGGGCTGCGTCCGAAGCTCTGCCCAAGCAGGGCCTGGGTGTACCGAATCCACATTACTAATAAAGACCGACTGCATTCAGCTCTTTCCATGTGCTCTATGGGAGCAACTCTCAAGGTTCGTGAGCTTAAGACAGTAGTGACAGTAGGTGTCTTGGGCTGAGCTTGAAATTCAAGCCAAACACTGGCTCCGGTGCCTGTGCTAATCTGGTGGTCATCTGATAGTTTGCAAAACATCATGGACAAATGCTCAGATAATTCTCCATGGTTAGGTTCGCATGAACGCCATATTTATTGGGATTGACGGGTGTCTGTGCACCTGCAGTGCGAGACACAGGGCGCCCCCCGCAGTCAGGCTCATTTACCTTCTGAACACTGAGGGATGTCACAGACTTCGTGCCGTACCTCGGGCTTGCTCGTGAAGCACCAGGGTCCCCCTTCTTCCCCTCGAGGATTTCGACAGTAGTTTTCCTGTAGGTCCTTACCCCGATAGCTCGAAGGCAAAAAGCTAGTTTTAAAATGATAATCATTACAGTATAAGAGCATGCAACTTTATTTTTGGCCTATTAAATTTATTAATTACTGGGTTGAATTTTCCTGAAAGTTAAGAAAAAAGTCACCCCTTAAATCTATCTCTTAAACAGTCACACATTTTAACTTAAATTCTGTCATTTCTATGCATTCTTAAAATATCTGAGTTTCTTTCAAAGTTCACCTAGCCGAATGTTCGGATTCAACATCACATTAAGAACTTTAGCCCCTAGGTTATCCAAGACCCCTGGATTCTGTGTACTCTCGAATATCCCTGGTGTGGAGTAACACACAACCACAGGCTCCACTCAGGGGTCCTCAGGAGAGAGCTGAGAAATCACTGCTCTAACTGCTAACCCAAGGGCGTTATCTGTTTGTTTTTGGCTTTTCTTATAAAGAATAGTCTCCCTTTTGCCCCTGCACAATTGAGAAACAGATTGATGAAATAACATGAACCAAGAAGCCAAAGTCAAATTCAGCCTAGACTTCAATTTCAGCTCTTTCTGGCCAAGAGCCCTGCAAACAATTTGGCGTCTGTCTGCCTGGTAGCTTACCTATAGAGGGAGGACACTTATGACTTCTAACGTCTTACAGCTCAAACGGCTGTTTGGAGAAGTTCAAAAAGATGATAAAGTAATAGGCGCTTAAATGCTACCTATGATTAAGCATGTTCCACTCTGTATTCTCTACTCTGACATAATAAAATACTTATTTCTTTCAAAGATTTTAAAAATATTGACTGTCACTGTGGCTTGGGGCTCCCAGTCCTAATCCACAATAGTAAGCTATTGGGTTCAATAACCTGGACTTCTGACTTTTGTGTAAAACTTCTAATGGCCTAGTGGTCATCTTGTTACTAACGTAAAGTTTTACAACACACCTGAAAAGGCCAAAACCTTTTGCTTCGTTTTTGTATTGCTTATGATCTTGGGCTCAATGATGCCACACTTTCCTTCTAGACTACACACAAAAATCGTTTAAAAAATAATATATAACTATAGGTAATACTAGTAAAAAGGTTTTGGAAAAAATGTAGTCACATTCCAATATTTTGTTGGGTTTTTGCTAAAAAGCTTTATTTCTACTTTTACTGACCTTAGAGTTCTACAAGTACATGGATTAAAGTGCAAGGATTTCATCTTTCAGTAAAAGTAATCCAAACATGTTCACTGTCCAGTGAGACTTCTAATTGTAAATGGATATGTGAATTACCCTAAATTAGTCATTTAAGTACTGTATACGTAAACCAAAACATCACATTATTCCTCATAGATACACACAGATCTTGTGTGTGAATCAAAAAGGGAGAAAAGAAGAAGAGGAGGTATCTGTTTTATGCTTTATTTGGCCACACAGAATGAATGCAGGACATCTCAGGTGCTAAGCGATGCTCTGCAATGGAATTCCTTCATTTGGGCGTGAGAACATTCCAGAGTCAAATTCTCGGAACACATGAATTACTGACAACTTACTAACAACTAAACCTTTTTTAAAATCTGAATTAAATACTGCAAACTTTCTGTAACTCTGAGGTGTCTTTGATAAAGAGTTTACATATAACCTTATTTTAATAGCATTTTAAATTAATTTCCTTTTTCTCATCATTATCTTGTATTCAGTTTACTGGAGCTAAATAGTGTTTTTAGTACATGTTGAATACCACAAACACATATTCGATATCTACAGCTTTTGAGAGGATTTTTACTGAAGGAGAGAGAGGGAGGGAGGAAGAGAGAGAGATGGAGCAAGAAACAGAAATACACACATACACCTTTCCAGTGGATTTAGAAAGCCAAACAGAAGCTGTGAGGAAGTGGTGAAAATATCAGTCAATAATTTAGCAGGAAAAATACAATTAGGAAGGAAGAGAAATAAAGTCAAAACTAAGATTAGATAATGCCCAACAGGCAAATTCTCCCACTGGAGTTGGTAAAATAGAGAGAAAAGATGGGCCCTTTCCACAATTTGGAATCAATTCATATCCAATTCCTCTTCCGGAGGATGAGATTAAAGTGCTCTCCGGGTCCCCCTGCATTTCCGGGTGTGTTTGAACTTCACCCCATCCACTGGCTTTCTTGTGCCCTGCGGTGTTGGCCTGACTCCCCAGCACCCGCACTTGGCCATGGCCTGCTCTCTGCTCTCTCCCTGCACAGGCGTCCATGTATAGATGTTCACAAGGACAGAGTGCATGCAGGGCTGGGCCAGGCAGTGGGCTCTGGGTTGAGCTTTGATTCCCATGCATACTATTCTTAGTTCTCTGTCCTTGCTCTTAGCAAGGCTTTAAGAGAGATAAGTGAAGAAATGTTCCAAACTGGGTATTATCCAAATATACTTTGCAACATAAACTAGGTCTTCTAGTTGCCAGCCTCTCTTTCTTTTAATATGAACTGTGTTCATAGGAAACTTGACCTATTCCATCATCTACTTTATTAATGAATGCTGGATGGCTAATGAAGGATATAGATGTAGATATCATGTCACCTGATTTTCTACACCAATTTCTACATCATCTATCATCATCTTTCCATTAAGCCACTTGTAAAATACTTCAGTTGAAGGAGTCAACAATAAACCACTCCTCCAAATGGAAACATATTTCATTTTCCATTGCCCATAAAGTAATCTCTAGTTAACACTTAATTTAAAGGTGTGAAGCTATAGTGCCGATATCCCAATCAGCTGCTAATTGAAGAAAACTATTACTTTCCTTGAACACCAAAGAAGTATTTGATTACTAGCACAGGACCCTCTCCACATAAACCTCTATGTCACCAGGAAATGTGCTGAGGTAAAATAGCAGTTGGGCTAGGGAGCCAGTTCCCAGGGAGATCTATTTCACATTCGCTCTTTTAGCAGACAATCACAATCATAGAGAATCTGGGTTGAAATAAGACCCCGAAAGCAGGATCAATTTTAAATGCTATGTTTGAAAAAAATAGTACTATACATGTATTCCTTTGTTTGCAAAAAAATATAGATCTATCTGTTTAAATAAAATGCTGCCTTCACTATGTAGATCCTTAAGAAAAGACAAAACCAACCGTACTGTGTGCATTGTAATAAAGGTAATCCCCTCATTCCTGTGCACCCGATAGCAACTGATTAGGGAAATGATGTTTTCAGTTATTGGAATGATCAGCTCAGCTGCCCAATGGTTGAGATCCCAGGTCGGTCGGACCCCAGTTTGGAACAAAGTTCTTTTGGAACAAATTCCTCTCTACTTACTAAAGCAAAATCAGTCATGTCACAAAATATGATTATTTCTTAAAGAAAAAGTGAAATTAAGTGGAAAATATCTCATCAAACAACGTCATAGTCACTAGCAAAAAACAAGCCCGGACCTCTGTCCTCTGACAGGCCACGGCCTCGTGCCTTAGGGTCGGTGAAAACACAGCTGGCAGAGCCCCCTGCTGCCTTATCTGCCGGCCACACCACTCACCGCTCTCTAGTTGTCTAGAACCCTAGAAAATGCAGGGGTTCGCTATGCTGCAGTTTTACCATGTATTTAAAATAAAATTAATAAAAGCATCCATTTGGCTGTTCTTCTGAGAATTCCGTGAGATGAACAAGTAAACTATTCCACAAGACAAGGCACCGGGCACAGGACAAACCAAATCTTCTAATCCCTTTACTAACCAGGGGAGAACTGTTTGTAACCACATTAGCTCCCATTAAAAACGATTTGTGAAATAAGCCTGCAAAACTATGGATATCTAGTTCCCCACTAGATCTAGTTCATCTTCCTGTTTTTCCTCCACAATGATTAAAATTCTCAACCCAGGAAACCTATTAATATTATGTTTACAGGTTTATAAATCGTATTCATCTGTTATAATAAACACAATTCCCTGGGTGTTTTCGGAGTTTTCTCTTGTCTTTGGACCACAAGTGAAGTGAGAATGTGTTCAGTCTGAGGGAGGAGTGTTTCACAGCTTTGGGTCCCCTATGGAATTATGTGGAAGCTTCAAATAATGGTGGTACCGTTTTCCGCCCAGAGCTTCTGGCGTAATTGGTCTGTGTGTCCCCTCCCCTCCGGGTGGTGAGGTTTATCAAAGGCTTGCAGTAGCTGATTCTAATGGCCAACCAGCCAAGGTTGGGAAAAACACAGCCCCTGTAAGGTCAGAGTCTGACCTGCCTCTGATTCACTAGTCAACCTCTAGTGCTTCCTCAAAAGCAAAAAGAACAATCTTTTCACTTCCAAATTGAAGTATTCATTACTTGTTCACAAGCATCAAGATCTCTAAAGTGAGGCACTGAGGTACGATGCTATTATCATGAGTTTGTTCACTCGTTGGTTCATCTCAGTCATGAATTCACATAAGCCCAGGCCTCACAGAACTCAGCAACCTGATTAAGTTACTACAGGGCTGCAGAATCGCTAGGAGGACCCCTCAAGCAGAGCTGCCCCCCTTTGCTTCTCGCTGTTCTTACCTGTGCTCGTGGGGGATCATGGAGCTCCAGGGCTGGCACTTGATGCCACTCTTGGTGACAGAGACTGTGCCCTTGTAGCTGTCCCCTTTCCCGATGATGCAGTTGCGAATGTAGTCTAGGGAAGGAAGCAGAGAGAGAGATGTCCTAATGTGGGAAACATGTGCCGTATTTACTGAGGACAAAAACAGAAGTGAAATTCCATTCAAACCTGTAAGTAATTAACTCCTAAAGTATTTCAAAATAACATTGAGGTTTCTTGCCCAAAGCTTTTCATAGATTTGCAAAATAACACACTTTGGAGTTACCCAAAGCAAACAAACAAGCAGATGATGAGAAGTTTTAGGTCTATGAGTGCACTATAGAAGACTAGCCACAAAGACTCCTCTGTATGTGACATAAATGAGCCTATATGCACACGACTGGCTAGGTAACTGTGACTTACTAAACCTAAAATATCTACAAAAATGGAGTGATTTTTAGAATATGAATTTTAAGAAATTATAATTAATTTGTCTTTCTTTACACCAGTGACATTGTGCGTATATATATGAGATAATTACATTCAGTTGATTGCTATATTCTACATTTTTGCTAACATTTTGACTCTTCAGGTATACCTATGACTACTAAATTATAACATACTCTGTTGCTATCAAATAATAGCATATGTGGCTGCTAACAAACTAGAAGATTAAAGAATGCTCATATGCTGAATCATCAATGTTTAGAATTTGCAGATTTATTAGGATATGTAGAAATTATCTTTTGTCTACTTGAATTTTCTTTTAATTACATTTAAGCATTGACTCTATCGACATGGAAATACATATTTGTATATAGTTTCAAATGTCAAAGTTTAACAGGGCACAGAATGGGATTTTTAAAACAATAACATTAAAATGAATGTTATTTTCAGAAGTATAGTCCACAATTACTATTTGTAATAATTAATTTTTAAAATTTGTTTTTATTTAATGGTCTATTATTTTATTCATATAATTCTGCTTCTCAACAGTGTAA
Source organism: Heterocephalus glaber (assembly GCF_053883595.1). Taxonomy (NCBI): domain Eukaryota; kingdom Metazoa; phylum Chordata; class Mammalia; order Rodentia; family Bathyergidae; genus Heterocephalus; species Heterocephalus glaber. Next base: position 245,243 of record NW_028258157.1, read on the forward strand.
ATATCTTGTGAATACAATATAAAACCACCCTTATAGATAAGTTAACAAATAACATAGTCTCAATTCTTCTTTGCATAATTTTTAAGCAGTTAAGCACAGATCCAATTCACATATCCAAATTTCCATACTCATTATTATCAGCCATCATCATTGTAACAGATCAGTTATCCAAAGTTGTTAAATGTAAAATACTATTCTCAAAATTTGCCACAAATCTAATATATCTTAATCTAATAATGTAAGATGATATTTACTAAAGTGAATGTGGAGATTACCGGTTCTAAGAGACATGCAAAAAAGTCAAAGGGAAAGTGGACCTAGATTATAGGAAGTTTGGGACGTATTCTAAAATTTCACACGAAGAGTAGTCAAGGTTCGATTTTCATCACCTTCGTGAATGAACTGACTACACTAATCGATCAGCACATAACAGAAAAATCAATGAGAAATAGCACTGTGCCGGGAGATTCCTAATTCACATTTCACACTTTATTTCATCAGGCAACATTTAGGGAGAAGTCTGTCACCTTTCTTTTCATAGAGGTCGAATTCGTGGCCAAACTCTTTCTTCACTCCATTTGACATGCTATTGAAAGGGAGCCAGAGGCATCTTTTTCTTGCTTTATCAAACACAAAGGCCCTGAAAAAATATATGAATGAAAAGAAGGAATACTGCTCTTTATACAGGTTTTAAAGAACTGGCACATGATTTACCAAGGAAGACAATAGAAAATCAGATGAACTTCTATGTACATAATAAAAATACAGTGACATCAGAACCTACCATTTGATGGCCAGAAAAGAAAAAAACGAAACTAACTTTTTGTGAGTATGGATATATATATATATATCAGATTGAATAGTAGCAGAGATGTTCTCATGCTATTCTGAACAACTTATAGAAAATTAAGAGCTTCAATAAGCAAAGTCAACATGTAACACAACTATCTGGATTATTTCCAAAGACTTTTTTTTTGTAAGTACCCAGTAAATTGGGAGATTTTCTTTACACCTCTATACAAATGAATATAATTATGATGTCATGATTAGTTTCCCAAGTTTGTAATTGTATGAAAATGACATTTCCTAAGTTACATCAGGCATCAACCCCCAGGGACATTCTCTAGGAAACAGGGATCTAAATCCAATGTTCAGAAATGTTTGAATATAGTATCCCTTCCTGGTGCATTATAAAATACTAAAGTTTATTAAAGGTTGGGAAAATCTTGCTATAAGGGTAACTTTGTTTCAATCCATGTTTCCCAAACAAGTTTGCTTGTATATGCGCTTTGGTTTGTTTGGTTGGTTGGTTTTCTGAGCCAGGATCTCCCTGTGTAGTTCAGGCTGGCCTTGAACTCACTGTGCAGGCCACACTGGTCTGGAACTCACAGCAACCTCTTGTTTCAGCTTCCTCAATGCTGGGATTATAGGCATGTGCCACCACACCTGTCCTTTGTATATACATTTTAATTTAAAAATTATCAATATTCGAGAATGTGCTCTTGATGTATCATCTTAAGAAAAAAATGTTAAAATGTTTCAACTCTACAATTACCATTCCTACAGCCAAGTATTTAATTAGTTTTTTGCTGTTGTTCACTAAAACAATCTTTTTCTAAAACAAAAGGATAAATACCAAAAGTTCTAAAACAAAGTGCCAGGCTATGTCAACTGGAAAACTGCATAAAGGGTTTCCAGTTTCCTGATCACACTAACTCTTTGCTGTCCTTCCATTGCAATGACACATTCTCTCAGAGAAACACTTTCTCATACTATTTTACACCTCCACATGCAGTTATGAGGCCATCAGTAGTTTCTCTCGGGTGAAAAACTAAAAATGTAAATAAGAATCAAAATGTATAGTTGATATTGTGAAATAGGAAGAAAATGTCTAAAGGAATAGGAGAAATGGGAGGGGAAGGGGAAATGAAAGAAGGGAAAAGAAAAAATATGAGAAAAGGAAAAAAATGGAAACAAAGTCTTTGTAAATAGGGAAGGTGGAGGGGGTGAAGGGAGGGCAGGGGAAGGGGAAAAAATAAGAAGCAAGATACTCATGTACAGGTACAAGATCCCAGTGAGGAATGTAACTGCACTGTATACCTAAAATGTACCAATAAACTTAGTGGGGGAAAAAAAGAGATTTCTAGAGATTCAATAAAAAATTTCCATGGGTTGCATGGTCTTTTAAGTTTGACTTTAATACGAGTCTTTATCTTACCCTTAATTTTTATCATCTTATTTTAAAATTATTCTGTACAATTCTACATAGTCATGGCTGGAAGACAAGCTCTCTTATTTTCCTCTTAGGTCACCTTGGGAATGAGGAGAAATCCTGCTGACATCCTAGGGTCAGACACTCTGAGCATCTTTCCTGCCTAACAAAGAGGATCTAGAGTCCCAGTAAAAGTGATACTGTTGACACCTAGTCCAGAGGAAAGAGTGTTTGAGAGTGTGCTTCCTCTCTCCCACCCAGTTCACAACCCTGTCACATGGCCTTGTTGGTATGTTTTGATATTATGTGTATATTGCATAGAGCTGAACCACAATGTGGTCAGAAAGTATGAAACATCATATACCTGGGATAACTGCATCTGTCAATAAGGCCTCATGCCCTCTCTAATGCAGCAAATCATTTTAGTCTCTACTGAATAAGCAAGTTAGGATGGTAACTGTAAATTATGAGTGAAAGCGATATTTCCTCACATAGGACCCAAGGGAGTATATGTTCAGATTCAAAGTTTAAAATCCACAGTGAGATGTGGTTGCCCACCCACTCTGCCACACTCTTTCCACCCCAAGAAGGGAAAACACAACTTGGACCTGTTTGATTGCCAAAGGAACATCTCCAAAAATCTACACCGCCGAGGTGTGGATTGAAAGTGATTTTTTCCTAATTTATTTTTAACAATCCCAAGGCCTTTATACAGAAGTCAGGGGATGAAACAGAATTGGCATAGAATAATAGCAGAATTATTATGCTACTTGCAAATTTTATTCCCACTCCCAGTGGCAGAAAGCATCTCCCTGAAAGTGGCAGCTGTGCTATAAAAGTAGGAGGTCTTCCCGCTCCCCCACAGCTGAGAGCTCTCTGACCACGCCCTTCTGGGCCGCCTCCAACGCTCACTTCGGTGAGCAACGCAGGACAGCAGTGGACCCCGCACCTCGGGGCGGGGCTGACCCTCCGGCCACACCACCGGGCACTGTCCAGCAATCAGCTAGAACTTGAAATGCACAGAACGTGTCATACAATCCTACTTTTAAAAAGGGATTGAAATAGGTAAGGAAGGAATAAGAAATAAGATGAGGGAGAGGAAATGCATGAAAGAGAGCAAGAAAATGCATGTTCTTCTGGAAGATCAGGGGCCCATTGAGACGTTATGATTGACTTTCGGACAAAGGCCGTGTTTCCTCTTTGCTCCTTGGCTCTTATAGTGGTAAGGAGCTCTCCCTTGTGGGTCACCCAAGGACTACCAGAGGTAAGGGACCCTCTCTACCAGGCCTCTGAATTGCTCTATCACTTTTCACCTGAATCTCATCACCGTCATCCTCTGAATTCTTTCACACAGCCTTTGCTGCTGACACCATTCCCTCAGTTATTTTTAACTAATTCTCTCAACACCTTTTATTTAAATCCCTAAGACCAAGATATAAGTTGCAGTAAATTTTGGCCATTGCCCAACTTTTAGTCTGAAAATTCCTCCAGTCCTCTTGCAAGATAGAGGAAGGGAAGGAGGGAGGAGGAGAAAGAAAAAGGAAGGAAGGAAGGGAGGAAAAGTTTTACTCTGAATGACTGGATAGAATATTTTTAAATGTTGGAGAGATAAAGGTCACTCTGACTTGATTTTAGTTCCTCGAGTTTAACTGTTCCTCCTATGAGAAATCAGAACTCTCCTAACCAAGACCACTGTTGATTGCTGAGGGCAGTTTTTGGCATTCTCCCCTGCTCAAGCTATATTTGCTTCCATGGAGAGCTACGATTTCTGTTTGATGACTTAAAACTAGCCTCAAACTCAGTCTGAAGAGTTTTGTTCACAAAAAAGCAAAGAGAAGAACATGACTACAACGTACGCATGGGATGTGTGGAAAATCGTCCTAAGCACCACATAAAGAAACTTACTTGCAGGTGAAGGGGAGCCCTTTATTCCGAGTGCATCTATTAGCACACTGATCCGCGCTGTTCATCTTCTTGGTCTTAATCTTCAGTAGTGGGTCTTCTTTGATGAGAGTAGTCTTTGCTGACTTTTTGAATTCATGAAGGGTATTTCTTCTTTTCTTCTGTCCTTCTATTAATGCAAAATTATAAACATGGTAGAAATGCTTTCAATGATTTTACGGAAAAACAATTTTTGCATTACCTGCAAGATAATCATTTTATCTAAGAACATACTGGACCTTTAGGGATTAGGAATGCTGAGGGCTGTGGAATGGTTATGAGCAAGAGAAAAGTATTGGAATCAGGGCAATTCAAGGAACTTGTCACACACGCATTCATCTATAGTCTTCAGACATTTTCTCTATTCTTTCAACTGAAGTATGTCATAAAAAATTAGGATAGAGTTCATCCTAAATAAATAGAGAAATCTAAAGAAATAACTGTAAAACAAACAATTAGGAAAGAGTTCACTCTAAAAAAATATATTTTCCAAATAACACAAATATCAGAGCCAGGCACACTATGTCAGGTTTTATAATTAAAATCTTCATTTTCTTCCATCATTGGCCCTTGTGTGAGTTAAGAGTGGTTGAGTAGAGAAGCCAACTCAATGATAAGCTAGAGACTTCCCACTAAGAGCTATGCAGTGGACAGATTCTTCTCACTCGCTTTTAAGTGTTTTGTACTATTCATATTTTACCCATTCTCTTTCCATCTACTACAAATTAAAATGTTCTGTGCTGTTGAACACTTCTTCTTACTATCCACTGAACTGTTTGTCTTGAGATCAAGCCAAATACTGTAAATCAAATGCATGTAAAACTTCATCCCTTAATGTAGCAGTATCATTTTTCTTCAGGAAAGTGCAAGCCTCCTAGATAAGACGAAGCCTCCTACTATAAACCTGGAGAACAGTACCAAAACTTCCTAAGAGCTTAATCTTATGAATTACTTGTGAGTTCAGGAACTGTTTCTTTACTCTCTATTTTGTGAAAGTCATCTCAATGACATCCTCAGGTCACCCTCTTCGTAATATGGGTCACAGTGTCTGATCGATTGCAGCTCTAGGATAAGGAGAACGGAAGAAACCATGCCCCTCTGCCAGTCAGTTGATTCAAACTTTGACAAAGGCAATGATGACAGATTCACTTATAAGTTGATGAAGCCAAGGCTCAGGGAAAAATTCACTGACCACGTACAAACAGCCTGGAAGCCCAGCTGCCTGGCTTCAGAACTGCCGCTGGACGCCATTTACCATGTCAACTCTACCTAAGAATTGCCAAGAGTGTATGTGGAAATATAACGTGTAAACATTTTTTGAAAATTTGGTCCAGAGTTGTCAATCAAGAGGAAACTCAGATGGCAGAGCAGGAAATGCATAATACACAAGAAGAAACACAAGGGCCTTGAAATTTCCAGTTCTCTGGAAAACTCTAAAAATCTAGCATTAATTTCTGTAGCAACACTGTCAATTTTAACTTTTCTTTTCCCTATTAGATGGAATGGCTGTTATACAATAGGTATAATTTTAACGAAATTTCAATCAACCAGATAATCTAGGAACATGTTACTGAATGAGAGTCTGCTGAATGCCTTGCACAATGCTGGCAGATGGGTGATGGTGCTAATATCTCACTGCCTCACCAAATGAGGGCCTTCACTGACCCGAAATGTCAGCAGTCCAGCTCCTGGATCCACAGAGTGCAAGTCACATTAATGATGAAGGAAAATGAATTACTATCATCACGAAGTAAATATTTAGGAATCAATTTGAATAAAAATGTGACAGATATGCAAATTATATGTTTTCTTTTGGAAATGTCATCCTTTGTTTCCTGACACGGAGGAAGAAACTGCTCTTTCTCAAGCAAAGAAGGCATAACTCTTCCCAAACTTTTGTTTCTCTCACAGACCCATGTTAATGGGAAGTAAATTTTTTAACTAACAGTTTCTCTTCCTGTGATCTTATTTCATTAATTCTTTAGTAATGTAAAATATTTCACAACACAATAATAATTTGATTTCATGCACAAGTTTCAGTATTACCTAGAAGTGAGTAATAGTTAAATAATGGGGAAAATGTATTTTTAAGCCTGTCTGCCAATGTACAGGAATATATATGTATGCATAATTACTTGTGAATGTATATATTTATATATGTAATTACTTGTGAATGTGTATATATATTTCTCAAGAGAGTTTATACTAATTAACATTATAGAATTAAAATTGTCTGGTTATAAGGTATTTATTGTCCTCGTCTAAGTAGATGAGAGAAGAGTATAAAAATAAATTAAAAAAGACTACAACAAACATTAAATCTCTAAAGTATTTCAGCAATTAATTAAAATAGAGGCTCTGCTCACTGCTCCTGTCTCTTTTCTCAAATCCACGCAAGATGAAGGTAAGCAGTAGCGACCACTGGAGCAGAGGTCTCTGGGTAATCATGCATGTTTAATTCTATAGATCCTCAGTTGTCCTGCTGAAATGCTAATGTGTGGTTGTTACTCATAAAAATAGTCTATTCTTGCTTGCTGGTAATTTTTCTATCAGTATAGATCAAAAAGCATTCTGATAAATGAATATGTCTACACTTGCCCTGCACTAAGTAACAAATAGAAGTAAAGCACTTAATCTGGAGCTACAAAATAATCAGGGAAATTGAAACCAATACCAAGATTCCTTCCTCAGTACTCTTGCTTTGTCATATGAATTTCCCTTTATATGTCACTCATACTAGGTCAGTGGCTAATTACTGAAACTATGAAGTTCAAATTAGCTACCTATCATGTAATACAAGCATCTGTAAAGTCAATTACTCAAGCAAAAAGAGAAAAATTCAAAATAGAAGCCATTCAAAAACAGCATCGGAAAATAAAAACCCTTTGCTGAAAACAGTTTTGACTTTCTCTTCCATGTGTATTAACAACTGGTGCTTGTTTTACTGAAAACATTTAACAGCCAGTCTTCATCTGGGAAAAAAATGTCTTTGGATCAGATTTTTCCCTATTATTTTTTCTGTGTGAGCATTAGTTGAAGCTCATAAACAAAATACTGAAATGATATCAAAGGGTGAGAGATCATGGCAAATTCGTTACGCTTTCCTGTATTTTAAATTACAGCTCCTTCCTTCGGTCTTCTCCCAGTCTGGGAAAGTATGTGGGAAGCTGTATTACCAAAAGAACCTGCAGCCCCTGTTCCAGAATTGAAATCATTAGGATTCTATTGAAAACCCCCAAACAGAAAGTCGGGTCAAATGTATCAAGGCGCTTGAGGAAAGGCACATTTCTCCGCTGGTTGCTCACCCCACACTCATTTCTCTCAGTACCTCATATATTTTCTTCTGTGTGGACAAACTGTTGACTTCAAAGGAAAATCCTGCAAGGAAAGGATTTTCAGAGTGTAGAAAGAAGCAGAAGTCTGGCTCCACACACTCTGAGAAAGCTGCCCACACGATTAGTGATTAGCAGTTGGAAGAGCAAGACGTTAAGATGAAAGCATCCAAATAATGAACGGAAAGGGGGTGGTCATGACTGGAGATTTTAAACTTCTCAGAGGCAAGAATCACAAATAGAAGTCTAAATCCCGACTGTTACCTAAGCAGGACTTGGATTTCACTGACAATCACCTCTCCTTCTTTAGAGAACTGTAACCAAATCACAAAGGAAGATGTCAAGGAGAATGAGATTGTGTCAGATTTAAGTCAGCTGCTGGCACTGGAGAAGCAACATCGTTATCTTTTCCAAGAGTTTACAAAATAAACTGATGGGTGTGAGGCTGGGAACCTCCCAGATACCCCATGTCGTCTTCCTTCTACTTTCTTGTTCGAGGACTCACAGGTACAGAAATTTCATCCAGGTCTGTGCCTTCTCTGTCCATTCCTGCCTACAACTGTCCCTCCTCACACTGACCAAAGCCCCGTGCTGAGGTACAGCTGCTGCCAAGGGGCTGACCTGTCACTCAAGTCTTCAGTGTGGAGCACTCATGGCTCAGTGTGACCTTCAAGACTCTCCCTTTGACCTCACCTTGCTTTCCGGAACACAGGTCACAGTTCCCTGGGTATCCGAGACGCCTTTCTCTTCATGCTCTTTTACCTGCTTGCAGGGTCGTCCTAGGGTGTCCTTCACATTTCCCCCCTCTACTCTCTGGCTACCTGTGGTCTCCTGACTCAGGTGCCAGCCACGCCTTCCCTCCTCTGTCCATAGCCAATGTGGTACCAAACACTTCCAAACATGATTCCACTCACTCAAATGGGAATGAACTGTCAACCGTGGGAATTCTAACAGAGAATTGTTACTGATTCTCCAAAGTAAATTTCAGTTGGTTTCACTGCTGCTGGCTGCAGTATAAGTAAAGGGGACAGTAACAGATTTCATTCACATGAATTTGGTAGGAATCTCATCTCTTTCCTTTCACTAACAAAAATAACAAGATAATTAAGGACTTCAACCCTCAGTTTTCCCATATAAGATAACCCAACGATGTCAGTCTTACTAGAACTAATTAAGTTTTTCTTTCGAACTTGGTTCCTAGCAGTTTCTCACCAAATACAGGTTCCTTTCCTCATTCTTCACCTTTATATTTTTCGAAGTCTCTCAGGCAAGAGGTGCTCATTTAATGCTTCTTTTGTTACAGAGGATTGGAATTGGTTTTCAGCGTAAGTAGGAGAGAAAAGAACAACTCCTCTAAGGAAGACTTGGGTCGACCCTATTGAATATTTCTCAATAAAACTTTTTAATAAATTTATCTCCATAATACCTTCTGGTCATACCTGCTTGCAGCTTATTAGTGTCCACTTCTTTTCTAATAGAGTGCTAGTTTTTTTTCATAGAACCAAAAAAATATAACCAAAGCCAGTAACAACAGCTACAAAAAAAATCTCTCAATGCTCAATATTAGAAGACATTAAGAAAAGAATAAATATTCTTTGTATGTTTAAAAAGGCTACTCCTGTTTTCCATTTTGGTGATAATATTTTTCTAAAAGCTACCAAAGTAATGTTGCCATCCAGAGAAAGTCAGACCCTCTTGCAGTGACAGTTTTAGGGTTATCCACTTCAGGAATTGTTCGCGGCATAGACCTGTGATTCCCAGCTGGCCCTGCCAACTGAGAACCCGCTCTGAGGCTGCTTTCTGCCTGTACTCAGGGAACGCACTCACTACCACATCAGCCAAAGTGAAGTATAATTACAAATGTGCATCTCCTGCCAGAAGGTGGGAATGCCGCCAAAAACAGACAGACACTGTGGATGCTGGATCTGCTGTTTGACTTTTCAGCATGGTGCTCTTCTCTCGTTGGAGGGTCACCTTCAGGAAGCTGCACTGTTCTTCACAGCAGCTACACTGGACTCACAAAGGAAAGCCATCAACGTCTTAGCCAGGATTGACCTTACGCCCAAGATTCCCTAAACCAGTTAGGTAGCACGGCCCACTGGGAGCTTGATGACCTGGTAGGCCTTTTTCACCTCTGCAGAGAAATCTTGCCTACTTGCTTTTAAGTTGAGGCTTTCCAAACTGTCATTCCCAAAAGGTTCACTTCCCCAAATAGAAGCAAGCCAGATGAGTTAAATGATTTTTCTTATCATTTAGCACATTCTTGAAGTTTTCAGCCTTTGTATGACATCAGAACCTAGATCAGAGGTCTGATAAAATTCATATTTGACTTATCGCGAAAGAAAGACACAGGCGTCTCTGTTTCTCCTTGTAAAAAGTCTCTGCCTGCCACCTGAGCATTTGCTTCTTTCTGACTCCCGTGTGCCTACCCTGGATGTGCCCGCCCTGGATGTGCCCACCCTGGATGTGCCCTGCCTTCTGTGGGCACGCTGGCCACCAGGTTGATAACACAAATACAGATGTTTCCTCTTGTGCTGATTCCCACCGCAAACTTCCCACAGCGGCAGGTCAGGTCTCTCAATGCCCGGGCACCATGGGCTTCCAGCTGCTCCTCCCCAACCTGGGAAGCAAAGGACAAGCAGGAGCAGAGCAGAGTTCCGCAGCTTTCACCCCAGTGCCCGTTTTGCCCCGCAGGCAATTGCTGCCTTTCCAGAGGATGGGACTCCTAGGGCAGAAAGCCGGAGGGCTCAGCAGAGGGGCTTTCTCTTTCATTTTCAAAGCGCGCATTTTGTAGTTCGGAGTGTCATCCGCCTCCCCTGGACGAAAGCCTGTCTAGCGCTGCAATCTGGCTCTGAATGCCCTGGATGCTGAGGGGCGGTAGTTGTCCTGGACAGGCCCTCTGGAGAAGTCGAGTCCTCACCGGACGGGCCATCCCTCTCCCCTGTGCAGACCACGGGCTAGCTTCCAACTTATCCAAACCAACAAAGCTGCAGCCAGCATCAGCGCCCTACTCCGGCCGTCCGTCCAGGACCGCGGGGTCACTGGCATGGGCTGGGCCGGGTGAGGGCAGAGGGAGCCCGGCGCATGTCAGCGGTCCCGTAACGCTTTCCAGACAGAAACGTCAGAAGACAGCGTGCTGAGAGGTTGTGAAACCCCATGCCACACGCGGAGCGGAGCGGAGCCGAGGCTGGGTCGGGGCAGCGGGAGGGAAGGGGAGGCGAGCGAGGGGAAGCAGCAGGGGAAACTGACCTGCGTAGGGGATGGCGACGGGGAGCAGCAGGAGGTGCAGGAGGACTTGCTGGAGCAGCAGGGCCTGCAGGAGTCTGGCGGCCCACATGGTGCGGGCCTGCCCGGCCGGGCGCCTCTGCAGCCGCTGCCTGGGCGGAGGAGTCGCGTCCGCAGCCGGCGCCCCGAGAGCCGCGGCTGGGCTGCTTTCTCGTGCTGAGTTAAGTCGCCGAGTGGTTAACTGGAAGGTCTGGTTCTGCACTCCCTCTTACGGCAAGACACTGTTTTAACAGCGCGCTGCGCGCGGCTCGGGCCCCTCCTTCCGTCACCCCCACCGGCCCTGGAGAGGAACTGAGGAAGCAGAGGTCGCCGGCCCGAGGCTCGCGCGGGGTGGACGGCAGGGACCAGGAGCCAGCCCGGGCCGAGGTGCTCAACTCGGACAGCAAAGTGCGTGTTTCCACACCGACGTGGGGAAAGAGGAAGGGGAAGCAGCGGCTGAGGAAGGCAAGAAGCCGCCTTCAGCCCGATTCGCCCCTAACCTGCGAAGTCTGAGCTGCAGAAGCCAAGCAGGGATCGCCCGGGCTCCCGGGGATCCCAGGTGGGAGGGAGGAGGGTCCCAGCCCGGCAAATCCAGCGAGGCGGGGAGGGGTCGGGTCGGGAAAGGGCGTGGTATTGAGCGCAGACTGCAGGTGGGGCAGTGGCCTGGCCCGAGCAGGCTGGGGTGCGGGAGCCGCCCCCCCCGGACGTCCGCTTTACCTGGCCCTGCTTTCTTTTAAACGCCCGTGGGCAGGGACTGGGCTTTGCCGGCGGGTGGCGGGTGACGCGGGACCCCAGAGCACCCCTCCGGGACCCCGGGAGCCTCTCTGCAGCCCCCTCTCTGCACCCGCTCTGCACCCCTCTCTGCAGCCCCTCCCCGCCCAGGGCGCTGAGCTCGAGGGGGCGGGGGAGGTTCCCAGCACCACACTTCAGTGGCTCATCCATGGCCCCCAGGGTTCGCCCTCAAGTCATGGACTTCTTTCCCGCCGCCCCGGAGGCTGCCCGATTCCTCCAGCCAGGGCTCACTGTGTCCTGCCCAGGAGCAGCCCTGGCACCGGCCCAGCAACACAGGAACCTGGATCCTTTTCCAGCCGGCCCTTGTTTCACTGTCCCTTCTCAAAGCAAACCTCGAAGTAGCCTCCCGGCCTCTCTCCAGTGCCCTCTCCTTTCCTCCTGACCCCCCACCCGCTTTTTGGAAAATCACAGTTTCAGTGCACTTCTGCCCATGACCCTGAATGACCCCGGCACTGTGCCTCTGCTATTTTGTTAGGGGTTAAAAAGCTTTAGAAGAAGCTAGACTTTTAGGTAAGTAAATTTCTGTAGGTAAAGAGTAAAGGAAAGCGCAGTTTCTATTTAATTTTTCATTTTCCCAATCAGGTGCTGAAAGCTTGGTAGCAATTATTGTTACAAATTCAGGGAAAATTAAACTGGAATAAAGGACTCGGGGCAATAGCGGAATATTGCGTACATTTATGTATTGGGTCAACTGTTTTCAAGATTTTTATTAACAGATTAAGTATTATAAACACAACTCAGACCTATTTAAAATCATATACCATTCATATCCCCTTTTGACAGAAATTGGTTTGTTTTCATTGAAATCAAAGCTATATGCAGTGAGCTCTCTGTGTACACTAAGAATTATGCCAAGTGCTATTAGAAATTGTGGTATCTAATGCTTGGAATGAACTTTTTAAAATGTCATAATTCCCATCTTAAGCCAGGTATGTTTGCACATGTCTGTAACCTCAGCAATATGGAAGGCTGAGGGAGGGGGCTTAGAAGTTGCAGTTCAGCCTGAGCGATTTAACAAGAGACCCTGTATCAAAACATAATAAAATAAAAGGCTTAGCATTCCCTAGCACACGTGAAGCACTGGGTTCTATACTGTCACCATTAAAAAAATATCATTTTATATTTGAGGAAATAAATAAATAATTTTTATTCTCAAATAAATCATTCAAGATTGCAAAGGAATAAATATTCAAGTGTGAACTTCAGATAAATTGGTCCTACCCCTTAAGATGGAGTAAGTTTATTTAATCTCCAGGACAGGTAACAATCATATTTTTATAGACAGTTAAATTAGGTAGAAATATTCTAAGCAGTCAGATAGGGCTGGGCCCTAGAGGGAGTCAGTTCAGAAGATGAGAGCACATCACAGCAGTGGCTGGAGGCACATTCACTAAAGGCCAGCCCTCGAGATAAGGCTGGGATGACCTGCCTACGTGCCTCCCGGAGGGATAAGCAATATACTACACTATAAATGGTATTTCCTGGTCCATTGTTCACCCAGGTGGGTGACCAGGACCTCCTGATTCATGTCTTCCTGAAAAGTCCTTGTTCTTTTCATGTAAACTTGCTGTGTGACCTGCCTCCCCATTTGGACCAATATTTCCTAAGCAGCTGCTATGGCTTGTGTTTAGAAGTCCCCCCAAAGCCTCATGTGGCTTTTGCAGAGGTGGCTGAATCTGGAGTATATGATGCTGAGATTGATTTCTGGTGCAATGCTAGGATCGAGGGCACTAGAATTAAGGGTGTGAGTGCTGCCTGCCCTAGGCAGCCTGGATAGGATAAGAGGGGCAGAAAGATCCTATCTAGGTCCTTTTCCCTTGCTTGCTTTTGCTACGCTCTGTCTGCCATGGACTGTTTCTCCTCCGCCACATCACCCTGTCTTGGAGCCAGCCAACTATGCGCTGAAACCTCTACACACTGTGAGCTAAAAAACCTTTCTTCCTTTAACTTTGGGTTTGGGGGCTTTTGTCTCAACAGTGAGAAAAGTAACTAAGACAGCAGCTATATCTGTAATCCTATTGGTTGGCTATAGTTTTGTCCCACATTGTACCCACCACATAATTTTGTACTCGCCTTTTTATTTGCTCTATAAAACTTCCTAGGTGAAGTGGTATCCATAGCAACCCACTTTTAGGTCCTCTCCTGTCTCTCAGGAGCTATCTCTCTATCTCTCACCGAAATATTTCCTACTCTTAACCTCCATTGTTCCTTAGAAATCATTCTTATATTTTGGGGAACACGAATTCTGTGTATCTGACATCTAGCAATTGGGGAGTTACGTGTATTTCCCCTGTATCATTTGGGGGCCCAACTGAGATAATTGGAAGGAGGTAAGAGTTTGCTTTTGTTTCATGGGATTCTGGATTGTGACTTGTTTAGGTAATCAGAAATTTTCATCCTTGTCTGTCAAATGCTTATGCCTTGAATTTTTATACCTTGTCTTTTTTTTTTTTTACACATTTTTTTGTTAAAGTGATAGTAAATTCAAGTTGAGAATATGGGAAGATTATGATATTCCTTTGATGGGACTTTTTACTTTTGCAGGAATGGCCTTATATTCCTGTTTATATATGCTGCATTTGGACTTACTAAGTTGCTGAATTTATTGGTGCTGCTTAGTTGACATGTTTGTTTTGACTGTTATGGTTTTGCTATTTAATCTTAGACAACAGCACTAAGATAAAGTAATATTAGAGCATCCCCTAGTGGACTTTGATATTAACCAAAATGTGAATTTATGAATTGCACTAAGATGGGTCTTTTATGAAAGCTAGTTTATATTTAGGAAATAAACATGGCTATTAATAAATCATGGGATGTCAATTGCCAGGTTAAAAGACAATAGGCCAGCAGCCATTCTTAAGACTTGGAGGACAGGTTTCATGGGGACACCCTAGAGGGGAATGTTGAGCCTCTTCTGCCTCATTTGCCTTTCTGGTCTGATCTTCCACTGGTGAAGAGGCAATCTTAGTTCTTGAGATTCCCCACTCTCACCTTTCCAGACTGATGGTGATGACTTGTGGGCAAGTTGTCTCAATAACTCACCATGCACATGAGAAGAAAAGACTTCCTTTTTCTGATTTCATTTCTGATATTTTCCTGTCATTTTGTACTTCCCTTTTTTGGAGGCATGTTTTTGCTAAAGATTAGAGAGGGAGGAACCCTAAATTGTCTTTCCCTCCTATCCAACAACTAAAATCTTTTAAGTTGAGCCCATAGAAAATGAGCATTTGCTAACGCTGAAGACAGGGAAGTCATCCTAGATGAGGAACACATACCCCGTCTCTGGGTCAGATGAGACATCAGAATTTCACCCATCCTGGAGAACATACATGAAAGCAATGTCCCAGCTTATGTGTTCTGGGCAACAGTATCCCAGGTGTGGGAAACTGAACCTGAGACCCCATGGAAAGAACCAACTTCTGGGTGAGACCAGAAGGAGCTAGTTCCTAAGCACAATATTTAAGGAACCAAAATACATTCAGTTTAAGGGAGAATCCCCAACCTCCCGGGCTCTCTTTCTCCCCTCGTAGGTCTGGTTCTCATCATTGATGTGTGTAGGAGAGGTAAATACTTTTAGTCTAACTTGTGGTTGCTGGACAATGTGTATAGATTTTAACCTGTGAGCTTCTTAAGTGTGTTGCTAAGGAAGATTGCCTAGGTGATTAGGTAGACAGCACAAAGACTTTTCTGAGCCATTACTTGCCTCTATCTATCTCTGGAGGTGGTCTCTTTTACAGGCTGGGAAGTGCTCAAACAACTTTCAATTTGTCCTTTGGTCCTTTTCTTCCTCACTCTCTGAAAGAATTGGAAAGCAGTTGTTCAGATCTCTTGATTATTGGTTTAATTTTGCAAACAATGCTTCCTTCTTTAAACATGACTGCTTGTGCTTTTGGAAACACACGTTGGAGTTGGGAGTGTGAGTTTCTGGGGAAGGCAGAAGTGCAAATCTGTAAGGGTGGCTAGTCTGACCTGACCTATCTTCTGGTCACTCTCTAGATAGCACCCATCTGCTCTGAAACAGTCACCTCAGAAGACACCTTGAGAGGATATAGAAACCAAGTGGAGATTAAAAGGAACACCTATTTTCCTCTTGTGTTGCAGATGGGGAATTTAATGTTGAATTCTCTTGCTCCTTTGGAATGTATTCTTAAGCATTGGAAATTGTTTGACCCTCATGTAATGAGAAAGAGATGTTTAATATTTTTCTCCACTGTGCATGGCCTGTCTACCAACTAGAGGCAAAATGCAATGCAGAGGGAAGTAATTATAATATTATTTCAGAACTAAAATTGTACTGTAAGAAAGAGGGAAAATAGTCAGAATTACCTTATGTTTAGACTTTCTTTGCATTAAGGGATAATCCTTACTTGTGTTCAAAATGTAAATGTAAGCCACAGGAAAACCAGACACCTCTGGACCTTAGGGCACAATTGGATGCATTCACTATCACTGATTTAAGGTTCTCCTCCCTTGCCCTTTGGATTATAAGGGTGAGGCTTCTAAGCCAGCCATAATTGAAGTGTCTATTCGGCCCTATCCATCCCTATCTGATTTTGTTCAAGCTCCTCAAGGAAAGTATTCCTTATAGGAGGTGGATGGAGAGTTTGATCCTACCTGTGCCCATGTGTCCTTTTCTCTCAGTGACCTCAAACAGACCAAACAAGATCTGAGAACATTTTACGATGACCATGAGTACCTTGAGGGCTTTAGGGGACTTACTCAAACCTATGAACTAGTCTGGAAAGATGTACTGTTACTCTTAAATCAACCACTGACTTCTAATGAGAGACATGTAGCATTACAAAATGTTATTACATTTGGAGATAAATATCATATTGTTAATTTTAGAAGGCCACAAGACAGCCAGTTCCAACTGGAGCCCAAGCAGTCCCTACACAAGATCCCTACTGGCATACTAACCAGACAAGACATTGGAATAGGAGACATCTTCAGATGTGTATTCTTGGAGGTCTAAGAAGGATGAGAACTAAGCCCTTCACTTATCTTAAATTGTCAGCTATTCATCAGGAAAAAGATTAGCACCCCTCTGCCTTCTTAGATCATTTACAAGAGGCCTTGATGAAACATACATCCCTAGTTCCTTATTCAGTAGAAGAGCAGATTGTTCTTAAAGACAAGTTTATTAATGAGTCAGCCTCAGATACAAGGAAACAATGACAGAACATGGCTTTTGCTCCAGATAGTTCAGTTGATACTTGATTGAGATCTTACAAGGAGTAGACTCTAAGTCTGATTCTCGGGGCTCTAAGAAGAGCTTGATGACTAAACTCATCTGCTACTACTATGGAAAACCAGGCTACCTAAGGAAGGATTGTGATAAAAACTGTCACAACAGGCCCCTTGAGCTATGTCCTGATTGCAGAGGTAACCACATGAAGTCAGACTGGCCCCTGAGATGGAGGTTCCAGGAAGCAGGCCCATCTTACCAGCTGGTCCAGAAAGACTGAAGGGCCCGAGGTGCTCTCTGCCTTCTCCCTCTGACTGGACTGTCATCTCCCTGGGGGAGTCCTGGCCAATTATGATTGTAGAGGGACAAATTTGTCAGTGGTATTCATAATAGTCTTATTGATCTTAATATTTGATCTATGCATACTTAACTGTTTCTTTGGCCTTGTGTCCTCCAAAGTTAAAGCTATATGCCTATCCAAGACAAGAATACCTGGGGTCTATCATGGGCCTTCAGATAGACCCCTGTAGAGTATCTCTGACTGCCAATCACAATTACAACCCCCTTCAGCCAGAAGTAGCCACAAGAGTCATTGCCCTTTCCCCCCTCATGGCAGTTAGAGTTACCTCTTCAGAGTGGGGAATATCACAGGCAGCTTAGTTAGGCAGAAGTGTTACAGGCAGTCAGACAGGGTTAGGTCCCGGAGGGAGTTTGTGGAGAAAATGAGGATATATTACAAATGTGTCTAGAGGCACATCTGTTGAAGGCCAGGCCTCAAGATAAAGATGGACCAAACAGGTCTCCATATTTCCCCGAGAAATAAATAGTATATTGCAATTGGTATCACCTGGTTCAATGAAGTCAGATATGAGTCACACATGTGGGTGCCCAGAGCCTCCTAACCCATCACTTCCTGAAAAGTCCTTGTTCTTTCCATGTACTCTTGCTGTGTAAACTGCTTCCTCATTGGATCAATATTTCCTAACCAGCTATACTTGTAATCTTATTGGTTGATCATAGTTTTGTCCCATGTTGTACCTACATCATGATTTTGTACCCACTTCATAATTTTGCTCGATAAAACTTCCTCTGATGTGCAGTGGGGTCTGAGGCAACACATTTTCCGGCCCCCTTTTGTCTCTCAGAACCTATTTCTCTATCTCTCAATAAAACATTTCCTACTCTTAACCTCCATTATCCCTTAGAATTCATTCTTTGATTTTGAGGAGCATGAACTGGGCATATCTGACATCTTGCAGGTTGGGAATAACGTTTATTTCACCTGTATCAATATGTTAAAGATTCTAATTGCCAAACTTAGTCACAGATTGAACATATAAGATATGCTTATAATAATCTACAAAATAAACTGACCACGAGGTGTTGTTCCTGTAATCTCAGCTAACTTGGAGGCAGGGATAGGAAGATCATAAATTCAAGACCATCCTGGGCAACATAGTGAGGCCTCCTAAATAAATCAATAAATCAATAGATCAATCAATCAATCAATCAATAAATTCAAAAACCAATGTGTAAATAATTTAACATCTCCCAAATGTATAATGGAATATCTAAATGAAATAAATTACTAATTATGTCATTATTTTTCTTTGTCTAACATATTCTCTTGGTTTATTGTGAACCATGACTATGGTGTCCCCATACCTGGCTAATCAACATAATACTTCTTAGGGTTAGGTGTTAAACTGTAAAATCCCCTAAATATGTATCTGAAATCAGCTTGATATAAAGGATGTTTCTGTGAAGAAATACTTCCAGTGTCACAACTTGTGCAGTTACTTGGTTACGTGATAGATATTTGTTGCCATATAATATTTTAAGTTTGTTTTAAGATTGAGATTTCTGATATACCATGCCAACTAGATGGATTGAATGCAAAAGTGTACTTTCTCAAGTCTGTACTTGGTTAAATACACACACACATATGCACACACACACACACACACACACACATCTTCTTCAAGGTTCCATGTTTCTCAACTACAAGTGCTGTCCATCCATCACAAATATGCTGATCTGGCTTTGTGATCCACAGATCCTAGTGAGCTGTGTGCTCTTGGCCTGGTCCTTTCATTCGTTCAGTGCTGGCCATGTGGCAGATGTTGCTGCTGCTACTCCTCCTTTAATCATTTGCCTGATTTCAAACCCCAGCCGAGTCACCTACTACATTCATTGCTAATGGATAAGGATAATTTGTCTAATATCTCAGCTTCCCTGCTGCCCACCTGGGGCACCATGTACCAGGTACTGTGCTGACCATTTGCTGAGTATGACCTCTCCTACCCTTCCCACTTCCTGCGGGTTGGAGGAGAGGTCTGTATATCCAGGACATGTATATCATTGCCACTAATTTGCGGATAAGGAAATCAAGATTTCTTTCTGCCAAGTAAATCAGTTCAAGTGAAACAGTTCAAGCTACCAACTGTACAGGCACCAAATTACTCTGACCAAGTTTTATTCCACATTGAAAGAGGTCCAGATGAAGAGATTTCCAGCCTTATTTCTAACTTTACTATTTGATTATTTTACCCACATGAATTCTTTCATGGTCGCCATGCTTCTGTACAAATGTCACCGTCCCCATCTAGGAAAGAGCCCGCAGATTTAGGGCTACTCATTCTTCCCATGAGGCCACAGCTTCTCCTATTTCTCCCGTGTTCTTCCTACCCTCTGAGTGCTCATTCGTCATCCGTTACCACACCGCTGAATAATTCATACTGAGTGCCCCTAATGCAGGGAACATTGCAAAATTCAGAACAATGTGGGATTCGATTTTTTTTCTGTACTTGGGCCTTGAACCCAGGGCCTTCACAGTGAGCTATTCCCCCAGCACTTTTTGTCATTTCACTTTGAGACAGGATCTCGCTAAGTCACTAAGTTACCCAGACTGGAATCAAACTTATGATCTGTCTGTTGAAAATATTTTTAAATCTCTGAAACAGACATTTTAAAAACCCAGAATGCGATGCAAGTAGGCACACAGCATATTTATGTCCAAAGTTAGGGGACAGAGGTTACAATGGCCTTGAAGAGACTTAGACAGGCGCCGTCCAGTGTGGTATCCAGAAGGGGTCTATAGCTGTGTAAATAATGAAAATTAAGTCAGATTAAAACTAAACTTCATCTGCTGTGCTCAGCAGCTTCACATGTAGCTCATAGCTGGCCAAGGCGACCAATGCAGATAGAGCATATTCCGATCATTTCAGAAAGTTCTAGGGGTAATGTTGATCTAGACTAAGATGATCAGTGCAAATCACATCTAAATGTGATTACGGCTCAACCAGAGAGACAAAGAAAAACAATGATTATTAATAACATAAAAGATGGAGACGCTATCCAGGCATGGTGGCACATTCTTACAATTACAGCACTCTAGGTGGCTGAGGCAGGAGGATTGTGACTTAATGAGACTCTGTCTCAAAATAAAAGAAATTAAAAAGAGGTCTGGGGCTGCAGCTCAAGAGAAAGGCTCTGGAGTTCAATCCCCATACTAAAAATAATCTGCATATTACCATCTCCTAATTTGAAACCCTCTACTTTCTATCAGTTTTTACAGTGTGAAAAAGAAGAGCTTCATGTTAGCAAACATTCAGTAATAGAGCTCGTTGTTTGGAAGACTCATCACGTTCATTATACAGACAGGCACAATGACACTGGGAGAATGATCATGAGAAAAACGTTTGTAAAAGTCTGTAAAAATGTTTGCTTATTTTAAACAAAGCACCTGTCTAGCAAGGAATGTGATGCAATCCATCTGGTCAAGTATCTGAGGGTGTGGCAGGTCTTCCTCTTTTACATCAAAAATTCCTTAATTCAAAACAAGTGATAGATTTTGAAAACATTGTAGACTTGAAGTTGGTTTGATTTTCAATGAGTTCGAAATTGATTCCCCACTAAAAGGGCTCTCACCGTTCCTCAGTCTATGCATGGGCTCAGCTGCTCACCCATGATGTTTGCCACCTCCCAGGAAATCTGTTGAAAATTTGTGGTGAGATCGCATGGCCACAGCCAAGAAAATGACAGTAAGAGTTCAAGTATGTCATCACAGGGTGGCAATTGTCACGTGCATAAAAGTAGCAGGGTCGTCCCATTCTCTAGAAATTTGCCACATAGACTTCAGCAGAAATTTTTTTCAGGCTGTTCACTGATATGTATGAAGCAGAGTACTGCAGGGCAGAGTAAAGGGAATTCTTCTCCAGCCACGAGGACAGTCATGACTGAGCCACGCTTTGACTTTGGGGAGGAGAGAGACTCAGATAGGCAGAGAGCACACCAGGAACCGGGGTAGGACTCAGCTCTGCTCCGCTCTTGGGTTTTCTGTGCTGAGCCCCCAGGGAGCAGAGTCAGCGTCCCGGCCATTGCCTTAACACTCACCAACCTGCGCTGGGACCTGCTTTCATGTGCAGCCAGGTGTGAGCTGTGTTGTTAAATCCCAGGGCCCTGAGCGTTAAAGCCTCCCTACTTACACATGGCACAGGGGGACCGGCCTGTTAGGAAAATGCGTGGACCTGGGGAATCGAGTTCTTCTTCCTGAGTTTACAGTCTGATGATGATAAAAGTCGTCGGTGTAAGAAAACTGCAATATTCACAATCAAGAATTGCTCATAGCAACTGCCTAGTCCGCTCATTTGGATCTTAAAAGGTGTGTAATAAAATCGAGGTTTCCCCTTTTACTGCAAGTACATGTGGCACGTTTATGGTGGCCTTGGGGATATCTGAGGGGAACTCCATCTGCCAGATGGCACTGGTACCAGAATTGCATTTCAGACATGGAGGGAAAGATCATCCTGAGGAGCACGGCGTGTATGGAGCTCGTCTGAGGCCCTGGCCCTGCTCAGGAGTTACTGAGAGATCTGCTCCACTAAGGCTCGATAGTAGGATCCTGCACAGTTTATTAATCTTGGCCAGTTTTTCAAATGGCTGAATTTGTATCTGGTTCATAATGAATAAGGCAGCACTGCTTTAGGTTTTTGAAGAAGTTTGCACTTCAGTCCTCAATCCATGCAACCAAGACCCAAGTATCCTCATTCTGGGAGCGAGTCCTTGGCAGAAAGGACCAGTCCTTTTAGAAATATTAGTCGCTCCAGTTTAGAAATATTTGCACTCCCTGGAGCCCTAGAGACTTTATAGAATTACGGGTTCTCGAGCAACACAGGTTTCCTTCAGCAACACAGCTTTCCTCTAGCCAGGAAGCGGAGGTGTGAAGAGGCCAGTTCATGGTCCCCAAACCTGCCTATAATCTGAAATCATTTAATTTCGCTATATTCGTGTGCTTTTCTAATTCACAAAAATTTAGGAGGAATGCAGCAAAATCATATAATCATACAATGTTGAGTGTCAGGGACCAATGAAGTTGTTCAACGCTTTGATCTAATCCAGAAAGAAGGGGAAAATCACTCTAGAATGAGCCAATATTTTTACACTGCAACTCTAAAAGAGCCTTAGGCTTCCTCTGCTGAGTAGGTGATGATATTAACCAGAACACCCACTAAGGAGAATACCAGCTTATAGCTCCTTTTTAAAAGCTTCTTGGGGCTGTAATATAGCTCAGCGGTAGAAGGCCTGCTTAGCAAGGATTCCATCTCTAGTACCGCAAAAACACAAAACAAAACAAGATAAAATCAATCAGCCTCTCTTCCTCTTTGCTCAAATGAAAGAAAAAAATGCACAGAGTTTGCTGAATCTTTTAGACTGATTAATTTTTATATAAATAAGACAAGTTATAACCTTCTCTTTTAAGAGTAAAGTCAATAAAATATATTTTTGAACTACCTGGGTCAAGCCCCAAATCCTGTGTTTATCCTAGCACTTCTTATCTTTAAAAATACACTCATATTTTCCCATTTTGTTCCCTCTGACACAATTTCTTAACTCTCCAAAGCACAATGATATCATATAACTCAGAATTTTGGTGCTAGTTATCAGCAAAAAACTATATACTTTGCTTAATGTTTAATTCAGGGCTTCTATACAATATGTGGTTTTAATACCTTTCCATATAATTTTTCATCTTATGGATTTACTTATTTCCTCTAGGACACAAAATGAGATAATGCAAAGTTTAGACAAGCTGGTTCAAGTCTTAATTACACCACTTTCTAACTGGGAAAACCTGCACAGTTTAATTCACTAGGCTAATCTGCAAAATATTTATAATAAGTAACAGTTATGTATAATTATAAGTATTGTATAATTCTTAATTATAATAACATCAGAGAATATAGACATATAAAATAGAAGGCATATATTTAGGAACATAGTACAAGGTCATTTATTACTATTTTTGCTTATACTAAAACATTTAAGAGATTTGTCATTCGATATCTCAAACAGAGCACAGCTAAATTAAATGCGGAGTGAAGACAGGATCCCAGCATAGTGATATCAGGAAAGCCCTCAGTGCTCAGCAGTTATATAATTTAAAGTGTCTTAGTATCTTATAATAAATCTTAAGTGAAACAAAATATAAATTTAAGTTTTTCATATGCATCCTGTTTTAACTAATGTAGAGAAGAATAAAAAGTCACAGAATTCCATTTTCTAAAATGTTGGTAGTGGGAAGTGGAGGGGAAGGGGAAAGGAAAGAAGGGAAAGGAAAAATTATAAGAAAAGGAAAAAATGGAAACAAAGTCTATGTAAATAGGGAAGGGTGGAGGAGGTGAAGCGTGCACAGGGATTGGGGGAAAAAATAAGAACCAAGATGCATCATGTACAGGTACAAGCACCCAGTGATAAACGTAAATGTATTGTGTACTTAAAATGTACCAATAAAAGAATTTAAAGGAAAAAAAAATGAAATGTTGCTAGTGAAAAATTTCATTTATATGTATATATGTAAAATACCTTTAAAAGTAAAAAGTTTTGAGCATAACTTTGTATTGATATTATTCCTGGATAATTGTCACTAAAATAATTTTCTTGAAGTTAATTAGGGAAAATATAAGATTGAGAAATTAGTACCATTTATCTTTTGTTTCAATCAATCAAAAGTGATTAAATAACAACGCGCAGTGTAGGAAAAGTCTATCGGCCCACTTTCTCAACACAAACATGTTAAATGAATTTTGTATTTCAAGAGAATTCAAGCGAGCCACTCATTGTATTCGAGTGTATAGAGTACATGATCATACAGATACTGTCCGCTTAGTAAGTTAGAGCTTATAGCAGTGTCTGAAACAGCTTAGTAATTACCAAAAGCTAGACTCTATTATTCAGTTTCATCAAATGTATTCAAAGTGTTTGTATTTATCCTCAAACAGCATTACAGTAAACTCACCATTTAGTTTTATGTACATAGATAGATACACACACATACACACACACACACACACACACACAGAGGACTGAATGCTTAAAGTAACATTGGTTCATCAAAGTATTCACTCTAAGGAAAGCCAGCATATAGAATTCTAGCTTTTTTTAAATTTATTTTTTATTTTTTTTTATAGAATTCTAGCTTTTTAAGTAACTGAAGATCTGTCAATCTATAAAAGAAATTAAGTTCTATTCTTCCAGAACTCTTAGAGATCTTCATTCTCTGATACACAATTTTATGCACAGATTAAAGATAAAACCCATGATTCAATTCCACTTACAGTATGTTGCAATTGAGTTTAGCTTTAATAAATACTATTCTAAATAGCGTACAATTTTAATAGTAAACTATGAACCATTAATAGAGTGGCCTTAAAATTCATTTTATATTTATAATAATATTCAGTAAAGTATTTATAAGCATGTATTATAAATTATAGGTTGACATCATCATATCTTTTGAAATAATTTTTGATATTTCTGTAGCCATATCAAGCCATGAAGATTGATGTCTATTCATAAACCTAAATACATTTCAATTCATTGATTCAAAATTCTCAGAGAGCACTTGGCCAAGTGCTAAAGAACCAATAGTGATCCAGTATGAGGTCATAGGCAACAGTGCTGTGATCCCTGGAACCAGTGATTATACCTTTGTATTAATAGGGATTTTGCATATATGTGATCAGGGAAGACCTTGATATGTATTACCCTGACATTTTAGTCAGTTTTCCATCTCTATTATAAAAATATCAGGGATGATCAGCTTACAAAGAGAAAAGGTGCACTTTGGGTGACAGGGTGGGGTTGGTTTGGGGCTGTGGTGAGATAACAACATGTCATGGTGGGAGTCTGTGGCAGAACAAAACAGCTTATGTCATGGCCAGGAAGCAGAAAGGAGAGAAGAGGGCCCAGGGTCCCTCAATCCCTTCAAGATCACAACCGCAACATCTTGAAGACTTCCTTCCTCTCTTGGAGATTCCCCTCTCCCCAGGGCACCATCCTAAGGATGAAGCTTTCAGCACATGGAACTTCAGGGGACGTCCAAGATCCAAGGAAATGAACATAACCTTGGTTGTCCAGGAGAGCATGGCAGAGAGCCTTTCTGACCTGTGTTCAGAGCAATGCATGATGCAGGAAGATGGCTCAGAGGAATGCAGCCTTGGTAGATGATAGGGAAGAGGGGCAGCAGCTAAGAAGCGTGAGCCTTCAGGTGCTGTGAATTGCTAAGAAACAGCCTCCTCTAAAGCTTTCAGAAACTCATACCTCCCTGATGTCACCATGGTTTTATTCCATGACAAAAATATCAGGTTTCAGATGTACCCTAACAAAAATACACTGTCTTAGTCATCTTTTTTGGTCACTGCGACAAAATACCTGACACCTGCAACTAAAGGAGGGCAGGTTTATTTTGGCTCACATTTCAGGCTGTAGTTGGCTGGCTCCGAGACAGCATGGCACATGCACGGCAACGAGGCATAGCAGAGGAATAGCTGCTCCTGGCAGGAAGCAGAGAGAGGAGGGGATATACCCATCAGGTCAGACTCCCCAGTAACCCACATCTTCTGATCAGACATCAGCTCCTAACAAGAAGTCAATCATAACCACCTGTCCTACAAGCACTTCACAAAAGCCCAGCCTATGAGCACGTGAGGCTGTCAAGGGACATGGAGATGTGAGCAGCAACATTCCACCCCTAGCACCCGGAAGGCTCAGGCACATCCATCTGTGCAAAATGTATTTAGTGCACCTCTAAACATCGCCGAGGTCCTAAAAGTTTGAGTGTGTTGAAAAGCCCATGTCCAAAGTGTCCTCTGAGACTTCAGGCTGTGAGCCCTGTAAAAATCAAAAGAAAGTTGAACATTACCAATGTATAGTTATCAGCATAGGGTAAGCACTCTCATTCCAAATGAGGGCAACAGTGGAATAGAATCCAGCGAACCATACGAAGACCACATTAAAGCAAGGCAAACATTAAATCCCAAAGCTCTATGTCCAGCACCCAGGGCATGTTGTGGCAAGGTATGAACTCCAGAAGGTCTGGGCAGCCCCTCCATGGATTCCTGGTGGTTGTAGCCCCCATGGCCTCTCTTGAACTAGTGCTATTTGCTCACTGCTTATGCCTTTCCTCCAATGTTCCATGTTCCTAGCTTCTCCCACAGCCTAGGCTCTCTACTGCACTTTCAGCTTCACGCTCACAACTTCATGCACTGCCCTCTTAGGAGCACGCTGCCTGGCCTCCCAGGCTGAAATCTGGTAGAAGCCTCCTGGACTCCACAACTCTTGCAAGCTGTATCTGCCTAAAACCAGTACCATGTGGATGACACCAAGGTCTGCAGCCAGATCCATGTCCCCTTAAATCATGGCTGCTGAGGCCTCTGAATGCCAGGATGGCTGAGAACTGTGAATCAAATCCTGGGGATCTAATTCTGGAGCATGGTGCATTGGGGCACTCTTTTCAAAGCAAAATCTTTTGCAGTGTTGAGTGTATAAATAATGGGGGCTTGCTGCTTCCCCACTTACCCTCAAGGCATCTTCTGTATTGTCCTGATGTAAAGTACTTGGATTCTTTCTAACACTAATCTTTTCAGCAACCAAACTTCTCTGCTCCAATTTTAATACCCCATCATTACAGGAGCTCCCTTTCTGGTGAAACTCAAAACATTTAAAATCAGTTGTGCTGTTTGCTCTTGATTCTCAAAGTAGAGCTAGCTAAAAGCCTTCAACAATATCAATGCCATGGCCTGAATGTTGGGGAGATTTGAGATTAACTAGTCCGCTGCTCTTAATCTCAGTCTCCTGCAACACGATGTAGACAAATTTTCTGCCAGAGAATAACACATGTGACCTGGAGTCCAACTTCTCATGGTGTCCAACTGTAACTCCTGACCTTGTCAATACCAGCTGCACTGGCATCAGCACTCTGCTGAGATGCAGCCAGAATCTCCCATCAAGCTCTACTTCCAGCATTCTAGGGCTGCTGCTCAAGTTGGATTCTACAAACACTTCCAAACTCCTCCTACAAACCAGTTCCAAAGTTTCAGAACCACATGGTCAGGTAGAATCACAGCAACGACCCCAGTTCTCTCATCTCTGGGACACAATGCCTGACACTTGCAACTAAAAGGAGGAATAGTTTATTTTGGTTTATGTTTCAGGCCAGTCAGTGGGCTTCAAGACTGGACAGTGTGGCACAAGGGGATGGCGGAGGAATAGCTGCTCATTGCAGGGCGGACAGGAAACAGAGAGAGGAGAGAGGCATAAACACCCCCAGCCATGCATAGGGACTTGCCTTTTCTAACCAGATCCCTCCTCCTAAGGGCAATCAGCTGAGATCCTCTATGACCATGGAAAAGCCCTACCTATGAGCACAGGAAGCTCTTTGGGGCCTTCTAGATACAAACCACAACAGACAGTTATGTTGCTTTAAGTAATTTGTTACAACAGCAATAAAAACCTGATGCCTGTGTATGTCTCACCTCCCTGAGTATTTTGTGAACTCTTTGAAGGTAAGAGTTAAGTCTTCTATTTGATTGTATCTTTCCAAATTATCTATTTCTATCCTTTGCACTTAGTTATATTAAAGACACCTTGCCTGCAAGATTGATAGAATAAGGAAGCTTTATAAAGAAACTATTTGTACTGATTAAGTTATGATGGCAATCTTAACCTCACAGTGGTTTCTGCATTGCCCTGAGCAATGGTATCTGAAGTGCTCTCTCAGAGAAATATGTTGCAATGTGCTGTTTATTCAAGTAATCAGGAGAAAGCCCCACAATTACACTTGACAGTCCAGGAAGATTAGCAAACAATAGTGCTATTTTGAAAGACAAGATCTCTATCTTTGAAAAGGGAAGTTGCAAAACTGACTTTTCCTTTATCGCTTCAGATTCCTTAGGAATGAGGGTTTTACAACTAGTATTATCCTTGCCTAGAGCTTTTATATGTCTGGCCATTCTCCAGCACAAGTTCATCTGATACCCCGAGGCTTCCCAGAACCTCCTCTGGGATGCAGATCCTAAGTTCTTGTGCAAAATGTCACTGAAAAATTGATATGGCAGAGAAAACCCAAATAATTTATTTTAAAAGGGCAGAAAAATGGTGATAGAAACTGGACAAAGTCTGTGAAACACAAATGAATTTTGCTAAAAATCCTAGGCCCTATGGATGTAAAGTAGGTAGTTGAAAGTGTTTTTATTTTCCCCCCTTTACCTCATTGGCCCATTTACCATGCTTTGGGTGACTGCTGTATTTACACATCTTATTACAATTATAAATCAAATTTTAAAACCTCCTCCAATTTTTTTGCACCTGCCAGGAAGTGACATTAATAATCACTGAGTGCCCAATGTACTAGTAGATATGATGTCATTCAGAGAAATAAGAGACATTTCCCATCCAAAAGAGGAATTATCTTCTGACAATAAGATCAGTAATAATAAACTGAGCAGAGCCACCAGAGAGTATATAGTATATATGTATATATTTTATATAGTTAAACCTATTTCAATTATTTTTATATTTAATTTTGTGTTTTCATTGCTGTATTACATTTCTCTTCAGTTTTAACTTTTAGGTAAGTAGAACTCAGTTTATTTCTCTTCCTTTCTCCATCAATTATCCTAATATTTAAGCATTACCATGGCTATCAGTAATAGTCACCCTTTTCCAATTTTTTATATTTATATTATTTTCACTGTATTTTCATATTTAAAAATCACTGGAAATACTATTTTCATTCACTTAAGAAATGTGGGTAGGAAATTGTCAGACTATCTCCTGTATTGACTTTACTATAAATAATTTCAATGAACTAATTCTAGATCCTAAATCATAACAGGCATTTATTGAGATCATTCTTCTGAGCACACTCTGTATCTGAAGATTTTAAAGTAATTCTTAAGACTTTTTAAGTCTTGGTGACAAAAATATGAATAGGTGCTGCTCGTATCTCTGCTTAGTGGATCAGGTACTGAGTTTTTAAGTGCAAACAGCCACAGGTGAGGATACAGAAGCCCATGGCTGGCTGGTGGGAGCTTTTTCTAATTTGAGCTGAAATCAATCAGGAAAACGGGGAGAAATTACATCCGCATGGTAGCTCGCAGCACGGATCGGTTCATTATCTCAGTCATTACTTAAAGACAGCCCCAGCTCATACACTTCTACATCTCGTCCCATTTTTCCTGAGCCTTATTGGTGGTTGCTAGTTTCTTGAATATGGAAATAAAGCACTGGCTCTGGAATCCTAGATTACTATTGCTGCTAGCGACACTGCAACCAGCAGTCCTCCCTCCTCTCTGCCTTCTGAAAGGCAAGAGGCCCACCATCGGGGCAGGCAGTTCTTTCTGTGCTTGGGCTGTTGTACTGCTAGAAAATTCTCCTGCGTGTCGATCCGAATTCTATTTCCTTACTACTCTCATGTGTATCATTGTAATTCTGCCTCTCAGGGTCAAACAAAATACAAATATTCACTTCAATAAATGTAAAGTTAGACACTGTTTCTTAGACGCACCCCTCTCTGGTCCTCTCCACTGCTCATTCTCATCTCTTGCTCGGATGCAAGCTCCCTCTTCCATCACTAGCTCTGGAGAACAGGACAACGTCAGCATGATGGAATCCACCCACCTGGAGCGCCAATGGCCTATTTGTGAACACCAAATAGAGGTCAACTGGATGCAATGCTTTTAATGCAGGACCTGCCATCTATTGCCAGGCTATTATATACCCAGAACTTGGAAAGAAGCTTATATAACACACACCACTGCGTGCCCTAACAGCTTCCCGAGGTAGGTAGGGCAAGAGCGAAGCCTCTGATTTCTACCCAGATGTGAGCTCCCTGTCCCACTACCCACCTAGTCTTGCTTCTCCAGCCACCCTTGTGGAGCTCTCTTACATGCTTTGTGGATATCTAGGAACAATAAAATATAAAATGTACATAAATATATTTTATGGCAGTATTAAAATGATGTAGTAAAACCATTCCCACGTCATAAATCCTCATAAATGCAATAATTTTAAGGCATTATTTTCCCATGTAATCTTTTCTTTAACTCAGGTTTAGGTTATGTCAGTTTACATATATTTACATATGATTTGATTATGTCATATTGACAGATAAACATTTGGTTGGAGAAATTTTAGTTGTTTTTCCAAACTGTATTCTATAATAATTGGGAAAATAACTTCATATCACGAAGAGAAAATTATTTCAAAGAGAAAAATAAAAGCAATCCATAAATCACAATGAAAGGCTTTTGAAACATTTGCCTACTTTTAAAACCAGAGATATTTGTTTTTCATCTGGAATAAAACTTATTTATAATGCCATTAGCATCAAGAATAAATGTCCGATAATGTGTTTCAAATTAGGTAAGTGACACCTTACACTCTTTTCATATCTACTGCAGTACCCTGATCTTCAAGTTCACAAAAATATAAACAGACTTGTCAGATCTCACTAAATTTATTAAGATTTGGCAGAATGCCAGTGGAAGAAAAAAATCACGTTTCAGAGGAAATTTAAAATGTGTAAGAAAAATAGCGTCTTAAAGTCCACCAGCAATGCAGAGCAAGCTGCAGTCACGGTGAAGGCTTGGGCTCATTCTGTATTTATCTGTCCTGCACTTAGCCATTTCATTAAGAATAACCGTCCTTAAGGTGGATTCCCTGCAGCCCGCCTTCTGTGCTCTTCCTGCTGGCCAACAAAATCAAAATATCGCTAAGTAAATCTGTGTCATGGAAATGAGGGAGGAATGCAAAAGGGACATCATGACACGATGCTGCTGCCACCGATACTGGGGCCTTAGGTTTGCTTTCTTCCTGCATCTCGAGTTTATGTGACACTTGGTAAGTCATCCTTGTATTGTATTGGGTTTACTAACATCAGACAAAATGTTGGACCATGTCCACTTTAAACTAGATAAAAAACAAGAAGAAATCTTTCTTTCATAATACCTATAGAAAGGACTTTAAAGCATCCTTCTTTAGTCTTCAAATTTCATGTGCCGTAATATGCATTTTATTTGCCCACAAGTAATCAAGAAAATGCTGATGAAAAGTGAACACATATATAAATACATTTTCACATATGCAAGATGAGTACAGAGAAATTTTAAAGAAATCATTCATAAATATTCCTTAAAATAACTGCTAGTTTAGTTCCATTACTCTTAAAGGGTCATCTCCCCAGAATTGTGCTTGCTTTTATTTACAGAGATTTTCTGAACTATTCATTAAGGATTTCTGGAAGAGTAACACTTTCCAAAGACAAATTCCTTCAAATTTAATGATTCCACATACTTGATTGAAGAAGAATAATTTTAATACAATACAAATCACCCCAAAGGGTATTAATGTGGTTCATGAGCCATCTTTGGAATTAAACTAAGCTGCTACTGTGGTTAAAAGTGTATATCGAACCGAGTCCGAGTCCTGATCATAGAAGATATGAATTTTGCCAAATATGCTTATAATTTAAACAGATTGCTGCTAGTGACAGAGAAGAAAATGAGCCCTGAAAATGATAGTTATTTGATAAATTCTTTATTTTATTATGATTCTTACAAGTCACCCAACAGGAAGCGGACCCTTTCACCTCCTCTTGACTATAGCACAATGAAGAGATTCTAGATGCAACAGTCAAAAGGCGAACAAACTTAGAGATTAAAGTGGAGTACATAATTACCTCTTCCTTGAGTTACAGATGGCTTTACTAAAATAAAATTGAAGTGGTAATAATTAAAATGTAATGATATTTTATGCCAAGAGAAATATTGTTCTCATTTTTGCTAATCTTTTCTAGCTGTTGAACAACTATTAATGTTGCCTTTTTTCCATATAGGGCCACTTATTTCTGAAGAAAGTAATCATATAAAATAGAACAGATGTTGTGCTCTAATGCAAAGAAGGATAAATCCACTGAACTATGCATATGTAGTTTGTATTATTACACTTCTTTCTATTATTATGCCTTTATGATACTACATAAATACAGCATAAAAAGAGACATGGACGTTGAATTTTAAAACCTCACAATGGAACCTGTTGAAAGATGTCTGAAAGCAAAAGTGAGAATGCTTGGTGAATTTTGTAACTTGTTACTCATTTTTCAATAAGAATCAAAGTATGCTGGGTGTGGTAGTGCACATCTATGACCACAGTACTCTGAGAGGCTGAGGCAGGAGGATGACATGTTTGAGTTTAACCTGGGCAACCCAGTGAGACCCTGCCTCAAAATAAAGAAGAGCTGATGGTGTAGCTCAGTATCAAGCCCTGGATCCAATCCCCAGTAGTGCAAATAAATGCATAAAACTAAAAGTAAATAAGTTAGCATCTAAGGTACCTGTGTATTTTCATTATCTCTGAAATTAATCAGTAAATGACTAATTCTTTATCCTGCACCACTAATATTCTCCTGTAGCCCACCCCCGCCCCCCGCGGGTGTCACATTATACTACGGCCTTTCCACCTTGTGCTTTTCTTCTTGTCGCCTGGTTCAGGTTTGCTCCCACACTCAGCATTTGGAATACTAACTGGAAGCTGGCGCCCTATTTTACAAAGCCTAACTCCTTCCCTCAAAGGTCTGCTTCATGACCAACCCATAGCTCCTAATGACAAGTACCCTATTTCATTAAATGGACAGACATATATTAATGTCATGAGGCTGACATATTTTAATGGTGATATATACATTTGTTCCTTATTTGTTTTCCCTTAAGACTTTATTGAATGCTTACTTTCTGCCAGTAACAGATTTAGGCTCGGAAAATATACAGGCAAGAGAGGCAAAGATCCCTGTCACCTGGAGATATTTTAGTGAAATGAGAGAGCAAATGAGTAAATAAATAATGACTAAGATTACTTCAGATAACAAGCACAATAGCATGTGATTGTTAAGTCATGGAGCTGGTAGAATAGAAAATGTAGATTGGACTAGAGAGAGGCAGCCAGAAAGTTCAGACCATAATGTCGGAAGGAAACAATTTTAGAAAGCCTGGCCCAAAACCTTCCAGGCAAAAGGAACAGCAAGTCTGGTTAGGAAGCTCTGTCTTGGGCAGTGCCTATCTTTGGACCTCTGTCTCAATCCCCTTCATTCCAGCTATCCTTTCAATGAACACTTGAATGGCAACGCAGTCTCATTCCAACACACCAGCGTACTAACTTCCTTTTAAAATTTGCTAGCCCTTTTAATTTTAAAATGCTTTGGGAGACATTACCATTATTTCAAATAACCAGCTCAGAATCTCAAATTAGCTGAAACTTACATCTTTCCTTTTCAAAAAGAAAAATCAGTCCATATTCTTTTGAGATGCTGTCCTCTTTTCATACTTCTCTAACTTTGTCAACCTAGGCTGATTAAATGACTTCATGAAATATAGTTTCTCATTTGAAAACAGAGGTAATACTTCCAGGGAAACATTTTTACTGGGTGTGATATGGTTTTTGGAAAGAGATAAACAGATTGAAAATCTGACCCACCACATATTTTCTATGATCTTGGAAATGTGGTTACTGATTTTAATCTCAGGCATTTTTTGAGTCATAAAAAGAGAATCCATAGAATAAAAATGATATACCTGCCTCTTAAGAGGTTTTTAAATATAAGGAAGATATCACACACACATACACACAGAGGAACCTAACATAATATTTAATGAATGTTAATGTCCCTTGTCCCTTTTGAACATGGAACCAAAGGAATCAATGTATAGAAAACCACTTTAGTGATGATGTAAAATGTTTTGCTTAATACTTCTCTGTTACTCTTTTGGTTTTTTTTGGTACCAGGGATTGAATTCAGGTCCTTGCGCTTGCAAGGCAGGCAGTGGAACCACTGAGCTAAATCCCCAGCCCATTACTCTTTTCTTTATATTCATTATATTCACCTGAATCAAATCCTCATCTCTTCTTGCTTGTATTTTTCTCTAATTTTTGGATGCAGCTGCAGTCTGAATATTTGTGTGACCCCCAAATTTGTATGCTTAAACCACAACCCCAACTGATTGTATTAGGAGGCAAGGGCCAAGGTTTTAGATCATGAGGGTGGCATCCTCTGGAATGGGATCAGTGTCCTCCATAGGAGACTGCAGGGGAGTTCTCCACCCACCACAGCAGGAAGCTGCCCTCTGAGACACCACATGTGCCGCCATTTTGGTCTTAGAGTTTCCAACCTGGGAGCTGAAGAAGTAAAGTTGTGCTGTGTATGATCCACCTAACTTAAGGTATTTTACTATACCAGCTCAAATGGATGAAGACAGATCCTCACTGAAAATTCCAGAGTTCTCTGCCTTTCGTTCTCTCATATCAAACCCAATGAATTTGGGACATTGGGAATGGAGCCTGGAGTTTTTGCCTGTCCTAGGTTCTAAAAGACAGACCCTGTCATGGAGAACACACTTTGGGAGTTCCAGTACTGATTCTTGCCCTGGCACAACAGTCCTCAGGGTACTGCCTCCCCACTGGAAAGAGATAGGATCCAAGGACCCCTCTCTGGAAGTAGCCCTTCTCCACTCATTATGTTCTCCCAGCATTCAAAGCCAGGTCCCTTTGGGTCAGTGTCAGCCTCAATTCCTGGAAGGCAGCAGATGCTTAATAAATGCATGTTTCTTTTCACACGAGGCTGATAGAGTGCAAATTTCCAAATTAAAGACAGCTATCAGTAAAACCTCATTCCCCTGCCCATGACTGAGTTTCCAAGGCCACAGGACGTTCACATGAAGCAATCCACGACCCTTGGCACCATGTTGCTTGAGTGACAGGCTCTTCTGAAAGGGCTGCCCTTTCTGGGCCAGCTGGGAGAGCAGGGCTCCACCTCAGCCTCTGAGCCTGTGCCACCCAGGGTCAGAAGCTGGCAGCCACCCCTGTGGACTCTGCCAACTGAGTTACTATAATATCATAGAGCAGGTCACAGCCCCAGGGGGCAAGAGACAAATTTCTGAAGCTGTCATTCCCTGCAATGAGAGTTCCAGCAATGAGGGGCTTTTGCCGTGGTTGCTTTATTTGTTTAGGGGTGTTTTGTTGTTTTGAAACTCTATTTGTTTTAGCCAAGTTCGAGGCCAAAGAAGTGTATCACCCATAAAGTAACCCCAGGGCTCCATGCCAGATAAATTTCTCACAGAGTGAATGGTTTTGAATGCAGCTCACCGACCAGGTCCCAGCTTGCAGTCTCCCTGGAATCCGGAGTCTGGATAAACCTCAACCAGAGACCTTGTTCTGATGCATCTTGTCCACACCGATCCTAGGCCCCTCCAGGTGGGGTAAGCTAATTTGGACAACTAGATGCATGCTCACATTTTCCCTATTTCTTCTAGGTATACTTTTTAAACCATGTGAAGAGAAAGTAGTGAGATCTCTTTAAGAACTCAAGTTCAAACCCAGGAGAAGGAACACAGGAAGTTTTACTGAGTAATTGAAGTGATTACATGCAAAGCGCTTTCCCATAATCAGGGAGTTTCAAAGGAGGGCAGAGGCTGACTGACAGCGTTGGCCACCCTTGCAACTGCCTCCTGGATGGAGTGAATAATTACAGGCAGGGAGAAAGAGACCCCGCACTCGGCATCTTGCTCATTCTCACATTTCCTCTGCAAGCAGAAAATAAAGTTTGGAAAGCTTAGAAATCTTCTTAGACAATAAGAAGGCAGGATCCCTTCCTATACCAGCCACAACTGGCTTGTCCTCTATTTTTTTTTCTTTTATGCATTTACTGTGCATCTTTCACTCTAGATTGTGGGGAAGATCAAAAGACATGATGTTATGAAAACCAATTATGTGAACCGTGAACCTATAAACAGATAGAGGCTGTCATTGTGGAAATTCACTTTCCAGAAAAGTAACTGGGGCAGCATGACCAGCTAGGCCTCCAGGTCGAGCTTGCTGTGGCATCTGCCTGCTAGCAGGGCTTTGGTGCACAGGCCTGGCCAAAGAGCAGCAGAGCGATTCCAGGGTAAGTGGGGATGGGGTTGTGTGACTCCAAGAACTCTCAGGCTTCAGGAAAGCCTGGGAAAGCCACCGATCCAGGGAAGAGTGTCCACGCCATGCTGTCTGCTGCTGCTGTCCTAGCCCTGTAGAAGAAGGCGGGACCTTCACTTTCTGTCTTGGAAATGCTTCTTTCTTTTTTACATCTTGTTTCTCACTCCAATGTTCCTACATAGAATTTTTTATCTTGTCTTCTTTTCTTCAAAAAAAAACCCCCAAAACACCAAAGTTTCCCAACTTCCTTGAAGATTCCCAAATTCACATATATCTTTAGATTTCCCCCAACTGCCTACAGTAACTACTAAAATATATTATTACGTGCCTTGATTTACTTACATCGTACCCTGCACATATGAATCTTGCACAAGGCTCCCGCTCATGCAATGAGTGTCTACATCTTTGGGGGCTGCTTCCCAGTCTTGAGAGCCAACCTTAGAAGACCCGAATTCTGACTCTTCCACTCGAGGACCAGGACTCAGGCAAAGCTACATACCCATCTCTGCACTGCATTCTCCACATCTGTAAAGTGGCGGTGATACTAGGATATACTTGAGTTAAGAGTTCAATAAAATAATGAATGCTCAAAGTTCAGCACAGTGCCTGGGACATATTGAGCATTCAATAAATTTCAGCTGCTATTACTGTTATCAGCATTATAATTACTTTCTCAGAAAGTCTCACAAATGAAATGAGCTTGAATAAAAATTAGAGTAGGTCTGTGTTTCACATTCTTTCCCAAAAATAAAAATGGAAACTTTTCAGAATCTCACCCATTCACAAGAATGCACTGCCAATGCCAAATGGGAAGGAGCTCGAAAGTCCTGAATGGAACTGGCTAAGCAGAAAGCATATTAGACTAAACAACAAGCAGGGCGGTGATGCCGGCAACCAGGGCTTTCAGAGGAAAGCCCTGGCTTTCAAATTCCTGATCCCCTGTGGTCAAGTTAGATGAGCAGAAAGTGATACAGCCCAGCTGTCTCCTCCCACTGCCCTGCGACATTGCAACACAAATGGACCCATGGCACTTGGTCTAAGTTCCAGGTACTCTGTTCCATTTTATGATAAAAGACATTCAAGGGACATTAGTGGGTTTTATAAGTTAGAGGGGGCTGAATTGAAATAAGCTAGAAAGAAGCACAGAATTCGGATGTTTTGGAGATAGGGAAGTGCAGCTGTGGTCAGGGTAGGGACGGGTAGTTACACTGCGTGCGTTATTATGGTAACGGTGACCAACTGAGAAACACTCCTCAGGAACTTGAGCTTGCTACGAAACAGAAAAACATCCTGGTACTGCCAAAGTAAAATACTGGAGAGATGGTTTACACAATGAAGCACCTTAAAAGGATCCCCCTTTTTGACAATGTTTAGATCAATTTTGAGGGTGTTCTCTTCAAATTTTTAAAAACATTTTATTAGCCCGCGTTTGCAGTACAGAGTGATTGTATTCAGCGTGAGGAACTGGTGCATGGACAGGACACATCTGAATTGTTTTGTGTCCCCTGCTCCCTACCCGCTCCCCTCCCATCCCCCATCTGCCGCTCCCCTTCCTGTTTATAAGAGCTGTCTCCATTTTTAAGATTATTTTTATCTCCTTTTCCTCCTCTCCCCCAACTTCTTCCACTGTTCGATCCCCTTCCCATTTGAAAAAGATCTCCCTGTCCCAAATTCAACAATGTAGTAGGACACAAAATCAACTGGCAAAAATCAATAGCGTTCCCATACCCTAATAACAAACTCACTGAGAAAGAAATTAGGAAAACAATACAATTTACAAACCATCAAGAAAAAGTTAGTACTTAGGAATTAACCAATGCAAGGGAGTAAAAGACCTCTACCATGAAAATTATATCATTCTGAAAAAAGGAGATTGAGGAGGACACAGAAAATGGAATGGTAAATTTTTTAAATTAGATTTTTCTAATTCAGTTGTTTCTCAGCAATCTTGTGAACTAAAACTGTTTGCTATTGTCCATCTTATGTGTAAAAAATGCTACTTTATAAGTAATTGGATTTTAATTATTTCATCCCATCTGTGATATATAAGAACAAAATATAAGAAACCCCTTTTTTAAGAAACTTAAGGTTCAGAAATTGTACAATCCACAAGAGACACTGGTGATCATGACCGTAAGCATGTTTTCCCAGGCTCGGCATATACTGAACGTTTTTGGGGGAAGAAGAGAAGAGAGAAAATTGTTAGCTATTCAGTTAATCTCACTATTTTTAGAAGCCAAAACAATCAGAGGATAGGATTAACATCATAAACTTGTTGAACTCTTTCTATTGCCCTGAACAGTTGTGATCCTCTGGTATGCAAAAAATATACATATCAGCCAACAGCTATTAAGTTTACTTCGTGAGCCAGAAATGGTCAAAGCACTTCACACATTTAATAGTCCAACTAACACTATTAAATGTGTATTATCTTCATTTGCCACTGAGTAAACTGTGGCATGGAAAGGTTAAATGACCTATCTAAAATCACACAGCTATTAAGTGGCTATAATCTAGGATAATCTGTCTCGAACACTTTAATTTTTACTATGAAAGAGGAATAGAACACTGTATTTGCTTTGTGGAGTCCATAGCTGACAAAAAATTCCTTCTTCCTAAGTGTGAACAACTGATGTTTATGTTCAAGAGAAAAAATTAATCATTACTGAAAGAGTTCTATTTCTCCATGCTTAAATCACACTTGCATTAGTACTATGCTAAAATAAATCTTGAACTTAACACTTGGCATTTGCAATATGGTTTATTAAAATTACTGTTTCTTTTAATAGTCACTATACTCCAGGGAAACAACTTTTGAAAAAGATTCTTCAGCCTGGGCTTAAATGTTTTCTTGATTTTTTTCACGCCACCAAAATACTTCCCAGGCAGCAAATCAAATGCTGTTTTGTCCACTTGGCCAAATGCAAAGCAGTAGCATAAAGAGCTTGTGAAACTTGCTCTAGTTAATCGCTTCCACCTAGAAGAGATTACAATGCCAAATCTCTTTATTCCTTCCCAGATGTCTTCCACCACTTCATGCACTTTGCACATTAAGTAGGATTTAATATCTGGAAGCAAATCTTACTGTGCACCCTGGGCATCAATGGCAGTGATGCTGTGTCTATTCTGCCCTGTTTGTGCCCATCCCATGCACCGTGTGCTTGCCCCGTGGTGCCTGGCATCTTCTGAGGGTAGTGGAGGTGACACTTGAGCAGTACAGAGGGGACCTTGCTCCCTGGGTGAGGAAACAGCCTTGAGACACAAGTCAGCGCAGCAGAGTACCCTGCAGGCTCAGGTGGAAACCCTCTTTGTAGGTGGCCTTTGTCGGTGGCTACCCTACCCTAGGTCACATTCCTACTTGTTCCTGGGATCTGCATTTGGGCTGCTGATTCCCCAGCCTGGAGAGCCCCAGCCAGGTCCCATAGAGAAATACAAATGCTGAAAAGAAGCTAAATATTTTATGGATAAAGAGGAGTATATATTTTAAGTGTTTTACTAATTCTGATTTATAGATTTATAGAACTCTGCTAAGTCAATTTCCTGAATTAAGAAGTTTGTCCAAAGTCCATCCCAATTCTAGTAAACCCCTTAACAAAATCTTTAATATGGTCCACCCACAGTCTGTTTGGATATGTTATTTTGAGTTTTATTTCTTTGTCTCTAACCAGAGATAATTATATTTATTTTTGAGATAATATGCTTCAACAACCCATAAAACCCTCAGGGAAACATCTCCCTGCAAAACTAAAAATACAATAAACAAACCCAAAACTGAGGACACTAATCAGGTTTTACAAACATAGATGTACTTTTCAATGCTAAGCAGAAACAATGAGAAAAGCAGCAGCCTTTGACAGTATTCTCATTGCATTCCAAAAAGCCAATTTCACCAAATATATTTAAATAATTCTTCCCTATTATTGTTTATGGAAGATTCTAAGTCCATATTTCAATAAACTGTGCTCATCTAACTTAAAATGTCAACACACTTGACACAATAATCTTGCAGAGGACAAAAGGGAAATCTCTAGTGGCCAATAATTACTTCAGAGTTGTTTCATTCAATTTACCCCAGTAGGTGATCATATTAGTCACTTTCCCTTCACAGAGACAAAATATCTCACACAACTGAAAGGAGAGGTTATTTTGGTTCATAGTTTCAGGAGATTCAGTCCACGGTTTGCCAGTTCCAAGGCAGAAACAGCATCATGGATGAGCTTGGTGGAGGAAAGCTGTTTATCAATGGCAGCCAGTAAGTACAGAGAGGAGGGAGGAGCCAGAGAGACCAACCCATCATCTGTCCTCTCCAAAAGTGAGAATTTCAGGGTATGTTTTAGATCTAAGCCACAACAGTGACCAGCAGGTTACCTAGATTTGGATTTCCCGGGTTTAGGGTAATTAATCCTAGATTGAATATCTTGCCTTCTTAAAAATCCTTTCATTTTTCCATTTTCTAATGTTAATCCCATTCCCTTCTATCCTTTCTCCTATCCCTCCAACTTCCTTCCCCTTTGCCCCTTTTCTTCCTATTTCACATTACCTATTATACATTTCATCCTTATTTACACTTTCAGTTTCTCACACTAGAGAAACTATTCAGTATTTATATATGTGTGTCCTATTTATTTCACTTAAGAGTATCTCCTCAATGTGCATCCACTTAGCTATAAATGTGACTAATTTCTCATTTTTTATGGCTGAGTAGTACTCCATTTTATTAAAAAAATACATTTTCTTTATCCAGTCACCAGTTGATGGTGATGTGGGCTTCTTCCAAGTTTTAGCTATAGCAAACTGTGCTTCAATGAACATGGGTGCACATATATCACTATGGTATGATTCTTTTAATTCTTTGGGGAAGATCCCCAGCAGTGGAATAGCAGGGTCAAATGGGACTTCCAGTCCTAGCTCTTTGAGGTATCTCCATACTGATTTCCACAGTGCTTGCACCAGTCTACACTCCCACCAGCCATGGAGCAGGGTTCCTCTTTCCCCACAGCCCCACCAGCATTTGTTATTGGTTGATTTCATGATAGCAGCCATTCTTTCTAGAGTGAGGTGGAATCTCAGCATTGTTTTCATTTGCATCTCTTGAATGACCAGTGATGTTGAACACTTTTTCATGTATTTATTTGCTATTTCTACTTCTTTGTCTGAGAAATGTCTGTTCATTTCAGATGCCCATTTTTCGACTGGGTCTTTAAATTTGGGAGGTCTGATTTTTTTAAGTTCTTTATAGATTCGAGATAGTAGACCTTTGTCTAAGGAAAAGCAGACGAAGATATTTTCCCACATTGTGGGTTGTCTCACCACACTGCTGGTGGTTTCTCCTGCTGTGCAGAAACTTTTTAATAAGAAGAAATCCCACTTGTTGATTGTTTGTGCTAGTTCACGGGCAACTGAGATTTTGTTCATAAAATCTTTTCCTACCCCAATGTCTTCAAGAGTTCTACCTAACCTCTCTTCCAAATGTTTCAGAGTTTCTATTTTAATATTTAAATCTTTAATCCATTTTGATTTTAGTTTAGTGCATGGCGAGAGATATAGGTCTAGTTTTAATCTTTGACAAGTTGAAACCCAATTTTTCCAGCACCATTTATTAAAGAGGCTATCTTTCCTCCAGTGAGGTGTTTGTCTCCTTTATCAAAGATGAGATGGCTGAGTGTGTCTGGAGTTGTTTCTGCATCTTCTAATCTGTTCCACTGGTTCTCAGGTCTGTTTCTTTGCCAGGACCATGCTGTTTTTATCACAGTATCTTTGTAGTATAGTTGCAGGTTGGGGATTGTGATACCCCCTGCCATGTCTCTGTTACCTAGAATTGCTTTTGCTATTCTGGGTCTCTTCTTGTTCCAAATGAATTTTTGGATTGTTTTCTCAAGGTCCATGAAGTATGCGGTTGGGATCTCAATTGGAATTGCATTAAATCTATATAGCAGTTTTGGAAGTATGGCCATTTTCACTATATTAATCCTTCCTACCCAGGAGCAGGGGATGTCTGTCCATTTCCTGATATCGTCTTCAATCTCTCTTCTCAGAGTGCTATAGTTTTCAGAGAAGAGGTCTTTGATTTCTTTCATTAGGTTGATTCCTAGGTATTTCAGTTTTTTGGATGCTATTGTGAAAGGAATGATTTGCCCTATTTCTCTCTCAGTGAGTCTGTCATTGGTGTAGAGGAAAGCTATTGATTTTTGTGTGTTGACCTTGTAACCAGCTACTTGACTGAATTTGGTTATTAAGTCTAGAAGACTTTTGGTGGAGCTCTTGGGGTCTTCTATATAGAGTATCATGTCATCTGCAAATAATGACAGTTTGACTTCTTCATTTCCTATCTTTATTACTTTTATTTCTTTCTCTTGTCTAATTGCTGTGGCTAATGTTTCCAAAACTATATTGAACAAGAGTAGTGATAGTGGACATCCTTGTCTTGTTCCTGATTTGAGTGTGAAGGATTTCAGTTTTTGACCATTTGGTATGATATTGGCTGTTGGTTTTTCATAGATGGCTTCTATCAGTTTGAGGTAGAGACCATCTATTCCAATTTTTTGTAGGGTTTTTATCATAAATGCATGTTGCAATTTGTCAAATGCTTTTTCTGCATCTATGGAGATAATCATATGTAAAAATAGGAACAAAATCTTTGTAAATAGGGAGGAATCGAGGGGTTGAAGGGAGGGCTGGGCAAGGGTGAAAAATAAGAACCAAGAGAGATTATGTAAAGGTGCAAATTTCCAATGATGAATGTCATTATATTGTATACCTAAAATGTACCAATGATTAGAATGAATAATCGATAATGCAAAATAGGAAGAAAAGGTCCAAAGGGGTAGGGGTAGTGGGAGGGGCAGGGAAAAGGAAAGATGGGAAAGGAAAAATGCTGAGAAATGGAAAAAATGGAAATAAAGTCTTTGTAAATCGGGAAGGGTGGAGGGGGTGAAGAGAGGGCAGGGAATGGGGAAAAAATAAGAACCAAGATGCATTATGTAAAGGTACAATTCCCAATGAGAAATGTAATTGTGTTGTATACCTAAAATGTACCAGTAAAAGAATTTAACATAAAAAAAATCCTTTCATTAAAAAATCAGTTAACAATTGCTAGTTCTGTGCTTTGAATGTATATATGTCTAAAATAATGACATCATTTTCTTCTCATTCTTTCAATTCATATAATTATTCAGTACTAAATGAGTTAGACATAGATATATAAACTCCTGTACAAATTGATGGGGCAATTCTCAGGAACACACCTGGGATATGCACATGCTAGGCAAGCACTCCACCTTGAGCTCTATAAATATTGTCATATCTGCAATCAATATGAATATATATATATTTCCTTAATTAAAATGCAAGAAATCATTTAAATTTCCAGACTTAAATGCTAACATACTTAGCCACACCTATACTTTTTGCAAACCTTTTTATTTAAAAGAATCTTGAAATGTGCATGTTGGCAGATTTTTTTCTTTTCATAAAATTGCCTGATGGATTTTGATCTCCCTAGCTGTCCTTATACATTACATTTCTTTGATATATATATATATATATATATATATATATGCAAATTTTCCAGTATAATATGGATGGTTCAGTTCATAAGATGGTACAGATAATAAGAAAATGTATTTAAATTTCACTCACTGAAGCTGTAGATATGTTAGAAAACCAAATTGTGCCAAAACACAATAGAAAAAAATGCAGTTACCTTACAAAGAGTGTGTTTATTTCCTTGTGGTTCAGAAAATAACTGGTAGTTATTTACTTCATTGTATTATAGCCCCATGAGGAGAGGATGGATAACAGATTTCCATTCATCAGACTGTGGCTAAGTAGAATCTTTGTACAAAAACTTAAATTCATTTAACCAATGTTGGTTAAGAACTCTCCTCTAGCCCCAAAACATGAAACTAAAATGTAAATAAAAGATCAAAGGCTTTGCACAGCTGGCTCCAGGTGCTCCTCTCTTCACACCAGACCTCTCAGAGCAGCCAGCAAAATCACCTTTCCTAGCTGTGCTGAGTGTCAATGTCACCCTAGAGCCAGGGAAGGTTTAGAGATAAAGAAAAGAAAATGGAGATGGTGGGTGTTATCAAGAAGAAAGTCTGAAAATATCAGCACAATCTCCAGGAAACATTTGCCCCGAGTTGAATAAAAATGATTTTAAACTTATTCTCTTTTAATTAGCTGACTCATTTTGCAGACAATGGCTCTAACCTGATTTTCCTTTTTTGTGAACTAGTGTGTATTTTGATTTTTAAACAAAAGCACAGGACATTATCAAATAACCTTAAATAAGATTTGACACACCATATATCATCAATTCCTCTTTCAATCAGGCATGCAATTCTAAGTCACTTGTGAAGGAGCAAGAGTGAATTATGTCTTTCTTATGTAAAATTGTTTTATGCATGGAGTCTTCATTCATGGAGGCATTTCAGAGAACCTGGTGATAGACACATATGAGTTGAACTCTTCCAGAATGAGATGATTATGCAAAACAAATATGGATGGATCCCACAATTTGGGAAAGACCATTCTCCCCCTTCCTTTAAAATGCCCTTGAAAGTCTGGCTATAATACATCTGGTGTTTGTTCTCCTGGACTGAACATAACTAGTAGACCACCAGTAATTTAAATTGTACCCTGTTCCAAGGCTATTTGACATGTGGGCCCTTTGGAAGAACTAATGCAAAAAACTGGCTCTAACCCTGGAAAGGGTTAGACTAGACTAACAGAAGGTTGCAATTAACTAATATCAAGGAGGTAACCTGCAAATGTCTCTCAAATATATACTAATCTCATTTGTGAGCCATTTTATGCAGTTACAGAGAGTGAAATAATGAAGCT
Source organism: Heterocephalus glaber (assembly GCF_053883595.1). Classification (NCBI taxonomy): domain Eukaryota; kingdom Metazoa; phylum Chordata; class Mammalia; order Rodentia; family Bathyergidae; genus Heterocephalus; species Heterocephalus glaber. Next base: position 290,121 of record NW_028258157.1, read on the forward strand.
TATAATGTTTAATTTTAAATCTGATTTCTTTTCTCTGAAAAGAAATATAAGAAGGAAATGTCATATTAAGTTAATCGTTAACAGTCTACCAAAGAACACACACAGTGAATTTATTTGATGCTTAAACTTTGTAGACAGATGATAGAGAGACACATACACCCAGAGAATCCTTCAGAGGGCCATACTTAAAGAAAAAAAACTTTCTATTAGTACTTGAAGGTCTTCCTTTGTCATTCTCCATTATTATGATTTCCTCATGGAGGAAAAAAAGGATAGACTCAGCGGAACTGTAGAAGATCAAAAGCTGCATCCTTTAGTTGAGCACTTCATAGAACAGGGAAACTAAATCTCAGACCCCAGAAGCACCCTTGTGCAGTGTTCATAGCCATTTACTGGCAATGTGACCTAGAAATCATATTTCCTGATTCCAAGTCCAGAACATGGCTTTACAATTCCTTAGTGTCTCTCAGAAACCATTCTGCATGTAGCTCTGAAACTGATAGAACGTGGCCAGAGTTAAAATAGTAGCCTATAACATGCTGTGATCAATTTTTTAAAAAATTCTTACAGGAAAAAATTCTATTTTACCATATTCTTTAAAATGGAGAAGAGGAGTAAGGATAATTAACTTTCTAATTAAAGAAATTTATTTATTTGCATTTCAAAATAATAACAGATTCAGATGATGAAGGATTTAACACATTTTGTAGTTTAAAGAGCTGTTTGATTTCATTAGAACAAAGTGTGGGAACAAAAATGGGAAGGAGTGCGCTGTAGATCGTGTTCCAGGAACCATGGTCCTGCTCATCCATGCAGAATAGGATCCATAGAAATCATTGTGTTTTTCCTTTTTTTAAAACCTATTACCAAGAGAGCATTACAGAGCCACATACCAAACTACTGAAGAAAAATAAAATTATTTAAGATTTGAAGCTGACTTAGACTGTTAATTTATATCACATAAAATGAAAATATTAAAGGTAAAATAGCGGGGATAATCTTGAAAATGAAAAATACATTGCTAATTCCAGCCATTCACATTTGGCCTAGTGTCTTACCTTTTTCCAGAAAGCTCAGGCTTTGTTAAATGCCTTCCAGTTTTTGTCTTGACTCTTGAGGGTAGAAAAATCATCTATCTTTGGAAAAATGTGCTGCTGTTTTATTTCCTCTATGTAAACATGAAAATTAAAACACAAGCTACACAATTGAATCCCATAACACTAAATACTACTTTGCATTTAAACCGTTCTTAAAGTGTAAATAATATATTTAATCTTTAAAAAAAATTGAACAACTAATTGAACTCTAAGAATGTGCCAATTGGGCTGAAGAGCAAATCTTCAATAGGGGAAAGGGAATGAGAAATTGAAGGACTTATAACAATGTCACTTTTAATAAAGTTAATCACTTTCATGAATAAATGCAGCCTTACCCATAATTGATATTTTCAAAAGTAAAGACATTAGACAATTATACCTTGCAATCATAAAATTTTGACATATTTTTGACAACATATCATAATTGGAGAATTTATCTTAAGAAATATCAAAAATCAGGAAACATAATAAATGTAAATCAAAACAATATTCTGCAACTCTTCCATACATGATAATACTGATTTCCAAAATTGGTTTAGGCCCCTCATTATTTTTGACAATAAAGTCACTCTATGTAGAAGACATCAATTTTACATGAAATTTTCTCTCCAAGATCTGAAGAAAAAGTCTATTGGAAGTGACAAAGTAGCAATGGAACCCCAAAGAAAGGCCACTGATGTGACTCACCAATTCAATTTCTCAAATCACACTTTTTTCATCTCAAAAACGTAGACATGAACATGTATCTTTCAGAGTCATGCCAGGTTTCACAAATGATACATGTAAAATGTCGAGAACAGGATAAGAGCTTAATAAATGATGGCTCATGTTATTAATGCTATTGGAGAACAGAGACCATATAGCATGGGAGAAATTTCTCAAAGAGACAAGGAATAGAAGATGTCATGATTTTGCTGGACTTGGCCATATTAAACATCAACTTGGCAAGAACTCCTCTGTACAATGAAGCATTTTTTTTCCACACAGGTGCAAATCCATGATTTATGCACTTATAAATAAATCTGGACTTACACATGGTTGACTATGTAAAATGGGATTTTTTTCCCAAGGGATTTGTGATCATGGCTCATGTGCCTAAAGAAAGTGGAACTGTAGAGAACCATTAATAATAGAAATCATGTCAGGAAAAGCTTGAACTATTTGAAAGTAAAAATTTAAAAATATACTCACGTCTATGGTCATCGTTTACTTTTTAAATAGTAATGCTACTATTTAATGCACCACAATTATCTTTAACAATATGCACTTACTATCTGTGGCAACAAAGATAAAATGCTAATCCTTAGGAACACTAACAGTTATCTAGGCCAGTGGGTCTTTAGTTTTCCTACCATTTTATTTTACTTTTACCTTATTTATTTAAGACATGAATTCCTTCTTCCAAAAGACAGCTCACTCACACAGCTCGCAAAGTTTGGTTTGGTTCCATTGCATCTCACCTCCAGTTGGTCTCCATGTAACGTTCCCTGGCTTCAGTATTGTTAAACACATGATGAATACAATGACCTCTACCTACTTCAGTGGGTTAAGTTTCCAATGAAATTAATATATAAAGTACATATAATACCCATAACATTCACATCCTGAACTGTAGCCCTAATGCCTACAGTCAAGATACAAAATTTTATTAAATATTCAAATTGATTGCTGACTTGTCAATTTAGGTTTTTTTGAAAATTACTTTTAAATAAAATACCAAAGAGTAGCATCATCATTAGATATTGTAGAATTTTGCCCTATCTGTACTTTGACTTCTGACCGAATTCAACATATGACAGGAATAGAGTCTATCAGTTGGAGGGAAGTAAGTATTCAGAGGCAAAAAATAAATTGGAACAACGCACTCATTCCTTTTCATGACATCAAGGGAACAATCAATCAGACTTCATGAAGACCCAACTGTTTCTCCCAAGGCTGCTCAGGGATGCTAAAATTGACATGGAAGAAGACCTCCACCATTTTGGCTTTCCAAAGGCCAAAGCTGAAGTCAAAGCCAACTAGCAGATGTCCGCCACAATTAATGACCAAAGGAGAACTCCGGTGTACCCTCAAGTATATTTAATCTTCATTAGATTTTCTTGATTTCCATTGTTCTCTTTGCTTTGTCTCCTATGTGCTTTGTGGATATGTTCATCTTTTCAAATCTTTCTGAGGGTATTCTGGCGCGATTTCCTTATTTATTTCTGTGTTTTAGGGGGATATCCTTCATGTGTACACAGTGTCTGTGTGGCTTTCCCGGGCCCCATGTCCAGAAGGCTCTGGCTTTAATGTACTATTGTGGACAGCTTGAAATTTTTAATAATTTTTAAACAAGTGAACTGGGATTATTTTTCACTGGACCTCACATATTGTGTGGCTGTTCTGGATCCAAAGTGCAATCTTTAGTACTGGGCTAATTTTATTTCACCCTTCCTGTTGTTTACCTTGTTCTCTGGTTTTGATGCTGCTTCTTGCCTGAAACTCTCAATGGTCTCCGGTTGCCTCCCCACTTCTTAAATCTGTGGCAATAAAAAGGTGCCCTTGTTTTGTCCATGCCCAGAGGCAGGGAGGCCACCCCTCCCACTGAGGGCATTCAATTGCTCTGCAGAACAAATTCTGAATTAAGTGTGATATTGATGCAATCACCTTTTAATGTAGGGTCACTCTGAAGAACAAATAAGAACAGACCCCCCACTTTATTCTCCCTTCCCACAAAAAACAGAATACAGCTGTATGATTTCCCCCAGGTAATTCATTTCCTATGATGATCTGCCCATGATTTTATCATCAAATGCATTAACAAAGATTTCAAATGTTAAGCAACATGAAATGTTAAGATTGATTTAGAAGAATTTTTTTTGAGTAGCTAAAACAAAGCAATCTCATAAATAAGGTGATCCAAGCATCGAAAATACTGATGAGACATTAAGATATTTTAGCACTTATCGTGGGCATGGGAAAAGGCTGGCTCCTGCATGTCCCCCACACATATGTGGACACCTCCTTCTGCATATGGTTAGCGATAGAGCAGATGCACTGAAGAGCCTTAGAGACATACGGAAAGGCTGGGGGCCCTCAGGAAAAGTTATTAAAATAAAGTCACACTCTGTCTTGTCTTTATCATTTCATATTTAAAATATTAGTATTTTTAAATTTGAAAAATATCCCAGAATTTCATTTTTTCCAATAATTCTTTGCTCCCAAATTCACAGTAATACCTCTATCTATGTGGTAAGAATCAAATTTAAAATGGTAGCAAAATAATGTTATAGTACCACTGTATGTAATGAGATTCTGTTTTCTATTTTTCTTTCAATATATATTTCCAAAATTAAATTATTTAATAAAAACATTCTATGTAAAAACGAGTAGTTTTACCAGAGAGCCTTTGTTGACTCAAATGGGTTTAACAGTAAGTGAACACTCAAGATTGCTTATAAACTTGTGTGAGGCAGATATGTGAACAGGTGATATATATACTTTGCAAAATTACATGTTTACTTGTTTCATAGTTATAGATATGTATCCCTAACTTATATATGAATATATATATAATCATTTTCCCTGAGAGAAAGAAAACTAAGAGCTATCATTGAATTCTAATTCTCCCATGGGCCTGAACCCAAAATAAGTTTCTAAAAATTGTTCCTTTTTAAGAAACTAAGAATATAAAGTACTGAAAGAAACTGGCACATAGTACATGGATATATTTGACTTTGTGACTGCCATCACCCATAGGATTTTCTTACCATATATGAAGATAATATAAAAAACGTTTATGATTTGGAGATAAAAATGTTCAATCAACTGATAACTTTCTGTTATTTGGCTATAATGCTAGGCTCAAATTATTCCACTGACACCAAAGATTCTGCTTGTTTGAAAAATAAGATTATTTTAAAAAATATACAGCCAACTTCTTACATTTAGGGGATGGGTTTGGGTTTAGCAGAGGATTTGGGCATCAGTGACAAGAGATTTTGCTTTTGATGTCTCATTATCTGCATTTTTATAAAATTATTGGCATTAAATTTCTTATTGTTTTCGTCTTTTAAAACACACTCATAGTAAAATTTAAATTAAATAATGTAGATCAGACAGGTACATTTATCAAAATATTCAGAGTTAGCAAACTCTAAACATTTAAACAACTCATTTTTCTTAAAATGATACTGATATTCATCTTCAGCTTCATTTATTTAGCTCTTCATGTGAACTTAATCCAGTTTTTAGCATGTATTTTCAAACCACATTTGCCCACATACCGATGTATTCAGGAAGCTTGATTTGCAGTCTACTTTGCTGAGAGCGCCTGCCTCTATTGTGGAGCAGCTACCAAAGGCCTCCGTAGGGATGGTGGCTGAGTCAGACTTGAGTCTTGATTCTGTCACCGGTCATCTGGGTGGTCTCGGCAATTTTTAATTAAAATCATAATTATAAATGAGTGTATTATCATGCTAGGGGATGGAGAGGACTAATGCTGTAAACTTGGCATATCCTAAACCCTCAGTAAACATCAAGTCAGATGCATCAACACTGCTGCTGCTTACGCGACCTGCCCCCGACGTTGGTCCTGCTTGGGTGGATGGCCTGGCCAGCCATGAGCCTCCCTTCCAAGCACCACACACTTCCCCTTGGGCAATCGCCGTTCCCTCTCTGCCTTGCAGTGGTGGGATCGTACATTCCAATGCCTACTTTCCCACTAGGAACCCGGTGGGGCCTTGGAGATTTCCTACATGAGAGCCTTCCTTTCACAGTGGGGGCTCCTGTATCCTCTAAACTCAGCCCATCCTCTCTCTGGAGTCCAAATCCTGGATGGTACAGACATGGAGCCATTTTTAAAAACACCCCATGTCCTTTTGCTTTCTTCGGGGTGGCTTTTTGTGTCTTTCTCTCTCTAACCTCGTTCTCTGGCTGGTTGGCCAGGGTGGGCAGGAGTAAAACCTAAGACTTCCAGTGAGATGAAGCGTTTCATTTTCTTCTGCTAAATTCTGCCTGGAGTGATGATATGTAGTCTTACCAGATTATTAAATTCATTCTCATTTCAGTTCATTATTCTCTCTCCCCTCAGCATAACTTGCTTCACCATGTTTAGCTTGGACTCAATGGATTCTGTGTGGACCCGGCAATTGGCATGGCGGGAAGGAGGGGCCCGAGGGAAGGAGAGCAGTTCACTGTGTCCAATGACAGCTGCAGGGCACCGCAGGCTAACTGCAGAAGAGCGAAACAGAGGCGTTAGAGCACCACCTCTACTCTGCTGTTGAGGTGCGAGTCACCTTGGTAGGCCTTCAGGCACAAGGACGGCAGGAACGGACCTGGGGAAGGGTTATCACCTTCGAGGGGCTGCCTGATTTCCCGTGTGACTAAGGCTGGTGAAGAGTGGGGTCCCTTTTGGGCACCAGCTGTTTCTGCACTCATCCTCCGATTCAGTGAGTTCCCTTGCTTCTTTCCGATATGTTGGCTCGAGTTACCCTGAGGAGGTGTCTGTTGTGTGAAACTGAAGCTCACCCAGGCACCACTGTGCAGCGACACCAAGGAGGTAGCTCCTGAAGGCGGATCCTGCGAGGTGGCTGCCCTGGCTTCCCTTGTGGCTCACGTGAGGTAACCTGTTCCACTTCTCCTTGCCTTAGCTGTTGGAAATCTCGTGCTCGATTTATTCCTGACTGCATTAGTTGCCTTTAACCTAAGATTTGGAAGGAAAAACAACACACCTTCTTTTTCTCAACTTAATACTTCTTCCCCTTTATCTGAATTTTTATTACATATATGCTTTTATTACAAATTGCTCCTTTTATCCTGAAATAGATGAATACAAAACCAAAAACTGAAAAAATAAACCAAACCAAAAATAAAGATGGCACATTTTTATTTCATACCACGAAATCATTATCACATTTCTGTTTACTCTGCTATTCTCCAACACAGACCCCCAAAGAATTAACTGTGAAAACATAAATTTGTATTTAATGTAATAAATTAATTTAAATTTTATTTTATCAGATTGCTTTTAGACCTGGTATATGTACATATTATAAATATACAACTTTAATATCAGTAAGTCAGATTACCATGAAAATTTTCACAATTCTTCTTTCCCTCTGATATTTAGTGTCATTGGGCCTTTTCTTTATATTTAAACTCTTCAATGACACTCACTAATGATTAATGACCCATTGACTTGTGCTGCCTTGTAACATGAAAGCCACCGAAATGCCTTTCCTCTGGAGAGCAATTATTCCATGGAACAATATCCCTACCTGGTACATTGAAGTCCCAAAGGTTGGCTGTTAAACTTGCAGTTGTAATTTGTGAAAAAGTCCAGAATGCTAAGTTTTGAACTGCTGGGGAGTTTATGCACAGTTTCATTTTACTAGAAACAACTTGTCTACCTTTGCTTGAAAAGATTTTAATTAAGTCTAAGAAAAAGGTACAAATTTTCCTTTTTAAAAACAAAGACACATACTTGGAAATTATTTATCTTCCAGTTCTTTTGGCTTGTGAAATTATTGCTGACATGAAAAAAGACACAGAAAGTCAAGCCTGTGCCTACATTCAGATTTCATGTTTCAGGAGAGTCAGATAGGATGCAGCAAAAGCTTCTGAGATCAAAGAGAGAACAATTGTGAAATGCAATTTTGCATGTAAATCTTTAGTCCTTGATGTAAAATGTTTCCTATTAGCATGTGTCCCTTGTCTGCGGAGTATTTAGCTCAGGATAATGTACAAGTGAAGGCAAAGTATCAGACATGTGAAGGCAAAATAAGCCAATAACTTCCTTGCAATACTTGGTAAAGACAGAGACCTTACTCAACCTTCTATATGCTTATGAAGATAATAATAATGCTTGTTCAGTGAATTAGTCAATTAGTACAAGTATTAATTTATACACCTTCAGCTGTTTCGATCCCATTAAAGGGACAAGTAATATTAATATTGACAAGAAGCCTTTATAAATGCTTTGGTAAGATGAACCCATCACATCCCTGCTAGTACAATGAAGAACCAGGGCACATGATACTGAGGGAAATCACATGACTTCAGCAAACAGAATCCATCTGTGGTGCTTACTTAGAGAGCATGGGGACAAGGATTTTGAGCCAAGTGTCTAGTTAGAGTCTGAATAAAAAGAAAAGAGGAAGAGAGGCAGGGAGAGAGACAAGTCCAAGGCAAACTCTTGAAACAGAAATGCAGTGAGTCATGTGGGAGAGTGGATGCAAGTGGCCTGCTCGTAGCCTTGAGCCCTTGCTAGACTGCTGTGGAAGGCAGGCTTAGGCAGGAACATCCAGACATCCCAGAAACAGTGTCTGGCCCACCTCGGGCCAGGGGCTGGGGGCCCTGCACCCAGCCTGGTGGCGGAGATGGAGAGGGAGGAGAGGGAGCCATTGGGAAGGTGCCCTGGGAACCTATGTCTAAAATGATGAAAGCCAAGTGGGAGGTGGCCTCAGGGAAGAAGAGAGGGCAGAGATGACCCCGTGAGGAATCTTGGAGACAGATGGAATTAGAAGATGAAAGGGCAGAAAGAGAAAGATGATCCGCAGTTCTAGTCGCATTTGAATGACTGGAAGAATGATGGCAGGCATCTGTGAGAGACACAATGCAGTGAGGAACTGATAAGCTGAATGGGGCGCAATGGGAGAGGGCAAGGGGCCCTGTGGATGTGGCTCCAGGTCACTGGGTGGAGCTTGCCTGTGCACACACGTCCAAGTTGTGCATGTACACATGTGAATATCAGACACTAGTGCAAGTGCAAAGTTCAGGGAGGGATGCCAGAGGAAGCAGGGGACCTGCTTCAGAAACCTCGTATTTTCAAATTTAACATCTATAAACTAGGAATAATAACTTTGGCCCTATTCAACTCAAAGGAAAGTCTCTAAACTATACTTTCTGTCCTAATTATGCCACATATATTATACACATATTTCCTGTATATCATATATTTTATATTTATATACATATATATGTACTTATATATGCATATATGTATACATACATTTTTATATTTACACATATAAATATATAACATTCATATATATAATATAGAAGTATATATCTACATACACTATAAATATATCCTAGTTAGTGAATCAGTCAGTAAGTAAAAATAAGTGCTTTTGCGCTGGCACATGACACTGCCTCTGAGTGATATGAAGACATATATGTTTGTTACTCTCTGGGAGACGGAAACAAGGAGGCTGCAAGTTTGACCCCAGCTTGGCAGTTCAGTGGCTTCACAAGACCCTGTTTCAAAATGAAAACAATAAAAAGGGTGTAACTCAGTGTGAAGGCCCAGGTTCAATCCGCAGTATCACACGCGTGTGCACACACACACATAGAAAAGACATACATGTACTATGTAAACTGTATATGGCAGTTTCAGAGTGATATGCACAGTAAATGTGTTTCTGACTCCCAGACCCTATCCAGCCAGCTGCGGGGCATTGTGGGGCGCACTGCTTGGTACATCTCTTATCCCGCTGAGTCTGACCCCATTTTATCCTGCTGTTTCCACCCCAGAGGCTTGGGCAGTGGTGAAGTGAAGGTCTTAAAGGCATCGGTGGCCCTGCACTTGTGTGAGGATGAGCAGGACTGAGGGGTGGGCTCTGGGCCCGGGGCACCATCAGCCCATTGGCAACCACAGTAGAGAGGAAGTGGAGTGAAAAGAGAAGAGCCCAGGGAGAAATCCAAGGAGAATAAATCATGGGGCAAGGAGAGAGCAAGGGCACATCCTTTGCCACCCTTGGGGGGGTTCTTGAATTCTGCTGCCTCCTCTGCCTCTACCCTCTGTAGACTTCTTGGCTGCTTCAGGTCTGAGGTATTGAAGGTGGTGTCGCAGAACTACAGCAGGAAACGGTCCTTTTTACCATCCTCTATCACCACACAGCAGGACACAGAGAGGGGACAAGAAGAAGCTAAAAGTGTTAGGAGCTTTGTGCCACGTGATCTTAATGGACTGCAAAGGTTTACCTCAATTTTGCTAAACTATGACCTTTGTTTTAGAATTTCTACAGCTAAAGAACAAGAGGAAGAATTGCAGGTTTAGTCATCTGAATGTCAGAAATATTTCTCCCTATTCATTCCTATCCTACACAAAACTAAATTTGGTTTTTTATTATGATTTCTACCTTAAAACATATTGCATGAAGTATTCACAAACATTCTACTATATTCTCTCGCTTCCAACATCTTTGAAGCCAAGTTTGCAATGCCTCTATTCCAGAGTTTTCCATTTAGAATCCTCTTTATAAAATATGAACTGCAGTGGCTTTTTATAGGTTTAGAAGTAGCACAAGAAGTACAGATATTCCTCATTTAATGACCGAGTTAACTTACTATGACTAGGTAGTCAAAAGAATTGGTCACTAAATGAGGAACTGTATATAATCCGTACAATATCCAGAACAAAGAAATGGTCAAAGGAAACTCCAATTTTATGACTTTGTTTTTGTTTGCATAACTCTCATGTGCAGTACTTCAATGCATGATGGAACATAAGACTTCAGTACTGTACTTTACAATCCGCAAAAATTACAGTGCTGTATGAACAAGGTGCACTGTACAAAAAAGACATTGAGGGTCTATGAACAAGATACACAGAACTGTGCCCCCCCCAAAAGAGAGTGGTCTTAAGCCCTTGTGGGGAGTCATCAGTCCATGAAGGGGTCAAAGGGGAGGTCATTAAACAGCAATGTCTGTGTGGAAACACGGGAGGAAGGCCGGGCCTCCACTGCCTGCTTCCCTTCAGGGTCGAGCCTTCTGGCTTCCGGTGCCGTGCAGCACACTGGCCGAGTAAGGCCTCCCGGCAACACAGGCCCTTCAGCAGCAGCGGGGAAGCTCGGGAAGAGCTTGGTAGCCTGGACCCGAGAAACACGGCCAGGCACTGAGGAGAGGTGAGCAGAGACAACTCTGAAGGCGCAACCCGGCCAGCACCGCGACGACGGGCCCTTTCCCCCTCAGGGCAGGAACTTGCAGGCACGCTGTTCTGCAAAGTCTCTGTGCGTTTTCCTCTTAAGAAAACTCAACGTGCAAACAAGGCGCTTGTGAAGGTAAAACGGGATAAAGCTGAAGTAGTTTTCTCTTGGGGCAGCCAGGGCTTACTCCGACTGAGAGGCGGACCTGTTTGCTCTCCACACTGGGCCGCAGAAGGGACAGACAGCGGCTCCATTCCGTCAGCTGGTTTATAGCAAGCTCCACTCGGCTCACTCCGAAGAGAGCACGCATCCAAAGGAAAGTCACCCTCTTTGGGATACTTCCCAAAACATATTAAACCGAACATTAGAGAGGGCTTTAAAGAAAAAAGAAATTAAAGAACCCCAGCTTGAATGCCTCTTTGCTATGCTGCTCCGGGATCACTGGCTGCCTGCCACCAGGCACCTTCCTGCAAGGAGGATACGTCTTAAGCTTTTAAAAATAGCTTCATCTAGGATTGGAGGGAGACAAGACAGGACTGAGACCCGACTCCCTCAGAAATAAGCACTGGGTAGGGGAAGTACAGCTTTGTGTGTTGTCACATCAAAAATACTGATTTAGGGAACTGAGCATGAGCTTATGACACAAGCCTATTTACAATGCCATAGTCCTGACATTTTGGTATTTTCTGAAGCTGGCTTTGCCATGCAGAAAAATGTGTGGTTTTAACTAAAACCAGAGCAATGGCCCCTTTCAGAGTAGAAGAGCAGCAAGTGATGCTGTCCTCAGAATACCCTTGGTCTCCAAGGGGTCCCGGGTGCAGGTCCACTCTGACACTAGCTCACAGGGTTCAGGGCACGGTGCTGAGCTCACCCCTCCAGTCTCTCAGATCATGTGGTCCACACAAGCACTGCCTGCTGATGCGGCAGGATTATTTTTAAGTATTATTTAATGGTCTTGAGTCCCTTGTAGAGGGAAAAAAGAGCAAGTGAGATGAAGAATTCCTCTTTTTGTCATAAGTAAGCCAACACATATCCGGAGGCTCTACCAGATCTTCAAGATCTGTTGGAGTAAAGTTAACCTTCTGGAACAAATTCCGCAGACTCAGTGGCTATGGCTTAGACAAAGGTAACTTTAGGGACAAAGTAGCATCAAATCCTATAGTGTCTATCCAGGAGTCTACTGTTCTGAAATTTTGTGCAGGAAATCAACTGCTGAGTGAGTGGATCCACACTGTTTACTCTAATGTATAATAATTACTAACACTAACTGAAAGCAATCTGCATGAATAAGCACAGGCTATAGAGTTCTTAGGGCGAGCACTATTGATCTTTGGAAAGAAAGCAGTATGACAATACAAGGTTCTGCCACTTTGGTGACTTCTATGCATCATCATAATCTGACAAGTTCCTCAGAGAGTTATCTGACCTTCATTATGGAGAAATGCAGAAACTCTTTTATCAGTATATCAGAAGTGGTGTAACACAAATATATTAGTGGAACTCAAAGTAAACTCTAGACAAGCCAAAATAACAATTAGCAATGTATTAAAAAATGCAGCTGCAGTGGGGACTGAAAATACTGCCCCCATGAGGAGCTCATTTTCTCTTCAGTGGGTATTGTCCTGGGGATCCAGACCATGACTTAAAGTCTTATGCACAAAATCAAACTGGAAAAAATTACCTGTATCATCAGAACAGGTATTAGCGAGTTAACTAACATGAATTTTCTAGCCATGCCTGCGGATTCTGAGTGGGCCACAGGAATTTGTATTGTAAAAGCATTCCAGACAAACTATTGACACTGGTGTTGTAGTTTATGTCTAGATGTCCCCCAGAAGCCTCCTGCCCTTAAAGCCCAGACTTTTAGAGTATGAT